>NC_132869.1:40110571-40431405 GCF_048164855.1 Canis lupus baileyi
CGGCAAAGAAGACAATAGGATTTCAGCTCCTCTTAGGGTAGATCAGTGGGGTAGGTAGTTTAGCATCTGCCTTTGGCTCAGGCTATGATGGAGTCCCATGGCAGGCTCTGTGCTCAGCGAGGGGTCTGCTGCTCCCTCTCCCTCTGCCCCTCCTCATGTGCTCTCTCTCTCTCTTCACTTTCCCTCTCAAATAAATAATCTTAAAAAAAAAAAAAAAAAAAGCCCCAGTGACAAGACCATTCAGGACCTCTGGTTGGGGTCTCTGCAGCCAGATGTTACATAAGCCACTGGGTTCTGGTTTCACCTCTGACACAGACTCATTCTGTGACTTTGGGCCAGTGGCTTCCCCTCTCTGACCCTCTGGTCCCCTTGTAGAAACGAAGGCTTTAGGCCAGGAGCTCGCTAAGGCCCGTCCAGATCTGGTGGTAAATCTCCCCTGCCAGCTCAGCCCCATCCCTCCACAGCCCCACCATACCGGTAACATGTGGGCAAACATCACCGGCAATGTTTGCATTCTCAGGAGAATGTCTTCTTGAACTACTTTTGTAATTTAGCTTTGTAAAGCTAACAGAAAAGAAGAAGGAGGAGACAAAGCGGGAGAGAGGAAGGAAGAGGGATAGAGAGAGTCCTAGAGACCAGGTTCAAATTGCAGTTCTGGTACTCGAGAGCTGCATGATTTAGGATAGATCTTTTTTTTTTCCTCCCATCAGAGACTCAGTTTCTTTATCTGTAAACTGGGGACAATAGAACCTATCATTCAGGCCACCGTGAAAAGTAAATAAAACATGAGATACAACGCTTCTAGCCGCTTGGTACATAGTATAGACGGTTCATAAGGGGGCGGTTACCGATCTGTGAATCATCCTGGCTTCAGTCTTTGCTGGTTTGATTCTGGGGTTGTCAACTCAAACCTACAGGCGTCAGGCTGATAAATGTGCAAGAATGACACGGCTTCGTATAGGACCTGAGGGACAGTGGGCAACCAGAGAGCAGAGGCCTCTAGTGTGCCCCTGCTGCCTGCTGTGGTGTGGGAACGTGGGGCCAAGGCTGCCAGAGTTTCCAATTTTTTAGGAGAAGCCCGAAAGCCAAATTCTTATGTTACATCTTTCCATTTTAAAACAGTGTCTCAGATTTGTTATGACACACTGTGCTGCCCAAACAGAACACATCTGGGTGCTGTATTTGGTCCATGGGATGCTGCTTAGCAACTTCTGGTCTATGTACTGCTGTCTCATCTTGAGCACCCTTGGTGACGGGGAGCTCACCATCTTTTTGTGCTACTTCTGCCTCAATTCTGGGCAGGTGCTGATGATTGAGAGTGTCTGTGAGTGGCCTCCTAGGCTTTGGAATCACAGATTTCCAGGGCCCTGGCAATGCTTTCTCAGTAAAGCCCGGCTGGCAGAGAACATCCTCTCCAAAGCCAAGGCAATGCCCCTGCCCTCCCCAAGGCCCGCTCTGGCTGGGAAATGTGGATTCTTCAATATCCCCTGGGCCCAAGCAGGACCGCCTGGCCAGCCTTAGTGGCCCTTCTATTAATTAGCAACTGGCAGTAGCAGCTTTGTAAGAGTCCTTGAGCCAAGGGGTGTATATGTTGGAGCCCGCTGCCTCCTCGGTTATATGCCAAGCCCTCCTTCCTGCCGGGGGCAGCTGAGACCTCGCCTTCTGCTCTGGGCAAACTCCCCCATGATGGCCAGTGTTGTGACAAGGGGCCGCTCGGGCTGCTATGGCACCATCAGCTCTGTCATCTGTGTGTAGACAGTGCCTTCCAGGGTGGGAGGGGGGCTGAGGGGGGGACAGGCAAGTCCAGCCCACTGAGGGGGGCTGCTAGGCATGGTGTGGGGCGGTGGAAGGGGCATTAGGGTTCAGACAACCCCCCCAACACAACCTCAAGGTGCCAGGGCAGCTGCTTTTACTGGATGTCTCTTCCCCTTCCCAGGCAGCCACTGTCAAGGCCACCTCACACCCACTCTCCTGCCCTGACATGTCTGGACTCCCTCACTGACATCTGTTCCTTCCCAGAAACCTCACTGCGGCACAGCGGTCCCCGCACTCCCTCTGCCCCTGCTCCTCCAGCTGGGCCCACCCCTCTGGCCCTTCGAGTCGGAGAGAAGCTGCCCAAGCCATGGGACAGGGTGGATTCCTGAGGGCCCTCTGGCTATCTGGCCTCCTCTTGCTCATCCCACACCATCAGTCAGCATCCAGGAACAGCCGGGTCCAAGCCGCAGTGCGGGAGGGGAGGAAGGCTGTGAGGTCAACCCCCCTAAGCGTGCAGCTGACCTCTATCACTAAGGGTTGCTCGACCCGGGTCACAGAATTCGCCCCGCTGTGCTCGGTGCTAGAGGCCCACAGGGGAAGCCGGGGTCTCTGCCCTCCGGGAGCCCGGGCTGAGTGGAGAACACACACATGATGTGAATGAACCCCAGTCCCCCAAGCGCAACAGCATCAGCATCACCTGGGCACTTACCAGGAATGCAGAATCTCAGGCCCCACCCCTACCTCGGACCTAATGAGTCAGAATCTGTAGTTGCACAAGGTCCCCAGGAGAGCCGGATGCCCTGACCACGTGAGAAGCCCTGCGTAGAACAAACCGGGAGCTCCAGCCAGATGCCCCGAGGCGGTCAGGTGGGACCACGGATGGGGGTGGCTGTGTGGCCCCAGGGGGCATCCCGGAAGACCCAGGGGCCCCTGAAGCAGGGGGGAGGAGGACAGCTGGCCCAGCGGACAGACAAGCACACAGCCCAGCCCTGCATGAGGCAGGCCACCCGCAGCCCACAGCCTCCCAGCTCGCGGCAGCTAAGAGAACGAACAGGGCCAGGGCAGGGCAGGAGGGCAGCCCCCAGCTGGGTCAGGCGCGGTCGTACAGATAACTGAAGCCTTACAAGGGGGAGGACCCGGGGCCCAGGCCTCCCCAGCCGGCGACACAAGGGGCCTGGCCCCGCGGGGCTTCCACACACCCCACATCCCGGTGGCACCTGGGCCCTGAGCTGGGTCTTGGCAGGTGGAGCACGTCCTCGGCGGAGAGCCCGGCTGCCCACCGTGCCAGCTGACAGCAGCGCCCAGGCAGCTCACCTTGGAATTCCCCTCTGCACCAAGGCGCCCTTCCCCCGCCCGGTGCCGCAAGGCAAGGCCCGCAGCTCCTTTCAGCCTCGTCCTACTACAGCACAGAGTGAGCACCCCTGTTGCTGGGGGCAGCAGCGTTCCTGTGCGCAGCCTCCAGGAGCCCCCCAGCCCCCACCCCCAGAGCCGGGCTGCTCCCTCCTTCCTCCTCACCCCCTCCTGTGCATGCACTCCGGCCTGGTTGAAGAAGCAGAGAGAGCTGGAGAGAGCTGGGTGTGGGGCGGAGGAAATGGAAAAGTAACTAGTCCTCAGAGTCCCTCCTTTAGCATCTAACTCGGCCTCAGGGTACAGAGGGCCCCGGGGAGGGCTAGCTCTAAGGGGCTGGCACCTGCGCCTGCCAGGCCAGGACTCTTTTCTGGATTGGTCTAGATAGAGCGGGGTTCGCAACCTAGGTGGTCTCCAATTTAGGAAGTCCACAGACCCCAGAAAATTGAGCGTCGTGTTGATTCTGTATATACGAGCATCTTTCTCAATAGAGACTCTATGGTTTCCTGCAGGTTCTCACTTAGGTCCAGGACCCAGGTTTGGAACCGCTGGCCTGAGACAAGGACAGAGGCCCATCTGGTCCCTCCAGGACAAAGGGAAGGAGGCAGTGCCAGTGGGGGCCGCATGGAGCCCAGCAGCATCACTGGTCTCTGACGGTGCATGGGAGCGTTCACCTCCACAGGGCGACCACAGTTGTATGGGTCTGATGTGGGCAACAGGATTCCCATTCTCCTTGGTGGGGAAACTGAGGCTCAGACAAAGCTCCTAACCCAAGCAAGGCCCCATAGCAGATAGGGCTGGGCCAGTGATGTGAGGTGGGCCATGGCACTGCCTGGGGCCAGGGACCAGCACAGGAAGTCATTGAGTTTTAGGTCACCCTTGGGATTTATCAGGCCACTAGTCCAGTTTCCATGATTTCAGAGTCTAGCTGTTTCTGTCCCAAGGAAAGGACCCTGGAGGGCAGTTCTTCCCTTCCCTTCCTCACAGCTTCAGAAGGCTCAGGCTAGGACAGGGAGGGGCAGAGGGATGAGAAGGGCCAAGCTTCTGTTGGCCTCTATTTTCAAGGCCAAGCTAGAGTTTGGGGCACAGGAGTAGCTCCATAACTGACATCCCACATAGGGACTTCCTTACCGGCCTTCATGTCCACTCACACAGCTCCAAGACACCTGCTCAGACAGATACCTGGGCATACACACACCCAGGAAGACCCTGAGCCTGACACTTGAAAGCCTGACAAGCTCCTGGGAACAAAAACAAGTACATTTCACTCGGGTCCCCACTCCTTTCCTATCCTTTTGGAAAAAACAATATGTTTTATTTGTTCCAAGCCAAGCCAAGCTCAGCTCCCAGGACATGGCTTCACGTGGAAGGAAGGACCCATCCAGAACCCAAGAGCTCCAGCCTTGGGCAGGAGCCCGGGAAGGAATGTCCTGAGGGGCTGTGTGTCTTGGCTTCTTCCTTTACTAACCTTAAATATAAGTCTCAAAAGGGAACTGGAAAGTTGGGTGGGGGGGGAGGGGAGAGGTGGAGGCGGGGAGGCGGGGGTAGGGGTGGGGGGGAGGCCAGACAAGTCTGTAGAGCCTGGAGGAGCCATGCAATAGCTGGGGAGGAGGCAGCCAAGAAGCTTCTTATTAGACATGGGTCAGGTTCTGCAGGTCCCTCAGAGCATAGTCCACTCCAGCCCTCGAAAAAGGCACCCAACCTTCCTCCCCTAGGAACGGGAGATGCCAGATGCAGCCCATGACAGTGAGCCCTGAACTCCAAACCGCAAACTCAATCTATCATGGTTTGCTGGCGATTCTTTATTAAACCAATTCTGCTGGATCAATGCTTCCTGCCCGTCAAAATGATGAATAAATCCTCAACTGGTCTGAGCAGTGCTTGCAGAAGCTCTTATGAAGGCTGAGCTGGGCAGTGGGGACTGGCTCCATGCAGAGGCCCATGGCCAGTGGCTGAAACTCAAGGGACTGAGGGTTGGGGCGATGCCAGGTTGAGTGGTGGGTTTCCTTAGCTTACTTAGAAGACTCAGCCAGGCCCTTGCCTCTTTGACCTTGTGCACAGGAGACCAGCTGCCCTGGCTTAGAGGTATGACCACTGCCCCTCCAGACACACACCCTTGGGTCTTTCTTCTTGGATTTCTTCTCTTACACTCCACCCAGCCCCAGAGAGCTACAAGGCTGCGCATTCAGACGTGTGCTTCCAGCTACCTGTCCCTGCTGCTTGTCGCTACAAACACAGATTCAAAGGCCAGTCTGACCCTTATCCTGTTGCCCATTTATCAATCCGGCTGTGTTCACCCCTCCCTATCCCCACCACCACCACCACCCTCCGCCACGTCCCGGGCAGCCTGCAGTTAGTGAGAGAGTCTGCAACGGGGGAGACTGCAGACAGACAT
Source organism: Canis lupus baileyi (assembly GCF_048164855.1). Lineage (NCBI taxonomy): Eukaryota > Metazoa > Chordata > Mammalia > Carnivora > Canidae > Canis > Canis lupus. Next base: position 40,116,069 of record NC_132869.1, read on the forward strand.
GCCAAGACGGTCAGAGGAAGATCAGGAAGGCAGAAAGGTTCCCATGGATGCAGTCGACCCAGCCCTAACCCTCCACCATCCAGGGTAAGGGGGTGTACTGGGAAGGCAAGGCCCAGTTCCCAGAAGGTGCTCCATCAAAGCCTGCGGTCTGTGGAGGCCAGGCATGCCTGGGGTTGCACCCCCTCACATCCCACGCAATGGGGCTGGCGAGGAGAACCCTGACCAGAGGCTCTCAGACAATGGGGAGATGAGCAAGGGAAGGGAGGGCACAGCCCACCTGCTACCACCTGCAGGGCATTCAAAGGGAGGAGGACAAGCCCAGGACACCCAGAGGGTGCGGGAGATCCAACTCCTGCCCACTCCTCCCTGGCTCAGGCTGGGAGCCTGAAGTCCTAGCACTGACCAGAGGGGAGGCCACACTTCAGGAAACTGGCTGGCCCCGGGAACCAGCCACAGTTCCCAATGGGAGTGTCTCACATCTGCTCACACACCTTGAAGACTATGCTCATCTGTTTAGCCTGTGGCCTCCCACACTTCTCATTCAGGGAATGGGAACCCTAGATATTAGGGCTACAAAGAGCAGTCCCTCAAAACAAGAAAATGCGGGGGGGGGGGGAGGGCGGGGGGCTCTGTTCACCACTATTTTAAGCCATCGAGTGTTGCCTGACTGGTCACTCCCAGCACGAGAAATCTCTCTCATTGGATGGAAAATGGCTTTGCTCTCATTACAAACCTAGCTTCCCTGGAGTTTGCAAAGAGGGCTCTGGGTTGGTAAAATGTTCATTTATACTGGCAGGCAAGCAGGGTAGGCAGGGAAGGGAGCTAAATAGGGGGCAGGGCTGAGAGAGAGAATGAATCAGACCCAGCTTTAAAGGGTGAACGTTTTGAAGACCCTCACTTCAGTCCTGTGTGTCAGGAAAATTCAGAGGGGAGGACAGGGGAATCCCAAGATTTTGACTGGGAGACGGGGCGGGGGCGGGGGGGGCTCTCTTATTTCAACTTCAGAAGCAATCCGCCATTGCCAACAGAAAACAATCTCCTGTTTTGCAGATACCCCCTGTGGGCCCCCCAGTGGCATCTGACTCAGGTGATGGGGGAGGGGACAGGGTCCCTCTCCCCGACTGGCAGTCACACCGTTTGTTTGGGGACCCATGACTGACCCATGAGAGTCCTAGTAGCTACTGAAGCTCGGGCCTCTGGGGTGAAGATGGGGCACTGCATGAACCTGGGGGGTCACAGGACAGCTGCTCATCAGTTGGGACACCAGGCGTCTTCCCTGACCTGTATGAGCAAGGTCATCCTGTCCTGCCAGTCCAGATGCCAGGTGCCCCGGGTGCCTGGCCCAGCGCTCGCCATGAAGGTCTGGACCCAGGGGTAAGGTGGGCATGGAGGGCTCTAATCCGGGACCTGAGGCTCCAGCGCCCCCAGTCCTCCAGGGGCCCAGCTCTCCCTCCCAGCTGCAGCTTCCGGGGGCACCAGAAGGAGACAACTAACCCTTGGGGTCAGTGCCCGGGGAGCTGGCACCTGTGTCTTCCTTCCCTCGTGGCCCTGGCTCTTCAGGCTGGATGACCTGCCACTGCGCCTAGGATGCCCAGCCCGGGGAGGCGGGATGTGCGCCTTACAGCGGCAGAGCTTTGGTCCTGGCTGCCTGCAGGGCTAGGCCAGGCGCCCAACACCCTTCCAGCCTGCCTCGGCTGTGGCCCAGACCCCAGGAGGGAGGGGACTGGAGCCCCGAACACGGAGGAAAAGTTGCCAGCGCGGCGCAGGAGGCGGCCTGGGGGTGTCCTGCTGCCTGGAGGCGCCCCACTGGTCTCGGAGCTCCCCGCGCGAGGCAGGAAAGTTAACTCCGGCGGAGAGGCCGCCCGGGGACCCCGCACCCCAGCCCCCGCACCCCCCGCCGCGGGATCGCCCCGGGCCCCTTACCTGAAGTCGCTGTAGGGGTGGATGATCCAAAAGCCGGCCGACTTGACCCTCTCCTGCTCGCGCTCCACCGCCTTCTGGCTGCCGAACATCCTCAGGGAGAATTTGTTGACTCCGGGCTGGAGCATCGCCCCGAACTGGCGCTGCATGAAGCCGGCCTGGCCCAGGCGCGCCTCGGCCTCCGGGAGGATCTGGTCTCCGGCCGCGCCTCCCTCCACTTTGATGGCCGAGTCCGCCGAGCGCGGCTCGCAGGAGGCGGGCGGCGGCGGCGGCTGGGGCGGCGGCGGGGCCGCGGGCTGGGCGGGGGCGCCGGGGCGCTCGGGCTCGGCCGCCAGGCCCGGGGGCGTCCTGTCCTCGCCGGGGGACGCGTCGCCCTCGGAGATGAGCCGCCGCTCCTCGGCGGAGCCGCGCGGGTGCCCGTGGCCGCCGCCCCCCGCGCCCCCCGCGCCCCCCGCGCCCCCCGCGGCCCCCGCGCCCCCCGCGCCGCCGCCCCGGCTGCCCAGCGAGGCCAGGCTCCCGCGGAAGCGCCTGCAGTCGCCGTTGCTGCTGGCCTTGCCCGCGCCGTCCGCCGCCGAGGGCGAGGGCGAGGGCGAGGGCGAGGGCGAGGGCGAGGGCGAGGGCAGCGGCCGCAGCCGGATGCTCCTGCGGCTGGGGTCCCGGCGGCCGCCGGCGCCGTCCTCCTCGGCGTCCTCCTCCTCGTCCATGATCCACGCCTTGGCCCCCACCTGCTGCGGGAGGCTGTAGAGCCGCTTGCGCATGGACGGCGGCAGCTTGTCCATGGCGCGCGGGGCCGGCGCCCGGCCGCGGAGGGGGCGCGCGGGCTCAGGCGCCCATGCCCGGGCGGGCGCGGGGCGGCGGGGCGGCTCCCGGCCGGGCTCCGGGCCCCCGCGCTCCGCCGCTGCCCCCCGCCCGCGTCCGGGGGCGCGGCGCGCGGCCCGGCTCCAGGCGCCCCGCCCCCGCGGGGAACAATGGGCGCAGCGGCCGCGGCGCCGGGGCAGCCGCTTGGAGAGCCGCTCCGGGGCGCAGGGCGCACGGCCCGCGCGCCTCCCCGCCGTGCGCCCCCCGGGCCCGCGCGCTGTCAGGCCGTCCCGCCGCCGCGGCCCTGCTGCCGGCCGCCCGCGAGCTCGCCTCGCCTGCCCTGGCCGAGCGCGGCCGGCCGGTCCCGGGGCCCCCTCCGCAGCCGCGCGGAGCGCCGCGGCCCGCCGGGCTTACATCAGCGGCCGCCCTCCCCGGAGCGCCCTCCGGCAGCGCTGGGCTCCCGCGCCCCGGAATATTCATGAAGCCGCCGCAGCTCGCGGGTTGCCATAGGAGCGGCTCCCGCGGCCGGGCCTGCCTACCTGGGCTTCTTAAAGGAGCAGCGGCGCGCGGGCCGGGCCGGGCGGGGGGCGGGGGCCGGGGGCGGGCCCTGCGGGGGCGCGGGGGCGCGCGGGGGGCCCTCGCCGGACCCCGCGGGCGGCGCCGCGGGGCGTCCCGCGCCCTGCACCTCCAGCACCTTTCCTTGGCCGCGGCTGGGCGCGCGCCCCAAGTCTGGGATCAGGGCTTGGGCTGCCGGCTCCCACCCCAAGGAGCCTGGGCGGGGGGAAGGGGCGGGGGACGGGGTTTCCCGAGCTCTCCCCCAGCTCCGGGCGCGCCTTTCCCGCGGCGGCTTAGCTGCCCGGCCGAGTCCCCGACCCACCTCTGGGGAGGCTGGCGGGCCGCCTGGGTGCGCAGCCCCGGCCCTTTCCGCCAGGCGCCCGGAGAGGGGGTTTCCAGGAATCGCGCTGCCTCTGGGCAGCTCCCGGGGTTTCCCTGCGGCACGGTCGAGGGGCGAACCCCGCGCCGGCCTGGCCCCCCGCGGAGCCCGGCAACGAGGGAAAACTCCGGGAGGCGCCGGGCGCGCGGGTGAGACCCAGCCCTTCGAGGTAAGACTTCCAGGAAATGCGCCCACAGCGGCCGCGGGGTCCGGTCCCCGCGCGCACCCCTCCGCGGCGGTGCAGGTGGGGGGTCCTGAGCCGCGCGGGGCTGCAGCGGGGAGCAGGAGGGCGGGCTGGGGCGGGCTGGGGCTAGCCGCCCTCCTGCAGCCTGGGTTCCCATCCAAACTGTGACCCCCCCGTGTGACCCAGGCGAGAGGAGTTCCCGCCCCACCCGAGCCTCCTAACCCCAAGCAGCTGCACAGTCCCCTCCCCCTCGAGTCCGCTCCCCACCCCCACCCACAGGCCAGCGGGCCATCCAGCTGTGTGTCCTCCTCCCCCTGCGGACAGTCTCTGGGTCTATGGACAAATCCCACCAGGCCCCCCCGGAAATACGGCTCTTGTCCCCTTCGCGCCCCAGGACAGCCTGACACCTCCCCTCCGCACAGGCGGGGCACAGGCGGGGCACAGGTGGGGCACAGGCGGGGTGGCCAGATGCCTTCTCCTAGGCCTGGGGGCCCCTAAGATGGCTCAGGGGTTATTACTCAGATCCCGTGGGGGCCAATACCCCGGGACCAGCTCAAAAATGGAGATGGGATGCTAGAAGGAAGGCGTTGGCCAGGGAGGGCTGGAGTTTGGGTTACTGCAGAAGTGGATCCTCAGCCAAGGCTGACAGGAGGGATGCAAAAAGGTCCCCTGGCCCTGCCATCTGAGGAATAACACCGAGTTGTTCTTCCAAGGATTTCTCACTCTTATTCTTAGCCCACTTGGGACCATCTCTCCCCCACCCCGTTCAGAGCAGAAATTTTGGTAGCCAGGTATGAGGAGGCAGCCTGGCAGGGGCTTTTCTGCTCTACCCACTGGACCACAGGGCCTCCCATGGGAGGGGGAGGGAAGGACTAGGGTGATGACATCACCACATTTCTACTTTTGAGCAGCTCTGAGCTGACAGTTCTCTGCACAGATGCTGGGAGGCCTAATCCTTGAATGTCCTTGGGTCTCCTTGAGGAGTGTTCTTAACCGGCTGGGAGCCCCGCCTGCCCTGATGTGCCAGCCTTACGGAGAAGACCTCCATTTAACTCACTTCTTTGGGCTTCTGTATACAGCCAGGAGCTAGCCTGCCCTACCCCGGCTTCAGGAAGTCAACCCAAATGCTGGGTCCCAACGACCTGTAGTGGCAAGGGCATCCTCTCCTCTAGGTACCCTTCCCGGCCACCCAAATCTTGGCCGTGTCCCACCTTTTAGCCCTCGTGGCCCCGTGAGCTCTCAGCAACCCGAGCACCGATTACACAGTGCAGCCTGTGTCCCCTTCGGGACTGAGCTCCTCGAAGGACAGATTCGACTCATATCAGGGAGCTCAGCGCCAAAACAAGGAGGGACAGAGAGCAGATGGATAGATGTCAACTAAGCATGAGCGACCCTGGAAGTTAGCTAGTGCCATTGAAGGGGCTCCTTGAAGTCGATGGAGGATAGAACCAAGGTTCTGTGTTCTGGGATATGCTGCCAGAGGCTGGCCAAGGGTCAGGGCCCTTGGATTCCTCTCCCTCTGGTACCTCACCTACCCTCAGTCTGGTTAGCACCACTCATCCAGGGCCACCTAGTACCACCCTTGGGTGCAGAAATGACCAGTAGGTAAAGTAGGCATGTGGTGACACTGGCCTCTCCTGTCTCCTCTGTGTGCAAACTCTAATGGGGGGCGGCGGGGCATGCCAGCAGTGTGGCGGGTAGAGGAGCCAGAAACTCAGCCCGTGATGGGCTCCAGTTTGTGGGGAATCTTAGACTTCTCCAGAGGAGAGAGGAGAAAACTCCAGATAGGAAAGGAATGTGTTCTAAATTCATGCCTCAACCAGTGAGGGATTTGAGGGGGACCTCGCTGAGCTTGGCGTAGCTAGAGAGGACTCCCTGGACGGAGGGGGCCGATTTGGTGAGAGACGTGTCTCCGGCACCTTACATGTCATCTGTTAAACCGCACGACATTTTTGTGGACCATTTTATGATTTCTGTGTCCCAACCTAACATTCTTACTCCCATTCGCGAGCAAGAAGATAAAGCACCGAGAGGTCCTTGCCAAATGTCTCATAGCAAGAAAAACTGTGGAGCTGGACTGGACCTCGGGCCAAGCGCCCCACCGGTCAGGCTCTTCGCAGCTGCCCAGCTGACTCACGCAGGTGCAGGTGGGGGGGGGGGCGGGCACAGGTGCGGGAGGGAGCACAGGCAGTTCTGAGTGTGGCGTGGTTGAAGCAGAGAAAAGGTGAAGAACGGATCCCCCACCTTGTATATTCTCCCCATTGCTCCAGCCGGGTCTCATGCCTTCTCCAGTGCCTTCTAGAAAGCCGGAGGTCTGTTCTGGTTCATCTGTGTAACACGGCAGACGGGACTTAGGGCCTCCAGCAAGGGGAAGGGCCCTGCCTGTGGCCTGAGATAGAGACGTGTGGTTCTCGGCTTCGGTGCGGGAACTGCGGGAACTGCGTGTCTCTAGGAGACTGAGGTGCTTCCTGCAGGGCTGCAGGGGGCCTGGGTATTCCTGGAATGTAAACCCAGAAAAAATCTGGGTCTGAGAGAGAAAGGAGCTGGGGAAGATGGGCTTTCTTCCCTGGAAGGGATACTGATTCGGAAGACCACCTGGGAGGGGGGGCAAGGAGGTAGCTGATTATTATTGTAGGTCCACCTCAGATCTTACCTGGTGGGAACCTGGACAGGCAGAAAGGGGTGAGAAATTCTGAAAGTTTATTTGCTTGTTGGCTGAGAGCATTGTTCTTGCTTAAAGGGGCAGCTCTGAGGTGGGGCGTGGCTCCCACAGGGCGTAATGCCAAGGTTTTGGCTGGTTCGCTGAAATTTAACAAAAGACAGAGAGAGAGAGAAAGAAAGAGAGAGAACAATGTAGGATATTTTAGGGTAAGGTTGCCAACTGTCCTTCTTAGAAGTCTGTCTTTATTCTAACATTATATCCTTGCCGCTTTTTCTGTGTTAAAATGCCCTTTTATGAAATCATAGTGCTAGGAGATGGTATTTTTTTTTTTTTGTCCTTGGCTAAATAAAAAGTTGGCATGGGATCCTGTGTTTGTTCCCAAAAATCATTTTTGAAATGTTATTGGTCTGTGAATTCCAAAAGTCTAGGGGCCCCCTGCTGTAAACAATAGAGCGCGAGACTGGGAAACAAAAGCTGTAGAATTAAATACTTCTCTGTCATTTACTGCCCGTGTATGCCTCCGTCTTCCTTCCGTGTATGTGAAATGGGTCGAACGATGTGTGCCTCACACGCTGCTGCGAAGACTGAGAGAATGAATGCGTGCGGTACGACATCTCATTTGTAGTAAGTTCTCAATAAACACTGAGTGGGGGAATATTGAATAAAACTTGCAGTCGCCGATGGAAAGGAGACACTTGGGCAGCCACTCGGGTGGCTCAGCGGTTTAGCGCCGCCTTCGGCCCAGGGTGTGATCCTGGAGGCCCGCGATCGAGTCCCGCGTCGGGCTCCCTGCGTGGAGCCTGCTTCTCCCTCTGCCTGTGTCTCTGCCTCTCTCTCTGTGTGTGTCTCTCATGAACAAATAAATAAAATCTTAAAATAAAAAAATAAAAAAAAGGAAAGGAGACACTTGGCCTTTGGAATCCAATTTAGGTCATATATGTGTCTTAAAAATTGTAGTGTGGACAGAAGTGATGCCTTGCTATGCAGGATCACTTTCCTCAAATTCTCCATCCCTGGTAAGGCTTGGCTGGGTTTCCAGAAGGCAGACTTTCTTCTTTCCAGGATGAGCACTTGCCTAAGTGGGATCAGAGGAAAGAACAGAGCCCTCACCTTCTATGTTCTCCCCATTGCTCCAGCCAGGTCTCATGCCTCCTCCAGTGCCTTCTAGAAAGCCGGAGGTCTGTTCTGGTTCATCTGGTAACACGGCAGACGGGACCTAGGGCCTCCAGCAAGGGGAAGGGCCCTGCCTGAGGCCTGAGATAGAGACGTGTGGTTCTCGGCTTCCGTGCGGGAACTGGGAACTGCGTGTCTCTAGGAGACTGAGGTGCTTCCTGCAGGGCTGCAGGGGGCCTGGGTATTCCTGGAATGTAAACCCAGAAAAAATCTGGGTCTGAGAGAGAAAGGAGACCTCAGAGGCCACACCTTTGACCCCACACTCAAAGCCCCGCTGTGCGCAGGTGCGGCTTCGTCTTTCTGTTTAGGCTACATATGGTCCTCCCAGGGCACCTTCTGCTCTGCTCTGAGGCAGGTCTGCTCTATGGGCTGGAATCGGGGATATGGAAACTTCCCGCTGGCAGGCCTGACCTGGGGACAAAGACCCACGGAGGAATATTGGACTCTGCTACACTGCCTCAGGTTCCTGTCCCAGGGAAGACAGAAACTGGAAGGGGGGAAGGACATGGGGAGCAAGGCCGAGTGCACGTGGATGTATGGAGAGAACAAATCAAGCACCTCGTCTTGACCAAGCCTTGGTGCCCATCCCTGAGCACAGCCGCAAATGGATGGAGGCCGAGGAGTGAGATGCCCAGATGGGCACTTCTCAGTCTGGTCAGTGGTGAAAGACCATCCTGGAGGTTTGTCACCAAGGGTCAGAGTAAGTGGTTCAGGAGCTCAGAGCAGTGGTGCTCCTGAGTACTGTCAAGGTGGGCCTCCTGGCGGGGGTGGAAAGTGAACTGGGTTTTCTAGACGGCGGCTACTGGATGTGTGCTTCTTTGGGGAAAACAGTGAACGGAGCTGCCAGGTGGGGGTAAGGCCTGCTGCATCTCTGTGGGGTAAATGAGGCATTGCCGAAGGGCGCACCCAGCGGAGGGTCCACCCTAGGATGCCTGAACGGCTGCTCTAAGCTGACCCGGGGAGAAAGTCGGCTGTCCCAACAGAAGGAAGGTATTGGGTCCTTCTGACTCCCTCTTCCCAGTACCCTCACCCCCAGAGTCTGGCTGCAAAAACCACTGGCAGGCCACGTGCCCACCTCCCCTAATGTCGTTAAGGCACTAGTGAGAGAAAGACCCCACAGGCTCAGTTTCCTATTCGGTTTACCTCCGGTGTCGTCCCAGCCCTGCCTGGTTTCTTTAGGATCTGGGAGCGTGGGCCGTGGCACTGTCCCCTTCTCCACCCCCTGCCTCTGTGCAGCACCCCACCCGAGGGTGCCCGCAGCCCCTTCATTTCCAGGCCACCTCCTGATCTCTCCAATCTTCCCAACCTGTGGTCCCAGCTACTCCCTTGGGACTTGGCCCGGGCGCCGCGGGGACTCCACGCCCCTCTCCTCGCAGGGGCAGAAGACAGATGTGCCGACAGCCTAGCCAGGCCTGGACTGTGTCTCCGTGTCCCACTGGGGCTCCAGCACGTCTGGGCCACCTGCACACCGAGCCAGGCTGGGGAGCGAGGCACTTGGGCGGGGGGAGGCCCCCAAGGTGCTGGCTGAGCTGAGCTGCCAGGAGCTGAAGTACCAGAGACGCCTGCGCCCCGAGTCTGGAGTTCACCATAGGTCAGGGGTGGAGGGAGCTCAGAGGGGGCCCCCCTGGGACGATCGCGACAGGCCGGCCGGGGGGAGGGAGGGAAGGAAGAGACAGGGCGGCCTGGGAGAAGGGAGGGGCGGTGCTGGGGTGGGAGGAGGGCAAGGGGCAGCCCCGGGGGGCCCAGGGCGGGCTCGGCCTGCGGCCCGGGCTCCCGCCGCGTCCTCGCTCCTGCCAAGCGGGGCTCCTGGGTCCTGCCCGCCAGGCCGCCGCCCTCTCGCTCGCTCTCTCCCTCCGCTCCTCCTCCCAACCTCACCGCCCGGCTTTGTCCAGCCGCTCTCCCACGCTCCTGTCCTTGTCCCGGCCGCGGAGCCCCTAGGACGAGAGCTGAGGATGCAGGCCCGACGGCCAGCGCTGCTGCCGCCACAGCAAGGCGGGGACGGGGCTCTGGAAAGAAGTCAGGGACGAGGGCCACGTGCTGCGGACAAGTGGCAGGAGAGCAGAGGAAGGACGAGGAAGGCGGGGGCGGGGGGCCTGGTCCTGCTTGAGGTGGCGTTGGCGGAAGGCGGGTGGGATCTGGAAAAGCGGGAGCAGGAGGTGACACATCCGAGGTGCAGGGCACAGGGTGGGCAAGAGAGGGGCCGAGGGGAGCCCGCGCCTGGGATGGCCGGCGGGGGGGGGGGGGGTGAGCACAGCGACCCCCGCCGGCTGGGTCCGGAGGTGCCCGGGAGGGGAGCAGACGTGACCCCGCGCTTGGGCCCCGCCGCCCTGCAGTCGGGTGTAGCAAGGGAACAGGCCACGGATGATCCGGCCCCTCCCTGGGGGCCCCGGGGTCGAGGGCATCACAGTCCGCTCAGGCACCCTGCGGGGGAGGACGCCCGGCGCGTGCGGGAGCCCCAGCCAGGCCTGGCAGCGGCTCTCGGCGCCCCGCAAAGCACATGCTTCGTGCAGGCCCCGGGCGCGCCCCCCCCCCCCGCGAGCCACCCCCCCGCGAGCCCTGCACGTCAGGGTAACCTGCTATTACATGAGCCTCTCCCTGGACGCCTTCCAGAGAGAGACAGTTCCGCTGGGTAATGAGAGCTGTGCCCCGCAGGCCACGCGGCAGGGCCCAGGGCAGAGGCAGCGGCAGGGAGACGGGGGCGGGGCTGTGGCAGGCGCTGCGACAGGGGCTGGGGCAGGGGCTGGGGCAGGGGCTGTGACGGGGCTGTGACAGGGGCTGTGACAGGGGCTGTGACAGAGGCTGTGACGGGGCTGTGAGAGGGGCTGTGACAGAGGCTGTGACGGGCTGTGACAGAGTATGTGACAGGTGCTGCAACAGGGGCTGTGACAGAGTTTGCGACAGGGGCTGTGACAGACGCTATGACAGGGGCTGTGACAGAGTATGTGATAGAGGCTGTGACAGAGTCTGCGATAGGGGCTGTGACAGAGGCTGTAACAGATGCTGTGACAGGGGCTGTGACGGGCTGTGGCAGGCGCTGTGACAGAGGCTGTGACAGGGGCTGTGACAGGTTGTGACAGGCTTGACAGAGTATGTGACAGGTGCTGCAACAGGGGCTGTGACAGAGGCTGTGACAGGGGCTGTGACAGAGGCTGTGACGGGCTGTGACAGAGTATGTGACAGGTGCTGCAACAGGGGCTGTGACAGAGTCTGTGACAGGGGCTGTGACAGAGTTTGCGACAGGGGCTGTGACAGACGCTGTGACAGGTGCTGCAACAGGGGCTGTGACAGAGGCTGTGACAGGGGCTGTGACAGAGTTTGCGACAGGGGCTGTGACAGAAGCTGTGACAGACACTGTGACAGGGGCTGTGACAGAGTATGTGATAGAGGCTGTGACAGAGTCTGCAGCAGGGGTTCTGACAGAGGCTGTGACATGCTGTGATGGGGCTGTGATAGAGTCTGCGACAGGGGCTGTGAGAGAGTATGTGATAGAGGCTGTGACAGAGTTTACGACAGGGGTTGTGACAGAGGCTGTGACAGAGGCTGTGACAGATGCTGTGACAGGGGCTGTGACAGAGGCTGTGACAGGGGCTGTGGCAGGGGCTGTGACAGGGGCTGTGACAGGGGCTGTGACAGAGTCTGCTACAGGGGCTGTGACAGGGGCTGTGACAGAGTCTGCGACAGGGGCTGTGACAGACGCTGTGACAGGGGCTGTGACAGGGGCTGTGAGAGGGGCTGTGACAGAGGCTGTGACGGGCTGTGACAGAGTATGTGACAGGTGCTGCAACAGGGGCTGTGACAGAGTCTGTGACAGGGGCTGTGACAGAGTTTGCAACAGGGGCTGTGACAGATGCTATGACAGGGGCTGTGACAGAGTATGTGATAGAGGCTGTGACAGAGTCTGCAACAGGGATTCTGACAGAGGCTGTGACAGATGCTGTGACGGGGGCTGTGATGGGCTGTGACAGAGGCTGTGACAGAGTCTGCAACAGGGGCTGTGAGAGAGTATGTGATAGAGGCTGTGACAGAGTTTATGACAGGGGTTGTGACAGAGGCTGTGACAGAGGCTGTGACAGACACTGTGACAGAGGCTGTGACAGGGGCTGTGACAGAGGCTGTGACAGGTACTACGACAGATGCTGCCACAGTGCTATGGCAGAGGCTGAAACAGGGACTGTGAGAGAGCCTGGGACAGAAATGTGACTAAGTCTGGAACCACAATCAGAGTTGGGACAACAGCTCCTGGAGCCCAGGCCCACACTCCCACGGTTGACAGAGCAGTTGGCGGTGACAGCAGCAACATAGCAAACACATGGGCACAGCCAGGCCCAGGCACTTGTGGAGACGCCAACAGGCTGGAGCTGCCACAGGAGGAGAGTGAGGGGGGTGAGCGAGGCCGGTTCCCAGCAGCTCTGCCCCAGGTTCGCGTGTGGCCGTTGGGTGAGCTTCGGGGCCTCAGTTTCCTCAGTCATGCCCGCCGTGGTGAGAGGCCAGGTCGCAGAAGGAGACAGGAGCAGATGCGGACGGACCAAGGATCCCTGGGAGGCTCCCAGCCGTGGCCAGGGCCCTTGAAGTCTCCGCGGCCCCAGCCTGCTGACTGAAGAAGGAACGTGCCTTCCACACATGAACAACCGTTTCCCCATGTGTGGGTGCTGGCGTGATGAATAAAACACCGATTTGTTTTGTTTGGGTTTTTTAAAGATTTTTATTCATTTATTCATGAGAGACAGAGACAGAGACAGAGAGGGAGAGAGAGAGAGAGACAGAGGCAGAGACACAGGCAGAGGGAGGAGCAGGCTCCATGCAGGGGCCCGATGCGGGACTCGATCCCGGGACCCCAGGGTCACGCCCTCAGCCGAAGGCAGGTGCTCACCCCGAGCCACCCAGGTGCCCCAGACAACAATTTGCTTTAAAGTAGAACTGAATCCCTGGCCGCGACGACTGCCGCTCCTGGAGAGCTAACTGCCAGGCCCCACGCCAAGCGCTCGGCAGGGATCGGCTCGTGTAATCCTGGCTGGAGTCCTGGTCAGGTAAGTGCCCTTGTCTCCATCTTACAGATGATTAAACTGAGGCTGCAGAGGTTGACTAACTTACCTAAGGTCCCCCCGGCAGAGGCAGAACCAGGTTTTGCGGGCCGTTGCGTTTGGCGCAGCGTCCTCCTCGCCCACCATTGGCTGCCTTCTCGATCGTAAGTGCTCTCAGGTCAGATGTATTTTGAAATTTTAAAGCCAGAGACTTGTTCAGTGGAAAGGAGGCCCTCAAACCCTCACTGGCTGGGACCTGCCGTGCACAGCCTACAGCAGCCCTGCCAGGGCCGCCAGAGAAAGCCACATGGTCGCCCTGACTGGTGCTTCCTCGGGTTCACGGCCTTTAGCGCGCCTCAGTGCCGCCTCGCCGTCCCGCTGCAGTTTCCCAGCTGCCTGGTCTCCGTGCCGGTCCACCATTCCCGCTCTCTCAGGCTTTCAGCCTCTTCCTATAGGGTCCTTCCCGTCAGCATTGAAGCCTGATCAGATCTCTTGGATCCCAAAAGGTCCTCTTTGAATCCCACTGTCTCATTCTCTCCTTCCCACCACGTCTCATCTTGAAGGGGGGCGCTGGCCTTGCCTTCGTACCTTAGCGCACGGCCAGCAGGCTGCACTAGGCCATGTCTTCAGCAAGACCAGACCCACCTCTCATCCTTTTCCTTCCTCGTCCTCTGAGCATCATGTGACGCAGCTGACCACTCCCCCCTTCCCGAAACATCCTCTTCCCTTGACCAGGAACACATACTCCCCTGATTTCCCCTACATCTCTGGCCATCCTCAGTTTCCCTCCTCTGCTGACTCCTCACCCATTGGTGTCATTCCTGGCTCTGTGGTATGTGCTTGCTTTTCTCGTGCGATCTCTCTCCTCAGACATTCTCACCCAGGCCCTCAGGTTGGGTTCCCATCCATCCCTCAGCCCAGACCTCTCCCCGGGGCTCCAAACCTGTTTGTTCAATGGCCTCCTGGATGTCTCACAAGCCGTGCTCCGCACACTCTTCTCCAAAGACCCATTCTCCCCACTCAGTGAATGGTTCCATCGTCCTTCCAGTGGCTGAAGCCAGAAACATGGGCATCATTCCTGACTCCTTCCACCACCAGCCCCCGTACCCAATTAATTCCTAGGTGCTGCTATTTCTCCTCCATAAATATCTCTCAGAAAAAATAAATAAATAAATAAATATCTCTCAGATGTCTACTCCTTACCATGTCCACTGACATGAGAGAGAGAGAGAGGCAGAGACACAGGCAGAGGGAGAAGCAGGCTCCCTGCAGAGAGCCGACGTGGGGCTCGATCCCAGGATCCCGGGATCACTCCCTGAGCTGAAGGCAGACGCTCAACCGCTGAGCCACCCAGGTGTCCCAGCCACCCACTTCCCATGTATGCCCAAGACTGGTGGCCTGAACCCCATCCTGGGGCCTTGGTTTGCCATTCTGGGCCTCGGACACTTCCGGTACAGACATCATCCCCCCCCAATATTGGTATCTATTTGCATCTACAAATATTCACGGAGGCTATCTTCCCAAACTGGGGGGGGTGGGGGGCAGGTTGGGGAGAAAGTAAGAAAAGCGACGAGCGGCCTGGAGGAGGATAAGAAGGCACCTGGCCCTGTGGCAGTCTGAGTAATGGTGCCCAAAGATAATCAAGTCATAATCCCTGGAACCTGTGAATGTTACCTCATGTGACAAGAAAGACTTCGCAGATGTGATTAAGGCTCTTGAAAATGGGAAGATTATTTTGGATTATCTGGGAAGGTCCTAAAGGCAACCTTTAGTGTCCTTGTAAGAGAAGAGCAGAGGGAGATGTGACATGGAACAAGAAGGCAATGTCACCACTGAAGCATGATGCTCTGCTGCTGGCTTTGAAAATGGAGCCAAGGAACAACACAAAGAACACGGCTCTAAAGGCCGGGAAAGGCAGGGGAACGCGTCTCCCTGAGAGTCTCTGGCAGGAGTCCAGCCCTGCCAACACTTTGATTTCAGGACCTCTGGCCTCCAGGACTGTAAGAGAATCAGGTGTATGGCTTTAAGCTAACAGGTTTGTAGTCATTAGTTACAGCAGTGGTAGCGAACGAAGTGGTCCCTTTTCGTCCTTCTTCTCTGTCCCCTCTGTCTTCCTCTTGAGTTGGGTTAATCCCCTTGGTGTGAGCAGGGAGGCCAGACACTGAGCAAAACAGAAAGCCGTTCTTCTCACCTCTACTTGGGGCCCAGGGCCCTCTGGTTCCGGGGAATGGGGGCCTTGGGAACATTAGAAAAGAGGGCACCTCCTCAGAGCAGGAGTCACACGTGGGTCACTGTTAGGGTGGCTTTGCTGGCAGCAGGCACTGAACCGGGAGAGAACTCCAGAGAAGCCATATGGGGATTGCGGCTGATGGGGTGATGCTTCAGCATATGTGGGCTCCCTTTTTGGAACTCCCAGAAATACTGTGGCAGAGGAGGAAGAGGGCAGAGGTCTTGTAGGTGCCAGAAGAGAAACAGCAGGAACTCTGGATGATGGATGTTGATAGAACTTTATTTATAGTCCCAGACTGGGAGGGTCTGATAACATTTGTGTCACATTGTTCTTCTAGCTCACTACTGCCTCCCTGCCTTTATACAAACAAGGTGGCTGATGAAGCAAGTAATAATTCCCAAACTATTTTAATCCCCTTTCCCCATTTCCATTCAGTTTTTATCTTTTTCTTATGGAGCTGAAGTACTTTCTATATTGGGCAGAGTAGTCCCTTTCCTGTCATTCATTGCTATAAACACTTACCCCGCATTTGTTATTTGGCTTTTGATATGGAGTGTTTGCCATGCCAGAGATTTTCTTGCCTTTTTTTTTTTTAAGATTTATTTATCTATTTGAGAAAGAGCAAGCAAGCAAGAGAAGGAAAGAGAGAAAAAAAAATAAAAAAAAAAAAAAGAAGGAAAGAGAGAGAATGCAAGTGGGGAAAGGAGCAGAGGGCGAGAGAGAGAGAGAATCCTCAAGTAGACTCCCCACTGAGTTTGGAGCCCAATGCGGGGCTCAATCTCACGTCTCTGAGATCATAATCTGAGCCAAAATCAAGAGTCGGTTGTTTAACCAAATGAACCACCAGGTGCTCCAAAATTTTTCATTTTTTATATAGTGAAGAATGTCAACCTTTTCCTTTTATGATCTCTGACCTAGATACCACACTTGAATAGCTAGCTCTTCCCCACCTCAAGAAATATTCATTTATGTTTTCTTATCTATAAATACATTTCAAATACATATATAATCCATGCTTCCCTTATTAATTGGCAAAACCCAATTCTCATACAGTACATTTCTCTATAGATGGATATAGATTCTGGAGTCTATATCCATCCCATGATTTTCTTCCTATTCCTGTTCCTATCCACAACTCCTCCTAAAGATTGTTGTAATGTACTATTATCTTTAAAAAAAAAGAAGATAAAAGAATCTTCCTCCTCTATTGCTTATCTCTTTTAGAATTCTCCGAGCTATTTCTTGCACGATTAATCACATAATTATTTGATTGTGTTAGAAATCATGCTGGTATTTTGATTAAGATTGCACGGGATTACAAAAAAAAAAAAAAGGATTGTATGGGATTTACAAATTAATCCAGAGGAAATAGATATCTTTATATCACGGTATCTTCCCATCCAAGGAGAAGGACTGTCTCTATTTAAATCTTCTTTTGTGTCTGAGGAGAATCATGCCATGCTTTCAGCCCTGGTGTAACCTTTTCTCTCATTTTTGTTTCTTTTTGTTCATTGCTGTCAAGTTGGGGGAAGGTAGTTTTGTAAACCAGCATTTAAGCCACCATGATTCCCAGAAGTCTTTAGATTTGCACTGAACTGGGGGCGAAGGCGGAGATGATGAGCCAAGGCTGTGGATGTGGGTGAAATTCAGAAGATTAAATGCTAAGTGAAAGAAACAGAACCTTACAAAGCTCTAGCTTCTAGGGGGGAAAGTGAATGTGGTGGATGTGGCTGAAGGAGCACACAGAAGGGAGAGTTGAAAACTAGCTGAGAGGTGTCAAGTAAGCCAGAGGAGGACATTTCAAGAAGGACACAGTCAACACAGGCGGGTGTTGCTGGGAGTTCAGGGGGAAATGGCTGTGATGAAGCTGTGGGTTGTGTTGGTTGTGGCTGGTTAGCGGTAAGGTGACTGTATAATGCAAGCTTTAAACTAGCACACTGAAGACCCTGAGACAGCAGGGATTATTTCTGGTGAACTGGGACATACGGTGACGCTGATGACGGTGATCTCTGAGAAAGTGGTCTCAGCAGATGATGCCTACGGTGCTCACATTGTCTGGGTTGAGGTGTCAAGACAATAAGAGTAGCTTGTTCATATTAGAAGTTTGGCCAGTTGGGTCATAGCTGGAAGGAAAGTAAGGTTGGAGGAGGATTTACTTGCTTGTTAGCCTTCTATACTTGAGAGATCTGTCGGTCTGGGGAGGAAAAGGACTTAGCAAAGAGCAAGAGGTTGAAGATGCAAGATGTAGAAGGAAAAATTAATAAAGAGAGGAGGTTCAGGAGGGAAGGAAGCCGCACCAACATCCTGGAGAAGACATGAGGTTAGCCCGGAAGAGAAGGAAGGATAGTTCCTGATGTGAGAGGCAAGTACAAAAATGCATGACAGGCCAGGGAAAAGTTGAGGTGCAGAAAAGGAAGTTAAGAGAACTCATTTAGCTTCTCAAGAATGGTTTGCTGAGGGGCACCTGAGTGGCTCAGTTGGTTGGGCGTCTACCTTCGGCTCACGTCATGATCCCAGGGTCCTGGGATTGACCCTGCATCCAGCTCCCTGATCAGCAGCTGGGAGTCTGCTTGTGATCTCTCATACTCTCTCCTAAATAATTAAATTTTAAAAATCACTTCTTTAAAAAAAAAGAAAAAAGAATGGTTGCTGAGAAGGAGATAGGTCAATCTTTGGGTGGCAAAGAGCCTCCAAAAGGAAAGGCCCCTTGGTCCCTTTGGGGATCAACATGGTCGACCCCTCTCTGATGGATTGAAATGGTTCTGAGTAAAGTCCACTGCAGGTGGGCCTGCCTGGCACTGACTGTCTAGCTCAGTGCCAGGCCCTAAGCTGGCAGGGCTCTGGGTAGTGCGGTCTGGGGCTGGAAGCTTCTCCCATCCCAGGCACTTTGGCACATCAGAGTCTTTCTCCACTGGAGAACTACCTTAGAAATCCCTTGTAAATCTTGACCATTGAGGAAATCACATCACTGCCTTGGTGGACGAGGACGTAGAGATTGTGTGGGACCAGGTTCTATAGGGATACCTTGGTGTGACAACAGAAGCCACGGCTAATCAGAGGCTCCAGTGCTCTCTTCTGTCACCCAGCTTTGGATGAACCAGCCCTTTTGAGGAAGTCCTTGTATGCTTCAACAATTCAAGGTGAAGGAAAAACCCAAGAGAGAGACACTGTATTTCTTGTTACTTCAGATAGGCTTTAGTAGTTAATATGAATATTTATGAAATGTTTCTCTTATTTATACCCCAAGTTGATTAAACAGGTACATATAGTAGAATGTTAATGCAACCATTTGAAATGATACTGGAAAATAAAACAAGCACATTTGATGACGTGAAAAAATATTTAGGACATATTAATTGAAAAACTAGTATGAACATGGCAATCTGATTTTTTTTATTTTTCAGTTTATTTATTTATTTATTTATTTATTTATTTATTTGTTTATTTATTTACTTATTTATTTTTAAAGTAGGCTCCATGCCCAGGGTGGAGCCCAATGTCGGGCTTCAACTCACAACCCTGGGATCAAGAACTAAGCTAGGATCGAGAGTCTGATGCTTAACTGATTGAGCCACCCAGGTGCCCCTGGCAAAATGATTTCTTTTAAAAGAAAATATAATATATATGGACAGATATAAGACTGTAAGAATATACACCAGTTAGCAGTCACTGTTCCTGAGTGGTGGAATGTAAGGATTCAGGGTGATTTTTCTTTTCCACTTACACTTGTTTTTAAAACTTCCAACAGTGTGTTTGTATTGCCTTTTTTTTTTTTTTTTTTTTTTTAGTAAGTTAGATAACACAGTTATTTTTTAAAAGGATTGTCAAGAAGCAATAGGATCCCATCTGAGCCTGGAAGAGAAATCTGTCAAGGGGCCCATGTATGAGGTTGAATGCACTCCCTCCAGCTGCACTCAGCAGCTTCCCTTACCAAAGGGAAAACAACCTGGCCAAATTTAGCGATGTACCTAGCCCAGTGCCGTTCACAGGTCGCCCATGGGACACATCCAGGAAGAGCTGCCCTACATTCCCCTCCTGGGGCTCCATAGACAGTCCACCATCCTTGAGCTGGCATCTTCTATCCATCTACATAAATGAAACTTTCCCCTCTTTGCAACCCCTGCAGACAACTATCTGGAGACCACTTGTACCCAGACCAAAGAGAAAAAGCACATTGGTGGACCAGAATCCAGCAATTGGAAGGATGGCCCTCTCCGTTCTAGCCAGAATCCTTGATGAGTCCTATACAGCATTCAAATTTGAGTTGGCTCATGAGCACACTCATCCTGGCCTAGTTTGTTGGTCCATCCTCTATGCATCAGTGAGTCTGACTCAAGTAAAGCCCTTGGGGCAGCTTCTGGGCTCAGAGGCTTTGCTCTGGGTCAGCCCCATTGGAGAGGAGCTGAGTGATGCTTCCTACCTATATTCAGCTCGTGTGTATAAGGGCACAGTTGGCAGATATGAGGATGTCTCCATTGGGCCATGTGGAAAAGCCTGGACCTCTACCTGGCCCTCTACTCTTTCTAGACCCCTGAGCTTTTGACCTCTAAATCAGATGCCACCATCTACCCCATGGGAAACCCAATACGCAGCCAGACCTTTCTGCCCTGGGCAGCAAGGCCACCTCTCCCAGGTCCTTTTACTGAAACAGCAGGGGTGAAGTGGGACAGGTGCCCTCTCTGGTACCTACTAGCTTTCTCTGAGCTTCTTACAAAGACAGTGAAGGAAACACACAATTCATCTCTGACTTGTGATAGGCACTCCATAAATCCTTGTTAAACGAACAAATGAATAAGGGAGTGAATTAATCTATTACCTAGTTTTGTGGGCACAGAGGCCTTACGTGGCTGGATGAGGAGATCAACTCTTTTTTAGACTAGGAACACATAGATAAAAATATCTACAGTGCTCAGCCATGAGTAAAAAAGAAATGCTAAGAAGCCAAAGTTTGTAACTGCGATTCAGAATCTGTATGTATTAATCATTTGTATGTATTAATCATGATACTTAAAAAAGTCTTTCCTTGGCACTGGAACCACAGATTATCAAGTCCAACCGAGTCCAAGTTTTAGATAAGAGAAACCAAGGTCCAGTGTGCCTGGCTGGCTCAGATGCTTAAGCATCTGCCTTTGGCTCAGGTCATGATCCCAGGGTCCTGGGATCGAGCCCCACATCAGGGTCCCTGCTCAGTGGGGAGCCTGCTTCTCCCTTTCCCTCTGCCTGCTACTCCCCCTGCTTGTGCTCTCTCTCTATATCATAAAAATAAATAAAATATTTTAAAAAAGAAAGAAAGAAAGAAAAAGAAAAACCAAGGTCCAGAACAAAAAGGGGGTGTCCAAAGCGAGCAGCCTAGTGAAATGAAAATACAGTACAGTCCTCTTGGCCCTGGACCCTGTAGGGCTCTTCCCAGTGTTTATGCCAGTGTTTTTTTATTTGTTTGTTTTTGTTTTTTTTAAATGAGTTTTGTAATTTTTTAAAGATTTATGTATTTATTCATGAGAGACACAGAGAGAGGCAGAGACATAGGCAGAGGAGAAGCAGGCCCCCCGCAGGGAGCCTGGTGCAGGACTCAATCCCGGATCCTAGGATCATGCCCTGAGCCAAAAGCAGACAGATGCTCAACTGCTGAGCCACTCCCTGTCTATGCTGGTGTTGCTGGAGGTCTGCTGCTCTGGGGCAGCGGGGGAAGTTCCTCTTATAGACAGATATTGGTTGGAAACCACGTCGTTGCTGCAAGCCTACTGTGTGCCAGGCAAGTTGCTAGGTGCTGATGATACAATGATGGACTAGATGGCACTTTGACAAGAGAGGAGCTAGGAATTAGGGTAAGGAAAATGCACCTGGCTTTGGGAGCCTGGAGGAGGGACACATAGCCCAGACTTGGGGTGAAGGGTCAGGTTGGGGGAGCTTGGGATGGGAAGCAGGAACTCCACACCTTCCTCTTAGAGCCTCTCCAGACACATCCCCCCACCCTCCATCATTCCTGCGCCACTCTGTCTCCTGCTTGAGTGAGAGCACCAGATAAATGTCACAGCTCAGAGGCAAAGGGGACAGATAAGCAGGACAGCCTGCTCAAATGAAAGAGGCCCCAGGCAGGGGTGTCAGACCCCAGAGGGAGGCCTCAGGAGGGAAGGGACTTGACATCTTGTTTGAAGGGATGCAGGGGGAAAGCTTAGACCCCGTGGCAGAGGCCCGAGCTCCAGGACCTTTTCAGCAGGCCCTCCAATCCCCGGGCAGTCAAACTGGCTCTGCTCTTCGACCCAAATCGGTCTTGTCTAGAGGCCAAAGCTTCTCTACGAAGCCCTAGATGACTCCTGAACTCTGCCTTGTTTTCTACCTCCTTCCTCCCATTCGCTGACTCTCCACCTCGCTAACAACTCATCCCTCCTGCCTCATCAGCCTACCCTGAGCTATTTTTTCCATCTTTCCTCATTTGGATAGCTCCTAGAATTCAATTTCTTCTGAGGAAGCTTGAAGGCAGACGCAGAGGTGATGAGAGAGGAGCATCCATACTCCCCTGCTGCCCGGTGGTGCTACCAGTAGGGTTAGCCTACGTGGGGGTCTGGGTATCAGGACAGAGGAGGCATATTCCCAGTAGGTCAAGGTGGAGAGCTTAATGAAGAATATCATAAGGGGAAACCAACAAAGACAGGGAAGCACCCCAACAAGAATCAGCAAGAAGCAGCTTCCACCTCGGGCCATATGGATGGAGGAGCTCTCCAGAGAGGACCACCTGACAGTGCTGTGTGGCTTTTCATAGAGGGAGAGTGCCTACGCACAGTGGCCTGGCGGGGAGAAGGCCACAAAACAAACACTCCGATGTCTCTCTCTTCCTGCCCTCTGATGTTCTGTGGTGTCTTCCAATGGCCAAATCCACCTGGAAAACAGGACAAGAAAATCCATTGATGCAGTCCATAAAGGTCAGGTTCTCAGGCACGGAGTAGGGTGGAAAAGAGTGGATGGTGGCTCCTGAGGGGTAAACTGAAGGCATCCAGCTCATCTGACTATGTGCTGTAGTGTCATATAGCTCAACTCATTTAGGGACCATGAGAATCTTATGAAGCAGACATTATTACCATCCCCATTTTATTTTGTGTTTTAAAGATTTATTTGAGAGAAAGAGAGAGAGCACAAGTGTGCACAAAGAAGGAAAGAGGGTCTTAAGCAGACTCTGCGCAGAACATGGAGCCCAAAGCAGGCCTCAACCTCACGACCCTGAGATCATGACCTGAGCCCAAACAAAGAGTGGGACACTCAACCGACTGCATCCCCAGGCACCCCTATTATCCTCATTTTAGAAAGAAGGAACCTGAAGCCCAGAGAAACTAAGAAATTTACCTTAATCCTACCTAGTGAATGGTAGGCTACAGATTTGAGGCAAGGCACCCCGACCCCAGGGCTATGTCTTTGTTCAGAATCTGTCTAATCTAGACCAGTGCTGTCTAATAGAGCTTTCTGCAGTTCAGGAATGCTCTACATCTGCACCGCCCAATGCAGTAACCACTAGCCACATGTAGCCATTGAGCACACAAAATGGGGCTAGGGTGACTACCAAAGGAATTGAGTTTTAAATTTCATCTCACTTTAATTCATTTTAACTTAAATGGCTACATCTGGGGCGCCCGGGTGGCTCAGTGGTTGAGTGTCTGCCTTTGGCTCACTCAGGTCGTGATCCCAAGGGTCCTGGGATCGAGTCCCACATCAGGCTTTCAGCCTGTTTCTCCCTCTACCTCTCTCTCTCTGTGTCTCTCATGAGTAAATAAATAAATATTTAAAAAAACAAATAAATGGCTACGTATGACTACCCTATTGGACAACACAGGTCTAAGACCTTACTCATGGGTCTCGGATTATTGGGCCCCGGAGAGAAGCAGCTACCAGTCTCACTTTGCGAGTTCACTCTGGAGAGGGTGGATTGATTGACAGTGTCATGTGGGTGCAGGCTGGGGCAGCTGTGGACTGAGAAAAGATGTGGGGGTGGGTGTCCCCCCCATTAGGAGCTGAAGAAGCTCATCAGATACTTCCCTCCACCCTCACCTGGGCAGGAGCAGCCGTGAAGGTAGAAGTATAGGTCAGCAAGATGCTGGTGGGCAGGGTCCTAAGGGAAAGGGGACAAAGACACTTGGTCACCTTCCCCAGCTAGACATCCTGGTTACAATAACTGGCTGTGCTAAGTCTGCGTTTCTGAAATTTTATTGCCACTGCTACTTGGCCTGGGGCAGGCCTCTAAGCATATTTCATGCTCCTTGGTCAGGAGTTCTTCACTGAGCTCCTGGGGTTCCATGCATTGCTTCGGGGGGGTCTCTGAAACCCCTGATGTGTGCAAAACATCACACATGTGTCTCTGTTTCTAGGAGAAGGGCCACGGATGCCATCAGATTCCCAAAGGTGGGACGCCTGGGTGGCTCAGCAGTTGAGCGTCTGCCTTTGGCTCAGGGCGTGACCCTGGGGGTCCTGGGATCAAGTCCCGCGTCGGGCTCCCTGCACGGAGCCTGCTTCTCCCTCTGCCTGTGTCTCTGCCTCTCTCTGTGTGTCTCTCATGGATAAATAAATAAAATATTTTTTAAAAAAGATTCCCTAAGGCATCTGTGACACACAAAAACTGTAGAGCCCCTGATCCAGGTCTTTGGGGAAAGAAGCACCTCCCGCTGGACTGTGCCCTCCCTTGAGGCCTGCCCAGCCCCACCTCGGGGTTTCTTCCACTGCTGTGGTTCTGAGGCTGACTGTCCCCAGAGCCAGCTGGAGCTGTGTGCCTCTCTGCTCACCTGGACACAGCACTGTGCCTCTATCGACTGTCCTAGTTAAGAGCCATTGAGACCAGGTCTGCCCCTGCCCCCTCCAGAGGTGGCAGGGCTTTGAGGTGGAGTGTAGGCAAAAGCCCTCTGAATCTCTGGGCTTGCAGGAAGGAGCGTGAGGCCGGGAGTCCAGAAAACATTTGCACTTTACCCTGGATCTGTGCCTCCTTGACAAATTAATGAAGCTCCCTGAGACTCTGTTTCCTCATCTATAAAATGGAGGGGGGAGCGTGTGTGATACTGCCTCCCTACAGGGATGCTGTGAAGATTAAGTGAGGTAATAGTTATAAAGCGCCAGGAACTCTATAACTATTAGCTGTTCTCTGGCACAACGGGATCCAGAGGTCTTCTCCACAGTGTTCTGGCTGGAGACTGTGCAGCTCTGCCCCAAGGCACCACTGCCTCCTGTGGGGCCCAGCCCCCATTTGGACAGCTCTGACTGTGAGAAAGTTCTTACGTCAGTCGGGAGCACTTTGAGTTGAAGTGACAGAAATTCAATTCAAATGGTGCACCAAAAAAGAGAGAATTTATTGGCCGAAGAAATTGGAAAGGGCGGGAGTTGAGGTGACCCTGAGGGCTCTTGAGACCCAAACAACGTTGTCAGGACTTTCCTTCTCTCCCTTAGCAACTCTTGATTTTGTTTCTCCACGTGGTTGCAGAGAAGGCGGCCCACAACTCTCAGCGTCTATCATCACATCTCAGTGAATCAGAAGAGACAGCTTCCTGGTCCCAATGACAACACACAAAGTCCCAGAGAAGGACTGAGCCTGGTCAGCCTCGGGTCAATCACCACGGGCAGGCCCGGGGGCAGCTGTGATTGGCTAGGCCTTGTTACATGACCCGAGGATAGGCAATGCTAAGTGGTAGCCAGATTGGAACCATATGGAATGGGGGAGGATAGAATCCCCAAAGGGAGGAATGTTTCTAGAAGCCTATGGAAAGCCACTCTTCTTCCTTACACTAGGTCTGATTCTCTGTCCCTCTGCTGACCTCCAGGCCAGCAGCAGTCCTAGCTCTGTCCTGGCCCTCAAAGGACACAGCTGTTCACTCAACTGAGCCTGCCCCTTAGAAATATGAAGAGTCTTTATGACTTCCCCAATCTATTCTCTCTCCAAGCCAAGTTCTAGTTCCTCCATCTCTCTCAGTGCAATAGGTTTCCATCTCTCTTCCTCCTCTACCCCTGGGCAGAAGGCAGCAATCTGGGGGAAGCTGGAAGGGGCCCAGATCTGAGAAGTATCTACCAGAATGCTGATGAAAACCACGGAGGGGCTTTAGCATCCCTTGGCGCCGGGTCACTAACCTGGTGTTTCCTCTAGCCAAGCAAGAGGAGTTGACTGGGGAGGAAGCACAAAGGTGGAGAATGGGGGTAAGAGGAGGAGGGAGAAAAGGTAGAAGAATGGGAAGAGGAGAGGAGGCAGAGGAAGTAGAAGGAAAGGAGAGAGAAGTCAAAGAAGAAAAGGGGAAGGAAGCTTCAGTTCTCTAGGAATTCCCAGGCGGCAAGCCACCGCCAAATACTCTAAAAGGTACCCAGCTTGGGTAGCACAGACTGTACATGCAGGAGCTGGAGCCTGGGAGCCACTCCGAGGAAGCTTCCTGGAAGAGGGGGCCTTGAAGGAAGAAGAGGATTGCAGAGCTGGAGCCTGGCTAGGGTGCTTGGCGCAGGAAGTGCAGAACCTTCTCTCAATGTCCAGTGGAAGATAGGGGGCAGGCTGGCAGGAGAGGGGGCTTCTGCTCCCTTCCCCCCATTAGCCCTTTCCCAGGTGGGCTGATGTGCAGAGGCCACCCTTAGGCTAATGAGGAATCTTCCTGAAGTTTAAAACCAATTAAGCAACCAACGGCTTCTGATTAGTTATTTCTCTTGATGTGAATTTTAATGAACAGCCTCCTCCCCCTTCCCTATCTCCCAAGCACTCAGGGGGTTGACCTGCCTTTGGTCCACCTCAGGGGTGTCTGGGAAGACTGGAGGGGGAAGGGAGAGGGGCTAAGGTGGGGTCCAAGCAGTTTTCCATGCACAGCAAGCCCCTCCAGTCAGCCTGCATGTCCCCTGACATTGTTGAGTTCCGCTGCATCTGAGACAGGGCTGCTCCTGGAGGCGGATGGGCGAGGGGCAGGGAGCCGGGCTCCAGAGACAGTGGGAGGAAGAGACAGTGAAACACAGCCTCTGGCCTCCGCCAGCTCACCTAGTGAAAGAGGCTGAGCATCATATGTCACAAGTTAACCCGTGACAAAAGGCAGAAGTGCTCAGGGCAAGCCAGGGGACCAGGGGCAGTGCCAAGCTGCAGGGCCATAGAAGTGGCCACGAGGCTGCAGGAAAAGGCAAAATGGTGCATGGGCAGAACTCAGTTCTGGGGGTGAAGGGTACTGAGTGCTTTTGAACAAGTGGGCCTCCCACTTCCACTGCTTATCCTTCCAGGAATGTAGAGATGCTAGCCATCACTTGGGTCTTTCTCTGGGGACTCTTGTGTCCCTCCTATGAGATGATGTGAGGGAAAGGCCACTGTGAGCCAGAAAGAGACTGGGGATTGGGCAGCGAGTGTCTTCTTTACTGCCCTGCACCCTCACCAGGAGAACCCCAGCACAACAGCAGTGGGATGCTAATCGGCTGTGCACCATCCCCATTTCACAGGCAGCAAACTGAGGCCCAAGTACTCAGCTCTGTGTCCCATATGGACAAGAGGGCCAGCTGCAGAGGCTCAGGTTCAAGCTCTCTCTATCCTAAAGTGGGCATCTTCTAGGACCCTCCCCTGTGATCTAGAAGCCCCTAGGGGAGTAGCTGAGACCCAGAGGGGCAGCTCAGAACCTTGGTAAAGCTTTGCTGTCCAGCTTGACGCTCCTGACTACTCCTTCCAGCTGAGCAGAAAGGCTCTTTCTTGAAAGGAGGGTAAATTCCACGGTGCCTACGGGAAGAGGGAAGGAAAGAGGGGGAAGCTGCTCTTGGGAACTGCTGACAAAAGAAATAAAGATGGATTTGTCTTCAGGTTCCTCTTTACCATCTCCCTTCTCTTCTCTCCTCCCCCTCTCCTCTGTGTCCTTCTCTCTCCCATATTTTCTTCCCTCCCCAGTCCCTGTGGGCTCTGAGGAACATCTAGCTGAGGGATTCCAGAAGGTTCCGATAGGCCCTGGACTCCCAGGGAAAGCCCAGCAAGTTTCATATTGATTCCCTGAAAGTCAGTCCTGCTGTCCAGGTCAGAGGAAAGGCATCATTTCTGGCTCGGGCATCTGAGTGATGACAAATTTAGAGCAGCCACCTCTAAGCCCAATCTCTTTGGCTTCCGTTTTGGGTACCAAGAGCCAGCCTGGCCCAGAAGATTGGCTTCCAACCAGGGCTCTGCAGGCCAGGGTGGGGCCAGCTGTTCCAGGCCTGAGATTCCCCTGCGCTTGTCCTCATGTCACCATCAGGCACCTGGGCCC
Organism: Canis lupus baileyi; assembly: GCF_048164855.1. Lineage (NCBI taxonomy): Eukaryota > Metazoa > Chordata > Mammalia > Carnivora > Canidae > Canis > Canis lupus. Next base: position 40,143,197 of record NC_132869.1, read on the forward strand.
CTCTGATCTGCTTCACTGCCCCAACTTTCTGGAATATACTTACTGTGTCCTCCTCATGCAGTGGTGATAGATGAAGAGACAGATTGGTCAAGTCACTTGGTGGCAGGACAGTTCATACTCACATGGGCACAAAAAGAGACTTTGTTAGTAGCTGTGGTCAGCCAGGGGTCAAGTATGAGGTATTGGCAAACATATCCCAACCAGAGGAAGGGTCGACCGGAGAAAGCAGGGACATGTGAACTCAGTCTTGAATGCTGCCAGGAATCCATCTTCCTCCTTACATCTCCATCTGGGTCCTTGCCTCTCCCTGACACTAGATTGGCTCCCTATATCTCCTGAGCTTCACCCCGCACAATCTCAGCTCCTGGAGAGAGAGGGGCCCTTTTTCTCAGTACCAGTTCAAAGAAATCCCAACAAAGGAGCCTGACTGGCTCAGCTTGGACGGTGATCCTGCCCCCGGAGCACTCAATTCGTCATCGGAAGAAATGGCTGCTCCTATGGGAACCCTGTGTGTAGAAAGGGGGAAGAAGCAGTTTACTATAAGCTGGGGGTGCTCACTCCAGAAACTGACCGGAGGGATGGAGAGACCAATCAGTAGGTATCTACTTCATCTGCTCTCTGACCACGAGGACAGTGGACCTTTTTTTGCAGGTCTTATTACAGAGACTTTGTGAATATGACTCTCACCACCTCTGATTTGCTAGGACCACAAACAGCTGGATGCATGTCCTTCCCTCGTCTACAGCAACCTATCATCCTGAGTCATGGACTGCTCTCACATGTCACCCCAGATGTGGCCCTGGTCACCGACACCTGACGTCTTCTTCTGGCATTCTCTCATCTTGGTCAGCTTTGCTTAGCAGTTGAAATAGAGACCAAAGATAGGAGCTTAGGATTTGGAGTTCAATCTACCTGAGTTTGAGTTAAGCGTCTCAGGTTCCAGCTCTCTTTACTACCTGTTGGATCTTAGCTCCTCTTGTCTAATTCCCTCTCATTCCTCACATATAAAATGGAGAAGGTAATAGCACCTAGCCAACAGAGTTACGCTACAGGTTAAAAGAGATGGTGAGTGTAAGCTCATGGTACGTAGTAGGGACTCAAGAAGTGGTAGCCTGAAAAAAGCCATGCCAAGGTATAGAGTCTTCTCAGCTCTTTACTCAAATAGCAAGATCATTGTATCTGAGCAAGTACTGTTTGTGATAGGTGGGGGACAGGTGGTGGGGATTTCCTTCAAATCCTAGGCTCCCGGATGCAGGCTGACAGAGAGAACCTCAATCCACCTCCCCCACTAAGCCACACACATCCCTTCAGGTCAACTCTAGGGAGCCCTCTCTTGCCTGAGTGGATGCTAAGGCCCTGATAAAGACTTCGGGCCTGCCATTGGCCTCAAAGAAAGGGACTGATACCCTAGAGTCCGGCCTGAAAGCAGAGTGGATCAAGGGAGGAAGACCCTGCATGAGATCCTGGCCACATCTGTTCTGAGGAAGCTTCAGCTTCCAAATGTCTCAGGCCACAGGGAAAACCCTGAATACAGAGTCCCATGTGACCACAATCTGCATTTGTGTTCAAATCAGCCTTGTGTGTATCAGTGCAAGCTGTCCCTTCTGAGGAGCTGGCCATGCCTGGGGATGAGACGTTGGCAAACACATCCCAGCCTCAACCCTCTCCCTTGTTTGGGCCAGCATCCCTGAGGTCCTGACTGGTAGACATAGTAGTTTGTGTGTGTGTGTGTGTGTGCGTGTGTGTGCGTCGGGGGTGGGGGTGGGGTGCAAGGAGGATCAAAGCTGTGGACACACATGCAAGCACACTCTCAGACACACACGCACCCTCGCACATGCCGGCCCTGTGAGCAGAGGGAAACAGATGGCCGAGACCAGAAGCCCTACCTGATGTCTAAGCCTCCCAGATGCCTAATAATAGTCATTGAGACTGCACGAACAGAGCACTTACCACGTGCCAGGCGCTGGGCCTAACATCTTCACCTTCGTGATGTCATTAACTCTCTTCCACGATCCCAGAGATGGGCGTCAGTGTACCTGTTTTACAGATGAGGGACTGGAAGCCCAGGGGTTACATAACTTGCCCAAGGGTCATGCAGAATGTGGCAGAGCCAGCATTCAACCCCAGCTGTATCTGATTCCAGGTCCTCTTCCCCTGCACCCACCTGGGCACCATAACAGCGTGGTTTTCGGAGGTTCAAAGGGGACAGACAGATGATTCTTCAGGCAGGTGCATTGGTTCTTGGAGGGAGGCCTAAAGAGGACCAGCCTCAAAATTATCTGGGGAAGTTGCTGCAAGTGCAAGTTCTTAGGTTCCATCCCCTCCCTCCCTGAACCCTCTTCCTTCAGGTATTGATTCCGTGGGGTGGGGCAGCCTAGGAATTCTCATTTCCACAAGCTATCTAACCCCCAGGAAAATAGCATCCTTCTCGATTATAAAACAATAACACTGTTCATAGTAAGATGTTTGAATCCACATGGGACTCAGGATTCTGCATCTTAAATACATTGTCCAGGAGAGACCTATGTTCGCTAAAGTCTAAAAACACTACCTCAGGGGTTGGAGCACACTCCTTCCCTTAGGTCGGTCCCAGCCTCACGAGGAGGGCAGAGGGGACAGTCAGTTCTGCTCAGAGGTGACTCTACCAAGGCTTTCCCATCCACCAGGGAACGCATCAACAGCTTCTCCCCCTGCTGCTCTGCCCAGGACCCTCTCGGTGGGAAGCCTGGGCCCACCCCTTTGGCTCCCTACTTGCCGAGCCCCTCCCACACCATTCTGCCAGACTTACAAAAACTCCTCTTCCAAGAATGTCCTCCCCTGGGTAATTGGACCCTCAGGCCATTGACATTTAAAGAAATGTTCTTGACCTTTTCAGCAGTTCCATAAAATCACAAAATAGAACGCTAAATATTACTGCAGACTCCTACTTGCCCAGACCCTGGCAGAGACTCATTTTCCGGGCTTACTCAAGAATGAGAGAAAATAGCAAAATTGCCAGCAAAAAAGGAGCTCTTCCCAAACATCTCCCATTTGATAATCATACCGTTATGGACCACTATTATCTGCATCAAGACTCTGTCCTCCACCACCACGACCACCACCAACAACAATACCACCAACACATCCTGCCCACTGTCATCACCCATGACCACCAGTGTCCAGGTCACCATCACTAGCTCAATTACGTCATTATATAACACATGTAGGATTTGCACTCTTGAGTCCTCACAGTGTGCAAGGTTTGCTTGTGCTTCAGATATTTGGCCCAGGACCTCTCCCTGCTTCTCTTCTTCCCTCATTGCTATGGAACCAGATGGAATGGTGGGTGGAGAAGGACCAGGTTATGGCTCTGGAGGGAGACACAAGAGAGGACAGACTTTGGGGGGCAGACAATGAATGTGTTAAAGACACCGAGAAAATCAAGAACTTTTAAAATTAGATTAGAGAGTAGATCAGGACCATCCCTTCCATTTACAGAGCTTGGGTCAAGCGTAGAAATTTGAATTATTTTTCCCATAGGCTTCAAAAAAAGTTTTGTCATCTGAAACAGGAGCCCACAGACGCTAGTCTACAGGTCAAATTCAGCCCTCAGCCCATTTTTCTATGGTCTTTGAGCTAAAAAAAATGGCTTTTACATTTTTAAATAGCTGCTTTGGTGAAATATAATTCACACACCATAAAGTTCACCTTTTTAGAGTGTGCAATTCAGTGGTTTTCAGTGCATTCACAGAATTCGACAACCATCACCGCTATTTAATTCCAGAATATTTCATTACTCCCCAAAGAAATCTGTATCCATTATCCCCTATCCTCCTAGTCCCTAGCAACCAATAATCTATTTTCCTGGACATTGTTCTGGAAATTTCATTTAAGTGGAATCATACAATATGTGGCCTGTTCTATCTGAATTCTTTTACTCAACATTCTCAAGGTTCATCTATGGTGTAGCGTGTATCATATATGTAGTATATATGAGCAACATTCCATTGTGTGGATGTCTGTGGGGTGCTTTCTGATACCCCCTCTGACACCAGATGTGTGGTTTTTCTCTTTCGGAGCAAATACAAGTCATTTTCCCACACCACCAACAGCCAATTCTCAGACAACAGCTGGGAGTCCAACAACTCCCTTCAATTCTGACACAATCTGGGGTCAGCACAGACCCTGCACGTTAAGGGCTCGCTCCCACAAGACTGTCTCCATTCAGATGCCAGCTCCAAACGGGGTGCCCAGGCTACTAACACTTCTGCCTGTCTGACTACAAAGTCAAGAGCTTCCAGAATCCTATTCATTTTCACAATTCACTAGAACAATCCACAGAACTGAGGAATATGCCTTCCTTGCAAATACTGGTTTATAATAAAGGGTACAAATAAACAGCCAAATGGAAAAGCTGCATGGAGCAGGGTATAGGGGGTGAGGCATGGTGCTCCCATGCTCTCCAGGTGTACCATCTTTCCAGCACATCAATGTATCCACCAACACTAAAGCACCTGGGATCTTCGTGTTGGAGAGTTTTTAATAACCTGGTCTCCAGTTCCCCTCTCCTGCCTGGAGGTCAGGGATAGGGCTGAAAATTTCAACCCTCTAACCATGTATTTGGTCTTTTTGGTGACCAGCTCCCATCCTGAACCACTCTAAGGATTCCACCTTGAGTTGCCTCAGCTGTGGTTTGAAGGGGTTCTGATGATCAACAATATCACTTAGGACATTCCAAGAGTTTTAGGAGCTCTGTACCAGGAACTGGAGACAAAGACCAAATGTATATTTTATTTTGCCACAATAAACCACAGTTTGTTGATCCACTCATCAACTGATGGACATTTGGATTGTATCCACTTTGGGCTATAATGAATAATGCATCTGTGAATATTCATGCACGAGTCTTGTGTGAACATGTGTTTTTGATTCTCTTAGATACGTACCCTGGAGTCATTTTCACTTTTTTTTTTTTAAGATTTTATTTATTTATTCATGAGACACACACACACACACACAGAGAGAGAGAGAGGCAGAGACACAGGCAGAGGGAGAAGCAGGCTCCATGCAGGGAGCCCGATGTGGGACTCGATCCCAGGACGCAGGATCACGCCCCAGGCTGAAGACAGGCGCTAAACCGCTGAGCCTCCCAGGGATCCCTCAGTTTCACTTTTTGAAGAACTGCCAAATCGTTTTCCAAAGAGGTTGTACCTTTTATATTCCCACTATCAACGTGTGATGGTTGCAATTTCTCCACATCCTTATCAACGTTTATTATTGTCTGTCTTTCTTATTTTAGCTATCCTACAGGCTATGATGTGGTATCTCATTGTGGTTGGTTTTTATATTTTTAAAGGGTTGTAAGAACAAACAAAAACCCAGAAGAATATGAGTCAGAGGCTGTTTGCTATATGTAGCCTACAAAACCTTAAATTTTTAGTGTCTGGATCTTTACAGGAAAAGTTTGGAATTCTGGGTCTGAAATATTCTAAATTATCTATTGGATTAAAAGGCAAAATACAAATCATAACTAACGAATATCAAGAGTTGAAGTCCAAATTATTTAACTGAAGCTGAAGTTCATATTTTTAAAAAGCAGCTATATTGAGTATTTTTATTAAAAATAGTTGCAATCTTAGCATCCATTGTCTTTCTAACTGCCTAAGAATCATAAGCTAAGGCTCACATTTCAGGGATCTTATATCTAGACCTAACATACACAAATTTAAGAATACCATGAATTGTTTAACTTTGCAAAACATTCCTCTCCATGTACAATTACCGCAAATACTGTGCTAATTCACAAGTGCCTCCAGAGCCATGAACTGGAATATGGAGAGAAGCAAGAAAGGGTGCCTTAGCACTACTGGAACAGACAATTCATTATGCAAGAATCTACCACAACCACAGTCTCTAAGAGGAAGGATGTGACATGTTAATTAGTCTTCTACTTACGTGCTTCTGCTGCTAAAATCCTGCAGGCTCTCTGCAGTGGACCCATCTCCAACCTCAAGAGCAGCACAGCTCGGATGCCTACTGAGTAGGTATTTGAATGCAGACACCTTTTGTCCAGAGGCTGTAGGGCAAGAAGGGTGGAGAAATGATGCCCTGGGGTCTGAGTTGTGTCAGTCACTAGAGCGGATGTCAGGGCTATGGGTCACCCGCTTGTGGCAGGCCTCAGCATTGTATCCACAGTAGTAGAAGTGCCCGTGAGTTCTTTAATAAATATATTTTCTTCTTTTTTTAATTTAAATCCAATTAGCCAACATTAAGTACATACTTAGTTTCAGATGTAGTGTTCAATGATTTATCAGTTGCAAGTAACACCCAGTGTTCATCTCCTCAGGTGCCCACCTTCATGTCCATCACACAGTTCATTACCCCATCCACCTCCCTCCTCAACCCCTAGTTTGTTCCCTATAGTGAAGAGTCTCTCATGTTTTTTCTCCCTCTCTCATGACTTTCCATTTAGTTTTCCCTCCCTTACCGAATAAGTTTATTTTCTGTGTGTTTGAAATATGTGGGAACTTCTACAGAACAGTCTTGCTCAGTTCTGAAAGTAATATTGTATTCTTGTATTAGAAGATATTGAGGGATTATTATTAATATTGTTAGGTGTGATAATGGTATTATGGTAATTTTTTAAAGTCATCTGCCAAACTGAAGTATTTATGGATGAAATGAAATGATGTCCAGGATTTGCTTTATAATGCTGCAGAAAAAAAAAAATCAGGGAGATAGATGAAATAAGATTGACAAAGTATTAATATTAATAGTTGTTGAAACTGGGTGATGATATGACTTCATTTTGCCATTCTCTCTCCTTTTATATGTTTGAAAATTTTCATAATACAGAGTTAAAAATAGTAAAATGAAATGTAAAAGGACAGGACGATTGTCAAAGAGAAGAGAGGGTGCCGAGAAGGTGCTCCTGCCTCCTGGGAGGGCAGTCACATGTCCCACATGCAGGAGATGCCAATCAAGGGAGCAACAGTCCAGAGGCAAGAACTTTCCTACCAACCAGCTAGATAAAAATGGTATGAAAGTACTTGGACCTTAAGGAAAGGACAAACTAAACATCTTCACAATTCCAGATGTGCATATAACCAGCTGATGGTGTGGCTACTTTGATATAGGCTGTTCCAATCCTATTTCACAAAGAGGGGTCTATCTATGTAGGGTCAGCTCACACCAGGAAGACTGGAGATGAAGGGAAGACTAGACATGCCTGGGATGACAGAAAAGTCCCTGAGAACCCATGGACTGAACCCCACGGTAGCTCTGTTCACATTTAAAAATGTGAACATTTTTACATTTAAAAATAATTTTTAAAATTAAGAGATAGTTCAAACACCAAAAAAAGTATATAAAATAGTTTAGCAGATATCCATGTACCTACCCCTCAGTTTATGAAATCTTCACATTTTGCCATCTTTCTTCAGACCTTTTTAATGGATCGAAATAAAATACTAGTACAGTGGAAGCTTTTATGAGCCAGTCTGCAATTTCCTTCTCCCTTTCTCCTCAGAGGCAACCATGAGCTTGAACTTGATGTTCATCATTCCCACGAAGGTTTTATTCCTAAACTATGTAGGTATGCATCTGTAAACAGTATTTAGCACTGTATTATGTATTTCTAAACTTTATATAAATTGTTCCATACCTACATATCCTTTGGCAATTTGCTTTTTCACTCGCATTCTGCAAGATCTATTATGTTGATTCAGATCACATCATTATTTATTTCTTTATTCGCTTTCCTGTTGATAGACATTTGGGTTGATGCCAATATTTCTCTATTACAAACTGTGCTAAAATGAAAATTTTGTAGATATTTTCTTATGCACATGTATGAGAGTTTCTATAAAGCTCGTGGTAAAATAATTGTTGATTTCTAGGGTATACACATCTCCTACTTTGTAGCTTCTGCCCAGAGTGGTGGTATGAGAGTCCTTGTTGCATCAGACTTCCTAATTTTTGCCAGTCTGTTGAGTATAAAATCCTATGTTCAGTTGTTTTAATTTTGTATATCTCTGATTATTTGTGAGGCTGTGCATCTTTTCCCCTCTATTCCTGAAGCTTTGGTTTCTGTGAATTCTGTTTGACCAGTTTTTCTCCTTGATATTGTTGGTCCTTTTCTTATTGCTTTGTAGAAGCTCTTTGTATATTCTCCATACTGACTCTTTATGATTTTATGCATAGATCTTCTCCCAGTCACTAATCTGACTTCTCAATTGTGATATCTCTTTTGTACAGAATTTTGAATTTTTAATGCTATTGAATTTATCCGTTATTTCTATTAATATTGATGCTTTTCCCCCCTTAAGACATCCTTTCCTACTGCAAGATCATATAGATAGATATTCTTTTATATTTTCCTCTAAAAATTTTAAAGTTTTTCCTTTCATAACAGGGACTTTAATCCATCTGGAATTTATTTTTGTGTGTATGCTACGAGCTATAGTTCTAATTTTTCACATGTGGATAACCAACATTTTCAGCACCACTTTTTTTTAAGGTTTGTTTATTATTTGAGGGAGAGAGAGAGAACATCGGGGGAGACGGGGCAGAGAGAGAGAGACCTAAGCAGACTCCACATTGAGTGCAGAGCTCAATCTCACCACCCCAAGATCACGACATGAGCCTAAACCAAGAGTCAGACACCCAACTGACTATGCCACCAAGGCACCCCTCAGCACCATTTACTTTGGATTCAAAATTCTACCTCTATCATATATCAAATATCCATATAGGCATAGACATGTTGGTGGGCTCTCTGTTACACAGGGTTTTCAATTTGTCAAAGTTTATTCCAAGAACACACTCTTAGCTACCATAGCTTTATACTAAATCTTGATATCTAATTGGGGGAGTATCTCCTTCAAAATTCCCTTACCTATTTTTGATCTTCCATAATATCATATAAATATTTATATGATATCATAATATCATATAAATATAAATATCAAATAAATATATATCATATAAATATAAATATCATATAAATATGATCCTCCATAATATCATATAAATATTATATAAATATCATATAAATATCAGATTATTCAGCTCCACAGAAAACCCTATTGATATTTTGCCTCAAACTATATTGATTGGAGATATTAATTTAGGGATAACTGCCATCTTTACAATTTTGGGTTTTCCCAAATATAAATGTGAAATATATCTCTATTCACTTACATTTGGGTCTTTTTCGAAATCTTTCAATAATGTTTTTTAATTTTCTCCATTAAAGGCTTTTTGTTAGGTTTATTCTGAATGTTTTGGTTAGGTTTATTCTCAGTCAATTAATGGTTTTGTTTTGCTGTCTTGCTTGTATTTTTAAATTACATTTTACAAGTTTTTAACACATTGTATATGAATGAAATTTATATTTCATTCAATTCTCCTACTCTTAGTCATAATTTTCCTGTAGATTGTCTTACATTTTTCTATGCAAATAATATTCTGCAAATAATCATGGTTTTGTATCTTTATTTTCCATACACTTTTGGCAGCTTTGTACTAATTGTTTTGTGTTTTATTAGAAGGATTTTTTTTCTTTCCAACATCTTTTCTTTCCTTCTGTACTGGCTATAACCTCCATTGCCTCTTTGAAAACAAGAGGTATTAGTGGGTATCCTGTTTTATTTCTGACTTTAAAAGGAATGCTTCTAACCCACTTGCTGTAAGTTTCTGATTAATATCCTTTATTAGGTTGAGGATGCTCCTTCCCCCTATTCTTATTGTGCTGAGTCACTTTTTTTCCCTTTAAATACGAGTGGGTGTTGCATCAACTGCTTTCTCTGCTTCTCTTAAGAAGATCACATAGATTTTCTCTTTAAATGTGTTGATGTTTCAGAGTCCCAACATGGGCTAGTATGCCAGCTAGATTCATCTAGAGAGGATGCAGGAGAATGGCTACCACCACTATTAGAACAGGATACCTTTCCTCCTTATCCAGCTGCAGTTGATACATAGATACATAGTTGATGATAGACGTCAGGTCTCAATGATTCAGTGTCCTCAGGCTTTCTGGCTGCTTCTCTGATGAGCCATTTTCCCTCTCATTGGAAGAACAGGAAAATTTCTCTGAGAAGCACTCACACAAGCAGAAGACTCTCATCAAGGAGGTTTTCTGCAAGTTGAAGGCCTCACTGTGTCACAGGAGGCATGCACCTTTGAGACATTAGGGTGAAATGAGTTGAAGGAAGACTGGAATGGCACAAGAGTGGTGGTCAGTAGATACATCCCTACGATGAATGAGTCAATAGTCCACCAGGAACAGCAGTGCAGGAGATAGGAGACAGGAGAGAGGACATATGAGGCTAAGGACCAGGCCCCAAGTAACCCTTGGGGCCCAAGTATGACCCAAGTATGACCAAGTAGTGGTAACAAAGAAGTCAAAGCACTAGGGCAGATGTGGTGAGCACTTCTTTATATGTTGAAATGTTAGGGTGCTCAGAGGATGATTTATTTTGGTCTGTAAAAATAAATACATAAATCTGAAAATCCCTGCATTTGAGGCTCATGGCTCTTATTTATATTTATTATATAAGAAAATACTTTTGTTTTGTTTACCTAGACCAGAGCCTACTACACAAAAAACATTCTACCTTTCCAATATTTGTTTGTTTGAAGAGAGAGAGAGAAAAAGAGAGAGAGAGAGCATGCACATGAGGTGGGGGGGGGGGTGGCAGGGAGGGGGAGAGAGAGAGAGAGAGAGAGAGAGAATCTTAAGCAGGCTCCATGGCCAGCTTCATCTCACGACCCTGAGATCATGACCTGAGCCAAAATCAAGAGTCAGATGCTTAACTGACGGAGCCACCCAGGTGGACCCCCAACATTTGTTAAGTGAGTGTTTGTTGACTGTTGAATGAAACCCACACACAGAGCAGTTAGCACAGGGCCTGGCACACGGTGATGCAGCCCTGGGTGCTGGCTGGTGAGATCCTGGCAGAGCAGATGCCCTCATAGACTCTCCAGACAAGTGTCCGACAGATCATTATCTCCCTGACCAAGTCCAGGGATGAAGGATCAGGGTGAAAGGGTCACTCCTGCCTCCCTCCCCTCCCCTGGCTTCTCTTAGGCACACTCTGATGTACACAGAGCCAGAGTAAAAATGACAGGAGCATTGACGATTCACAGAGGCTGCCTCCCCACCCTCTGGTGTGGCGTCCCCTAGCTCAGTCTTTCAGTCTTATTTGCTTCTGTTTCACTAGGAGAATGAGATCCATTTGAGCATGTGGTCGGCTTTACTCCTTCTCCAGAAGCTGTCAGCTTGCCTGTCAGAATTTATTCTTGCAAAACCATCAGTGATCAGACGATACCGTTGTTGGTCCCCTGTTCCTTGCCGCCTCCAACAGAACTAGAGGAAAAGCGTGGATCACACACATCTTCCCCCCTCTCCCCTCCTATTACCCATCTCCTCTTCTCTCCACATCTCTGCAGGGGAGATTGGCCTCTCAAACTCCATTCTACCTTTCTCTAGTTAAAGAGGTTGGAAAGGTAAAAACTGCATTTCTCAGATTCCTTTGCAGCTAGGTTCCTGGATTCAAAGTTCCTTTCATTAGTAAATGCATTTGAATTGCATTTGGAAGCAAGATGTAGGGGGAGGCCATCTTACTGCCGCTGGTGGTAAGCAAGGCTGGGTGTGTTTCCAGGCTCTAGTGGCAGTTGGACTCAGAGTTCCAGTGTCTAGAGTCCAGTCTGTGGCACAAAAGTCCTGCTGCAGGGGTGGCAACAGCAGTGGGTTCTAGTAGCTTCGGCAGTATGTTTGCTTATTCTGCAGACCAAGGCTGGAACCCTAACTTCCACACCACAAATCTCTTCCAAAAACATGCCTCATCCCTTCTACTATCTCTCTTTATGCATGAACTACATAGAATGATTTCTGTTTATTGCATTGAACTGATGAATGCATCCATCCTCTGCTAGATCCCCTAAGTCTGACTCAGTCTGTCCTGACCTCCACCGTGTGCCCAGTTCATTTTCTTGGGCCTTGTCTTCGAGGAAGTCCCTAATCTGTCTGCAATAGGCACAGACTCACACACAGGGGTCTGTAATAATAACTGCCATTTATTGAGCAACTGCCATACATTGTTGTTATTTCCCATCACATCCTTGTGTGCTTTGGGCCACGAGCATCAGAAAACCTCACCACATACTCAGACAGCAAGGAGTTTATATTTTCCCATATCAATAGGTGTTCAGGTTAGAAAATTCAGGACTGTATTGCTGGTCAAGGTCGTTATGAAGAACTAGGTTTCAGTTCCATCACCATTAGCATGTTTTCCTCCCTTAAATAGAACTGATACTGTACCCGCAGACATCCCATCTGAGTTCCAGGCAGAAAGAGGGGAGCAAAAAGTAAATGGTAAAAAGCAACAGCCTCTTCCTCATCAGGTGTCACCCAGAAGACACTTTGGAAGGGAAGGCCTGCCTGGAATCTTCTGCTTGCATCCTACTAGCTGGTGCTGTGCCATATCATGGCCACCTCTATCTGAAAAAGAGACTGGGATATAAATATTTCACTCACCAGCGTCTGCAGTAGAGTAAGGCAGGAGATAATAATGGTTGACTGGGATGCTGAGTCAGCTCTTCTATCACAGCTGCCAGGGTAGGTGTTATCCTAATTTTGCAGGTGAGGAATCTACAGCTGAGAAAATCACATGATATGCCTGAGTTAACTAAGGGAATGTGGACTACAGAACATATGTCAGTCTGTCCTTGTGGAGAATCTGTGCATCGCACTGCCGGTGGGGGTGGCGGGAGGTGAAGGGATACCTCTCTTCAGTGTCCATCTCAGCCTCCTTGGCTTCAGGTACCTGCAGGTATCCTCAGACCTTGGACAGGAAGTGTAGGCTTATAGAATTCTTGAGGCCACTAAGTGTAGAGATTGCAAAACGAACTGTCTGATGCTGGAGCATTACCATGGGGATTTACAGGCAACTGTGAGAAGGAATTCAGGGAAGTATTCATGGCAAGTCCCACCAACACTTCAAAGCCACTTGCCTGCAACCTTTTGTCATACCAGCAAGCAGCATGAGGGGTGACAGAGAATTGTGATCATTGTTGAGTTGGTGCAGAGGTGATCTACAGCATTTAGGATAGCTTCAAAGAGAAATGGTGAACAGGTAAATGGCTTGAGAAGGTAGAAGTGGAGAAAGAGTCTTTGTCCTTGCTGGATTGGCGTAGGCTTGAGGGGAGAGTGGACAAGGAGCTCTGGGGTGAATGGTATCCTCAGCGAGGAACTCAGGAACAGAAAAACACTCAATACATGATAAAAATACCATTGCAGAGCACTAAGGGAGAGATAGCCTTTCCAGTAAGAGGTAACCATACAATCAGGTATTTATGTGGAAAAAAAAATCTGATCCGTATTCTCATACCATCTACAAAAAATTGAATTTCAGATGGATTGGAAAATTCTAGACAGAGTGGAGTTCTAAAAATTAAAGATAGAATAATAAAGCCTTGAAAAGATAATATAGGAGAATATCTTCATGACCTTAGAATAGGAAAAAAATTTCATAAGACACACAAAAGTATCAACCATAAAAAAGAATATTATTCTACATTGTTCTGCATAAAAGAGAAGATTGCTGAAAGTACCAACCCTGAAAGAGAAGCTCCCCATCAAAGGTACTATTTTTTTTTTTTTTTTTTTTTTTATGATAGTCACAGAGAGAGAGAGAGAGGCAGAGACACAGGCAGAGGGAGAAGCAGGCTCCATGCACCGGGAGCCCGATGTGGGATTCGATCCTCCGTCTCCAGGATCGCGCCCTGGGCCAAAGGCAGACGCCAAACCGCTGCGCCACCCAGGGATCCCCAAAGGTACTATTACAAGAGTGAAAAAGCAAGCCACAGAATGGAGAAGGGGAAGAGATTTTCCACACGTACAACTGACCATTAAGAACACATACAAATTAATAAGAAAAAGACAACAGCATTTTAAAAATGGCAAAGTGGGGATCCCTGGGTGGCTCAGCAGTTTAGCACCTGCCTTTGGCCCAGGGCGCGATCCTGGAGCCCCGGGATCGAGCCCCATGTCGGGTTCCCGGCACGGAGCCTGCTTCTCCCTCTGCCTGTGTGTCTGCCTCTCTCTCTCTCTCTATGTCTATCATAAATAAATAAAATCTTTTAAAAAAATAAAATAAAAAATAAAAATGGCAAAGTACTTGAACAGGTACATCACAAAAAAAAAAAGAAATCTAAATGGTGAATATACTTAAGGAAAGGGACACAATCTTTTTTTTTTAATATTTTATTTATTCATGAGTGAGAGAGAGAGACAGACAGAGAGGTAGAGACACAGGCAGAGGGAGAAGCAGGCTCCACACAGGGAGCCCAACATGGGACTCGATCCTGGGTCTCCAGGATCATGCCCTGGGCTGAAGACAGCGCTAAACCGCTGAGCCACCCGGGCTGCCCATCAATCTTATTACTAATCAAGGAAATACAAATTAAAGCCAACAATGCTTAGGGAAGGAAGAGATCAAGGTAGGTTATCTGGTCCAAACAATCGCATTTGAACTGAGTCATGAACAATAAACAGGAATTGGTAAGTGGAAAAAGAATGGAAGAGCTTCCAGCATGAACAAGGGCAGTGATGTGGGGGGACTCCAACCAGCTTGGGGACAGTGATCAATTTGACCTCAGCAAATTGTTTATGTTGGAGTGCATCAGTTGGAGGTCAGTCAGTGTGTCTCTCTGCCCTCTCTGACATGGCATTCTGCAGGGCTTCGTCCCAGTGCTGCCCCTCATCTCACCAAAGGTTCTTGCAAGTCGAGATAATGCCTACTGTATGGGGCCCAGCCCAGAGCTCCACCTTCAGTGACTTGGCTGAAGGCCCCTCTGGTCTTCAGGGTCTTGTTCAGCCGTGTTCTTCCCCTTGACCGTCTCTGGGTTCCAGATGACAGTTCTCCCAGATGCCCTGGTTTGCATATTTTACAAGTTGAAGTACACTGTCCCATCATGGTTGTCTCATAGGCCCCAATCCTTCTGCATTTTGGTCCCCCTGGCCCCCATATTTTCAGCAATCAATGTAATTAATGTGCTATCTAATTTGTTTTCCTGGAACTGTGATTATGCTCAAGGTATCTCAAAGCTTTTTACAGTAATTACTGGGAAAAGGCTTGGAGAGTATCAACTGTGTGTGTGGAGTGAGCTGGAATCTGGCCCTTGGACACTTAGATATTAAAAATCTCTCTGACTGTGTCTGCCTTCATTTGCATTTCCAAATTTTCAGGTTAGAGGGCCTTTCAGCTGATTGAATAATGGGTTAATGGCATCCTCTCTCTAATTAAATCCAGATTGTCTCTTTGTGAAAGTGCACACTTGATGGTCTCTATCTCGATCATTCTAATTGCATTCTGAGGGTGCCATGGGGCTGCTTTGAAGAAGTGACTGTCCTGTATGCAGGTAAAAGCCCTGCTCAAGAGGGAGAGGAGTCAGTCCGGAAAACAGTTGGAGGCTATCTAGTTCTGTGTCTTGCCATAACATAAGACTCAGGAGAGTTGGGCACAGCTCTGTCTTGTCGGCCACCATATATCCTATGCCTAGAACAATGTTCTCAGTGCTGGCCCTTGATGCTTGATAACTAGTTCTGAACAAATAAACAGGTGGAATAAATGAGTTGCAGCTGTGTCGTCACATTGGCAACCTGCTGGGATAGTCTGGATGGTCACGTGGGTAAGGTTTGAATCCTGTATTTTGAAATATGGGATTAGGAGAAATTGATTTTTTTTTAATTTTTATTTATTTGTGATAGTCACACAGAGAGAGAGAGAGAATGAGGCAGAGACACAGGCAGAGGGAGAAGCAGGCTCCATGCACCGGGAGCCCGACGTGGGATTCGATCCCGGGTCTCCAGGATCGCGCCCTGGGCCAAAGGCAGGCGCCAAACCGCTGCGCCACCCAGGGATCCCGGATTAGGAGAAATTGAACCTAGAGTAAGAGAAGGTTTTGGACACAGGAGAAGCTAAGCTTGAGAGCCCCTATTTCTCCAAATGTACACTCCTGCAATGAGCCTTCTGTTGTGACCAAGTGGGCCAGCTCCTCAACAAACACTTACCTTGCCAATAGTCATCTCAGTTCTATGCTATTTATTCCATAAACCAAAAACTTTGATATGAAATGTTTTCTCTTAGTACTGATTCTAGGAGATCTAAAACATACTGCTCTCTCTAGATGTGCCTCTGTGTACTTAGTCTAGTCTTTTCTTCCTTACTACTAATAATAGCCCTTGACTGCAGAGAAAAACTCTGAGTTGTGGTGGGAAAAATGTTCTGGGTATGTCCACTACAAACTCACAGAAAATATGACAAATATCACTTTTTAAAATGCATGGTCAAGCTTTTAAGAAAGAAAAATGAATCTTTCATTAGCCACCAGGGGAACTCAAATCAAAACCACAGTGAGATACTATTCCACAGACACTAGGATGACTATAATGTGCTACAAAAAAAAAATAAATAAATTTTAAAAACCAGACAGAAATAAGATCTGGTAAAGATGCTGAGAAATTGGAACCCTTATACATTCCTGGCAAGAATATAAAATAGTGTAGCCATTGTGAAAAATTTTGTCAATTCCCCCCAAAATTATATACAGAATTATTATATGACTCAGCAATTCCACTTAAGAGAATTGGAAAAACACACATTCAAATGGAAACTTTTTTTTTAAAGATTTTATTTATTTATTCATGAGACAGACAGAGAGACAGAGAGAGAGAGAGGCAGAGACAGAGGCAGAAAGAGAAGCAGGCTCCATGCACAAAGCCCGATGTGGGACTCGATCCCAGGACCCCGGGATCACGCCCTGAGCCAAAGGCAGACGCTCAACCACTGAGCCACCCAGGCATCCCTCAAATGAAAACTTGTCCACAAACATTCATAAGAGCATCATTCATGATAGTCAAAAAGTGGAAACAACCTAAAAGTTCATCAGCTCATGAATGGATAAACAAAAGGCAGGAGAGTCTTACAGTGGAACATTAGTACACTTATCTCAGGCCACTTTTCCCAGCACAAAGGTTGATGGCCAGGTGTACTGCATAGAGCTTTGCAGAAGTTAGAAGATTTGTGGTATTGAGTGGAGCAGTAGTGGGGTCAACAGACCATTTATGGTTCACAGGAACAAATCAAGGCATTCCATTTATGAACCAGACCCTGTTTCTTCCTGCCTTGTTTCTTCCTTAGCTCGTCATACAGAACTTTCCATGAGATCTTAGGTCTGAGCTGAGGAAGAGGTATTGGTGCAACAGAGGGACGTGGCATGGAGATTTGGAACACTTAAGAGTGTAACTTATTTGAACTCTCCAGTTTTGTTTGGGCAGAGTTCATCATATGAGTGATTGCTGCTGTGCCTCTGAAACTTAGGACTTGGTGGATGTGACAAGATCCAACTTATGAAGGTCACATCTAGTTAGACAGTCACCTGATGCCCCATGATTAAACACTCAGTCCTTGCCCAAGCTCAGTGGCATGTCAGGAACTGCTGCTCAAACAATGGATATCTCTCTGCTGCAGACAGCATAGCCTTACTCTAGAACCTTAGTTGTTTGTACTGCTACTTCCCTAATAAAACTGGCCACACAGTCACTTTAATTACCACGGATATCTCTAGCCTCATTGTCCCTGCTGGGTTTTATGACTGTAGGGCCTTTTGTTGCTGCCTGGACCTCCTGAAGAGCCCTGTCTTACTCTGAGCCCTACTCAAACCTAGCAGCTTTCTAATTCATCTGATAAATAAGTCCCATGGTATGTTCTGTCTCTAAAATACAGAGAGACCTTCTAAGCACTGTGCTCCCCTTTTTTATGGTAGGGGTAGAAGGCACAATAATTTCTCCTGTACTTTGGAGGGGATATTCCAGCATGCCCCAAACTATTGGATACCTGAATGCTTCACAAGTGTGTTAAGTTCCCTAAATTTTTGTAGGATTTATCTCCCACTCTCTGGCACTCAGGTGTCTCACCAGGGCTTCCAGGATACTTATCATTGCACTTACCCATTTTGATTGATGTGATTTCATTAATATAAGTAGACCAGCATGAAGTTCTGTGGAACAGCAAGATGGTCAAGATCCCTTGGAAAGACATTGTGGCAGAGAGTAAGAGAGTTAATCTAGCCCTGGGCAAGACCATGAATGTGTGGGCAGTCCCGGTGGCTCAGTGGTTTAGCACCGCCTTCAGCCCAGGGCATGATCCTGGAGACCCGGGATCGAGTCCCGCATCGGGCTCCCTGCATGGAAACTGCTTCTCCCTCTTCCTGTGTCTCTGCCTCTCTCTCTCTCTCTCTCTCTAATAAATAGATAAAATCTTAAAAAAAAATAACAACATAGGCAACAATAGATGTTGGTGAGGATGTGGAGAAAGGGAAACCCTCTTAAACTATTGTTGGGAATGCAAATTGATGCAGCTACTCTGAAAAACAGTACGGAGGTTCCTTAAAAAGTTAAAAAATAGAACTGCCCTGTAATCCAGCAATTGCACTACTAGGCTCTTACCCAAAGCATACAAAAATACAGATTTGAAGGGGTACATGCACCCTGATATTTACAGCAATGTTATCAACAAAAGCCAAACTATGGGAAGAATCCAAATGGCCATTGACTGATAAAGAAGATATGGTGTATATATGTATTATATACAATGGAATATTACTCAGCCATCAAAAATGAAATCTTGCCATTTCCAATGACATGGATGGAGCTAGAGTGTATTATGCTAAGCAAAATAAGTGATTTGGAGAAAGACAAATGCCATATGATTTCACTCATATACAAAACAGGTGAATATATGGGAAATAAATAAAAAGGAAGAGGGAAGCAAACTGTGAGAATGTTAATGATAGAGAATAAACTGAGGGCTGAAGGTGGGATGGGCTAAATAGGTGATGGGTGAGTGGGGGATGGGCTGAATAGGGATGGGTATTAAGGAGTGTACTTTTGTGATGAGCATTGGATGTTATATGTAAGTGATGAATCACTAAATTCTTCTACTCCTGAAACCAACATTACACTATATGTTATCTAACTAGAATTTAAATTAAAATTTGAAGAAAAAAATATATGGTAATGTATCATCATTTGCCTCAATTCATTTGATTTTAGATCCTTTGGAGTGGCATTAATGTCTTCTATCCCACAGGATGCAGTATTCTAATTTACTATCTTGGTTGAAGAGCAGTAGGGTAAGGGGCTTCCATTTTGCCTTTTATATATAATGACTCTTACCCTACAGGCCAGGGAACCAGTTGTGAAGTCTATCCATCTCAATTATACAATTAGAGATGGATAAAATGGACTTGGACCAGGACTCCATGTAACACGTGGCTTCCATATATGCCATCTCTAAGCATGAAGACTATGATGGCATTTTGGGGGTCCCCATAGTGTCAGTGTCAGTGTCAGCTCAGATCCTATATGAAATAGCTTTCAAAAATCTGGATATCCCCTTGTATTCAGTGTACTATTACTCTGATACATGACGTAGGCCCCTTTGAAGGAATAATTGGAAGAATCTCTGCTGCATAAACTTGTTGTAACATTGCAGGGTTCTTCAAGGGGCCCAGCCCCCTTGAATCAAGAGCTCTAAAAACTGGCTCAGTTTTGGAAAACAGGTAAGAAATCATGATATTTTTCTATTGCAACCAATCTTTTGTTCACTCTTTCTTGATTTTTTTGGTTATAGGATTTAAGCAGCTTCCTCACTGTCCATTTACCTCACTCCTAGAAACACTGCTGATGAGCCATTGTCCTGATCCCCAAAGATCAAGGCCTTTGTTTTCCATCTGGTCTTCCTGTTCATTATGGTAATTGCACTCACATTGTCTCTGACAGTTAAGTGCTACTTCCTGGTCTCCCTCTATTCAAGAATTCTATCATCTCATTGACATTGGGACCCCTGTTCCACAGTAGCATCTCTTACTAGCAACCCTGGCCTTCAGAAGACAGGAACCACTGAGCCACTTCATTAGCATATTCCTTATTTCCTTAATGAAGGAAGTGTCTTTAGGGCCTTCCCAGGGAATATAGTCAGCTAGAGAACTCTCTGGTATTACATAATAAATTCATTTGAAGATGCCTATCCCTCTGAGGCTTTTTTTTAATTGAAGTAGTTGATATATAGTATTAGTTTTAGATATACAACACAGTGATTTGACATTTATATACGTTATGAAATGATCACCATATGTCTAGTGACACCAAATATCACCAAATGTCTAGTTACCCTCTGTCTCCATACAAAGTTATTACAATATTATTGTCTCTATTCCCTATGCTGTATTTCTCATCCTTGTGACTTATTTATATCATAACTGGAAATTTGTACCTCTTAATCCCCTTTGCTTATTTTTCCGATTCCTCCACCCTTTCCCCTCTGGCAACCACCAATTTGTTCTCTGTATTTACGAGTCTATTTCTGTTTTGTTTTGTTTGTTCACTTGTTTTGTTTTTTTAGATTTCCCCATATAATTGAAATCATACAGTATTTGTCTTTCTTTGGCTGACTTATTTCATTTAGCATAATACTCCCTAGGTCCTTCCATGTTGCTTCAAATGGCAAGATTTCATGCTTTTAGAGCTGAGTAATATTCCATTATGTGTATATATATCACATTTTCTTTATTGATAGACAAAGGTAGCTTCCATATCTTGACTATTGTAAATAATGCTGCAATAAACATAGGGTTCATATATCTTTTCAAATTAGTGTTTTCACAGATGAATATCCAGAATTGGAATTGCTGGATCTTATGGTAGTATCATTTTTATTATTGAGGGAACCTCCATACTGTTTTCCACCATGGCTGTGCCAATTTATAGTCCCACCAACAGTACATGAGGGTTCCCTTTTCTCCACATCCTCTCCAACACTTATTTATCTTTTTGATAATAGCCATTCTGACATGTGAAAGGTGATGTTTCATGGTGGCTTTGATTTGCATTTCGCTAATGATGAGTGATGTTGAGCATCTTTTCCTGTGACTGTGGGCCATCTGTATGTCTTTGGAAAAATGTCTATTCTCATCCTCTGCCCATTTTTAAGTCAGATTGGTTTTTGGTGTTGAGTTGTTTTGACCTCCTCTTTAATACTCTGCTAAGGGGCCCCTCCCCGGGGCGCGCACTCCCGGGCCCCGCCCCGCCCCGCCGCGCCCCGCCGCGCCCCCTCCCCCTCCCCTGCAAAAAAAAAAAAAAAAATACTCTGCTAAGGCATCTCTACTTTATTTCCTATAGACCATCATTGGTTCCAAGACTCAAGGAATCATTATAGCAGCATATGAGGACTAGCTCCAGGTTGTTTGTTGACTGATTCCTTGCAATGATGTTAAATTTGAAGTCATGAAAGTGTCTTCATATCATTAAATTCATATCATTAAATCTTGCATACCAGATTTATATTTGAGACTTTTTTGTCCAGCAATCTTTTTTTTTTTAAGATTTTATTTATTTATTCATGAGAGAGAGGCAGAGACACAGGCAGAGGGAGAAGCAGGCTCCATGCTGGGAGCCCAACGTAGGACTCAATCTCAGGACTCCAGGATCACGCCCTGAGCCAAACACAGGCGCTAAACCGCTGAGCCACCCAGGCAACCCTTTGTCCAGCAATCTTGAGGTCCATTCCCACATACATTCTTTTTCCCTCCCACAAATATGCCAGGTCCTGCAGCTCTTTTGGGAAATAGTCCCTTTTATTCTGTAGCAAGGACAATACTTCCCAACTGAAGCCAACTTGAGACCTGACTACAGTTATCAATCTAAGGATGGCAATAGGAGGCTAGCTATTCTCCTAGCAAATGTGCAGCACCTCTGCTGACCCAGAGGATTCCAGTTTCTCAAAGGCATCTATCCAAATATCCCTATCTTGTGTACCAGAGTCTTGATCTCACCTTACAGGGCCTTGATTTCAGCATAGACTTGTTAGGGCTGTGAATTCATCCTCCTTTGCAATCAAATGGCCTGATTTTTTAGCACAATCTGTCTCCTCTATCTGATGGAGATGAGGGTCACTTGAAACATTGCCATGCAGCCCTATGGCTTCATAATGTGTCTTGATTTGATAGTAGGCAGACGTGAGTGTGCTATTTTTTTTTTTCCTTCTAGGTTTCTATAGCAGTTAACAAATAGCCAACCAACTCTGCATTTAGTTGCAAGAAATGAAAAACCCAGTTCAAACTGGCTTGAAAAATAAAGGGAATTTATCAACTCACATAACTGAAAAGACCAGTAATGGGGTGAGTCAAAATAGGGCTGATTTGGTTCAGAGGTTCAGCAATGCTCCTTCCCTTCAGGGACCTGTTTTCCTGTCTCTTTCTGCTCTGCTTTTCAAGGCTCCAGCTTTACCCCTAGATGGGCTTCCTTCATGGTGCCAAAATGGCTACAAAAGTTTCAGGCTTTGTATTTACTTACCATGCTGTTCAGGGGAGATGATCCCTCTCTTGGTAGCTCTTTCAAAAGAAGAGGAAATTTCATTTTCGTATGACTCAGACAACTAACACCTGAGTCTCCTTGATCAGATTGTGTCACATCTCCATCTCTGAATCATTATCCTGATTATCTCAGAATAGACAGACAGGGCCAACCCAAAGCAGATGGGCTCCAACGGGGAGGAGTAGATACCTGGAAAAAAAAGTCTGGGTATTGCTAGAATGCTAGCTAGGCATCAAACAAATGAATGTATTTAAGTGTATTCCTAATTTTTATAGTGAGCTTGTATTTCTTTGGGAGCTTTAGAAACCATAAATGTAAAAATGCTCTTTTATAATAGTGTTCTATATGCAAACCCCTTTCACTAGCATTTTCCATAGTAATATTTAGAATAGGCCCAGCGTTCTGAAATCAGCCTTGATAATTACTTTGATAACACAATTAGGGGTGATATTCAAAATATTTAATGAGCACTGTGGCACAATTATCAGTCAACCTGAGCAGCCATCCAACCAAGCAGAGGGTCAGTAACCTCAGCCACCATTAGAATTGTTACTGCAGAGCAGTCCCCATCAACTCGGAATATCTCATATAATTTGTCCAGTCTACCTTTAGCCCCTAGAATGGGGCATCCTGTAGCCAGAGGACCCTCACTGATATCCAACCCAACACTGTGCCTGGACAGAGGGAACCCCCCTCTTCATGGTTTCAAGGGAGGTCAGGACTGTCATTTGTGAAGCACCAAAGGAAGCATGCACTCAAGAGAACAAAACTAAAACTCCCCCCCAAGCCTCCCTGGCCCTCTGAATTTAGTGAGGAGAGATAGCACAGGAGTCAAGATAAACCAGCATCACAATGAGCTTGATCCTTTCATTAGAGCTGTGTCATTTCGGGCAAGCCACTCTACCTTGCCAAGCTTCAATGTTCACATCTATAAAGAAATACAAGAATTGGCCTTGAAAATTGCCTATGCACATTTAGAAGTAGTGTGAATAAGAAGTCCAGCTCAGTGCTAGACGCTTTAGTTAGTCATTTAGCTAATCAATGATAAGCATTACTTATTAGCATTTCAAAGAGAGTGGTTGAAAAACCTCAGAGAACCCAAGGGCTTACAAATGTCCTTGTAGGAAGATTAGCTCTCTGATGTCTGATGCAAGGAAGCTCAGCCACTGGCCTCTCCATAATTTCACCCCCGTTTTGGGCTTGAACCATCCATTCATCCATGCTGCCCCTGTCTCTATAAATATATTGGACTGTCAGCCACTAGGGCTGGAAACTGCTCTTCCTGAGCTGGGATCTCTAACAGCTCAACCTCCACGAGCTGTTCATAAGTTATTTCAAGGGACACTTTGCTGTCAATCATGTACCCTTGAAGTGGACTGCACGGGCCTGCTCTGCACCCAGAATCATGAGGAGGCGGGAGCAACATTTGCTTCCTGGAAATTAGCACACTAGTTCAAGGCCCTTAAGGGGAAGCTGAGCAGAGGACTGTGATGCTAAACAAGGAAAGGAAACTATTCTTACCAAGAGCTCCCTGTATGTGAGGCGGAAGCCTCATAACAATCCTGAGAGGCAGGTAAGAGATTCCCATATTACAGGGGAAGGAACTGAGGCTCAAAAAAATGCTAACTGGTCCATCTGGTAAGGGGAGAAGCTGAGTGTCAAATCTAGGGCTCTTTGACTATGGAGTTCGTCCAGAATTTCTCAGAGGTGGTTGGTGCTGTGGTATTTGGGGAGAGATAGTTTTTTATTGCATGATATTTGGCAACTCTGGTCCCTAGGCATTAAAATTCAATAGGATACCTGGGTCATTATAGCAACTAAAATTGCCCCTGCACTTTTTCGAACCTCTTGTGGGAGGATGGGATACCTCAGGCTGCAGAGGACTTAGATCAAAAGACAATCTAGAATAGACCTCTCTGTAACAGAGCAACATCCTGTTTCAGAACAGGGTTCTGATAGAGGATATGAGGAGAAAGGGAGCTTTGCAGATGTGGCTGGGAGGCTCTTACCTAGTGCGTGTGGAAGTACACTCATGAATCTGAGTATGTGTGTTTCTACCTGATTAATAATGCTTTTTTAAAAAGATTTTTATTTATTCATGAGAGACACACACAGAGAGAGAGACAGACCGAGACAGAGACACAGGCAGAGGGAGAAGCAGGCTCCATGCAGGGAGCCCGACGTGGGACTCGATCCCAGGTCTCCAGGATCAGGCCCTGGGCTGAAGGCGGCGCTAAACCTCTGAGCCACCCAATGCTGCCCAACAATACTTCTTTATGTATGGTGTGTGCATGCAAATAATGATGCATGTGTACAGGGCGTGCCCTTGAGCGTGCACAGGAGCGCTCAGGTCCCAGTCACGTGGGCCCACTATTCCCCTCTTCCTCCACATTCGGTCTGTTTCTTCTACCCTGGCAAGTCCCACTCCTAAATATAGCTCATACCCATTCCTGCTACACGCTTCTCATCAAACCTTATCATCTCTCCTCCGGACCATTGCAACGACCCTGCCTCTAGCAGCAGATACCACCAACTCATTCTCCACACCGCTGCCAACGTGATCTTTCTAAATGGCAAATCAGACCACATCACTCTAGCTCAAAATTCCTGTCATTGCCATTGCCTATAGCAGCTTTAGAAGCAGACCCTGTATCTAAATGAAATCTTCACACAGAAGGGCAGTATGTAAAGCAGATAAATGCAGGACTGCTCTATTGAATTACGTAGACTCCGAAGTGAAGCATACAAGGTCTTTCCTGCTCTGTCCCCTGCGGACCTCTCCAACAACATCTCTTAACTTTATAGAATCTTTGTGGCTCGGTGTCTAAGGTGGAGGACTCTGGAGCCAAGCTTTCTGCATTCAAATCCTTTGCCACTTCCTAGCTGTACAAGCTTGGGTACGTTGTTTTACCTCTCCACACCTGGGTTTCCTTATTGATAAAATGAGGTAATAGCATATCATGGGGATTCCTTTAAGGATTAGATTAGTTTATATTTATGAAGCATGTGAAACAGTTCCTGGCACATAGTAAGCACTCAGTAAATAATACCTCTTATGACCTTCCTTATATCTCACCCTAAGTTGCTCTAAACCTTTACAAGTTCCCTGAAATGTTATGGCACCCCACCCTCCAATACTTTGCACACTGTATGCATGTGTGGGCAGGTGTGCAGAATTCATCTGCAAGACCTGGAGTCATGAGGCTACTTATGAAAGGAAGGAACTTTATTATAAGAACACATGTGAAAAAAAACAAAACAAAACATGTGGACTGGATCTGGCATCCAAAAAGCGATTCAGGCCCTAAGGGGAATCTAGGCACCAGGTGCCCTAACCAGGTCATCTGTTCTCCCTGTACACCTGCTTCATCATCCTTCTACATTGACCGGGGGGGGGAGGGGGGGCGCGGGGGTGTCCAATTTGAGTCTCTAAATTCTTGAAGGATCCAACCAGATTGGGTAAATTCAGTTTCTAGTGCTTCCTAATTGGGTAAAGCCCTTTGACCCACCTGCTTCATTAGGACATCACCTTCTTGTCATGAGGTCATCTCTGGTCCAATCAGTGGCCACTGTACTTCAGAGGATGACTTTGCTTCTCTTCTCTGAGCTAGGTGCTGTGAATAAGGTAGTGCATCTGACAGGGGCATGATGATTAGGCCTCTAACATAACATCTTGCAGCCTCCACTGGAATGGCCTCCTTCCTACTTTACTTATGCAAACAAACTCTATTTGCCAAGGACTGCTTCTTTGGTCTCTCTTCCCTGATTCTCCCAGGCAGAACAGGGTGCCGTCTTTACACATGTACCATCTGAGTGTCAGCATCTGTATACCGTCTTTGGAGGGCCAGTCTTATCAGCATCTATATTTCTGTCTGCCTGTCTTTTTTTTAAAAAATTGATGTATGGTCGACAAATAACATTGTATTAATTTTAGGTGTACAACACACCTGTCTTTTCACAAGAATTCCTCATGTATCTCCAGCACCTGGCAAACAGCAGTGCTTAACCAAGAATTTTATTAGATGGATGAAAGGAATCTGGATATACATGCAAAAGAAGGTAAATTTCAGTCCGTGTGTGTTTTCTTTGCTGAAATTGTGTCTTTTCTTCAGAACAAAGACAAGTTCATATTGAAAAGGAGACCACAGATGTTGCTTCTGTGACATTTTCAAACCTTCCCCTACTCCCTGGAGGCACAGTTGCCTCTCATGCCTGATTTCCTTGCTCCCTCCAATTGGAATGTCCTTCAAGACTCTTCCTGTTCACCCCTTGCCTACCTGGTAAATACTATTCACCCTTTTTTTTTTTTTTTAAAGATTTTATTTATTTATTCATGAGAGACAAAGAGAGAGAGGCAGAGACAGAGGGAGAAGCAGGCTCCTGGCAAGGAGCCCAATGTGGGACTTGATCCCGGATCCTGGGATCAGGCCCTGAGCCGAAGGCAGTCACTCAACTGCTGAGCCACCCAGGCCTCCCTACTATTCACCTTTGAATAACCCCACACATATTAAGTTCTCTAGGAACATCTCCCTGACCTCCTCTTCCCCAACATTGATACTTCATTCCTCTTTGCTCAGTACCAACTTTGTATGGTGTCTATAGCTGCTTTTCTGTGGATCACACAGAATGGAGATTTATTTCCTTATATACATTTGTGGGGTTTTTGTCTAGAAAGGAACTCATTGAAGGCAGGAAGAGGGACCTATTCCTCTTTATAGCTCTTATGCATCTAGGATAGTCCTTAGAATGCTGTAGGTCCTGAATACATGTTTGTTGAATGAACGAATAAATGAACTAGTGAATATAAGGTACATAACTATTCCAAAATAGCAGAAAATCCCCAAACCTTTAGCTTAGTCCTTGAAATGTGATTTTCCTGCTGCAGACTTCTCTTTTTCATCACGTTTCATTCAGACTAAAGCTACTTCTTTTCTCCCAGTTTTCACAATTTCCCTGAGTATATTTGAACAGAGTAATGGGAGAGAAGGGATCCAAAGATATTCACTAATGTGCCACTATAAACAACTGAGGCCTGCTATAAACCTTTTCAAAAGTGGCTTTGTATGATTGCTTTACCCAGGAGAAGGTCTTGGTACCACATTTGGAGGAAATGTGGAATTCCTCTTCTATCTCTGGTTTCTTCATATTTCCCCGCTCCTTTGCTACCTTAATGCCATTTCCAGGTCTGACAAATGTGCATTATGCAAAATGCCGAGACTTCTGGGCAAAAAGCATTTTTTTTAAAAGCAAAGAGGAGCTTCTTCTCAATGCTTGTTAGCTAAAAGACACTGATTCCTCACACCATGCATGAAAATAAATTGCAGATGTATTAAAGACCTAAATGTGAAACTAAATTTTGAAACTATGAAAAGTGATAACAAGTAATATCATGAACCTCCATGAAAAGAAGGACCTCTTAAGATGTAAACAAAATTATAAACTGTAAAGGGAAAAATATTTTTTTTGCAAGTAACTTGGCAATTTCTAATTAAATTGGAAACGGAGGCATTATGTGACTGAGCAATCTACTTTTAGATTTACACCCTAGAGAAAAACTTACACATGGTCACATGGAAACATATAAGAGAATAAAGCAGGATTCTTTTATAATCATAAAAAATTTGGGAACCATTTACGTCATAGCCTAGATTCCTCCCAAAGGCAGAAGTCAGACAAGGTTTGGCGTGCAAGTTGTTTGTTTTGGGAAGTGATCCCAGGACATAGAGAGGGGAAGATGGGGAAGAGTGCGAGAGGAAAGGAGTAAAAACCAATCCAAAAATGTGTTGTGAGAAGGTATTGCATTCATAGATGTTCAATTAATCCATTTATTGTAGGCTCTACATTTTACTCCTGCCCTCTGGGGATACATGCTATCTCTGTGGGTATGTTGGCTTTCTTCTAGGCTATATTGTCCTCCTGGTATGCTCCAGGCTGAAAATTCCCTTGTCCTACTCTATCTATTACCCTTCTTTATGTAATTTTCTCTCTTCAGAAACTTGTAGAAATCTCTCTTCCATTTTGCTTTGAGATCATAATCTTTTTTTTCCAGGTGAGTTGATAATCTACATTTTTTGCTATGGCAATACATTTGGTCTTTTAAGTTATTCTTTTTTTTAAGATTTTAAAAAATTTATTTATTCATGAGAGACAGAGAGAGAGAGAGAGAGAGAGAGAGAGGCAGAGACACAGAGGCAGAGACACAGGCAGAAGGAGAAGCAGGCTCCATGCAAGGAGTCTGATGTGGGACTTGATCCCAGGATTCCAGGATCACACCCTGGGCTGAAAGCAGGCTCTAAACCACTGAGCCACCCAGGAGTCCCTATTCATTTGTTTTTTACCTTTTTTTGTTATTTTACTATATCGATGTTTCACTTTATAATCTGAGGTTGCTTTCCTGGGATATCTGTATATACCTGCATGTGCAGGGTTTTCATCTGATAATTTGAATGTTTTACAGTCTACTGTTCTTCTAATTGATAATTTTATAACTCTAACCTTATATAATTAATTCTAGCATATAGCTAGATTTTTAAAAAAAATCCAATCTGACAATACATGTTTTAATATGTATGTATGATCTATTTACATTTTCTTGAATATGAGCAGATCTGAATTTTCAGTACCAGCTTATGAGGATTGCTGTTTTCTATTTTTTCTTTATTCTTTCTTTCTGTTGATAGATTTTTCTGTATCCCTAGTCTCATGTTTTAGTCTACTCCTTTGAAAGCTACAGACTATACTTCCATTTTTTTTAGTAGTTTCTCTAATTTTTTGAATATATACACAATTTTTCACTTTTCTAGCAAAAGTAGTGTTACTAAATATTTCAATCCTACCTTTGGACATTGTCATAATTTAACTACTCTTTGAATGTCTCTCATCCTTCATTTTATTATACTTCTTTAGAATTTCCATTTTACATTTTTACACAAAAGGTATTTTTTTTACAGTTAATACCTAAATTTCTCTACATTTTAAACAAGTTTCTGTGCTAGCATTCAGTGCACCTTCTAATAATTATTTTAGTGAGTGTCTGGAAGTATAAATTCTCTTAGCTGTTATTACATTAAAAATGCATTTGTTGCTTAAATGGAATATAAAATTAGCGAATATCAAACTATTGCTCCTAGGGAAAATATAGGGCTAGGCTCCTGAGAGTCTATGGAGACATTTCATAAACCAATCAACATATAACTTTGTTTAGTGTATATTTCTGTTTAATGATATCTTACTTAATACATGTTGTTGATTCATTAGCACAAAATTCATGGCCAACAGCAGTATAACTAGTGTCTTAAAGGAAGCTTATCTAACACATGTATTTTCTCAAGGCACAGCTTCCTGAGCTTAGGAAGGCTAGCCAGCACTTCAGCATTATGCTTGCTAAATCACTAACAAAAAGCACAAAAGATGCAAAGAACGTAGCACCTAGGTACATTACAAAAAGGACATTTGTTTACAAAATAGAACAGAAACAAGAAGGCGGAGTGTTGCCTTGTTTGACCTCTAATGGGACCATAAATACCTGATGATTCAAAATTTCCCCCTTTACTGTCTATGTCTGCAAATGACCACAAGAGGCACATGTATTGATTTAGGGGTTACAAAGAAATTTTTGTGAGTAGGCAAATATGCAAATACAAAATCTGCAAATAATGAAGATTGAGTGTAGGTATAACATTAACACTTTTCACAAGGTGAAAGCATTCATGTATCAAGTACACAAGTCAAGAAACATCGTCTCCAGCATCTGCCTTGGGCTCTCTTCCAAGAAGAACTACTATCTTGACTTATAACATCATAGATTAGTTTACCTATTTTCATATCAATGTAAGCATGTGTTTTGTACTCTTGTTCTTGCTTTCTTTTTTTTGGTTCAATATTATATTATTTATCCATATTGTTGCAGGTTGTAATAGCATCGCTCATTTTAAAGCATTGTTTTTAAAGATTTCATTTTTATTTAAGTGTGAGCACGTATGTGCACAAGCAGGGGGAGAGATAGAGGGAGAGGGAGAGGGAGAAGCAGACACCTCTAATGAGCAGGAAGCCCAACACGGGGCTCAATCCCAAGACCCTGAGATAAGAACCTGAGCTGAAGGCAGACACTATCCGACTGAGCCATCCAGGTGCCCCTTAAAGCATTTTTATTGGTCCATTCCGAATTAATTTTGTTAGAAGTGAATTTGTTTGCTTTCTTCGGCTTTCTTAGAATTATATTTCCTCATTAATTTTGGATTTTTGATTTTTAAGTTCATTTCAGGTAGAAAGCTTTCTGCTTCTTCATCTTTCTCTTACTTTCTAGTGTCGTAGGGGGTGTACTGGTGCTTTCTCCTAACCTCAGCAGCTGCCAGCCCAGCTGTATAGGGGGTTCTTCAGCATACCTCCTCTGCAGCAACATTGGGGATCTCCAGTCTCAGAGCCTGCAGGAGACTTGGCTCAGGTCCTGCTTGTGAGGCTGTGTCTGTCTGCTTCTGTAGGTCCTGATTTTCCTGGAAATCCTTACACCAAGCAGCAGAGTGGCAGCTTTCGGGACCCCTTTCAAAGAAAGGGCACCCCACTCTAGCTGCTGGCTGCATGCAGGGAGCCTGACTCTATTCTGTGCCTTGTGTGGAGCAGTTTTGTTCCTGCTTCTCTGCTGGACTCTGTCTCCTACCATCACTGTCTGGGTCCAGACCTGGCCTGGCATGCCCCTGTCCTCATCCTTGCTCACCTTTGTGGATTTCTGGTCCCATAGATGTTCACCTTTTCCTTCATCCTACCTCTCTATTTCTGGTTATCTCTTCTTATATTTGACCTGTCATTGCTGTGTCTGGAGATGGGAGAAATTGAGGGCTGAACTTTACTATGCTATCTAGAAGTCTGTATTGCTTTGTTTTAGCAGCATTTCTATTTGGAAATAAATAAAGCACTGTTCAAGAGTCCCCATCCAGGTGGAAACAACCAAATGTCCATCAACCGATGAATGGTAAACACAATGTGGTAGATCTATACAATGTAATATTAACCAACCATTAAAAAGAATGAAGTACCTTTATATACTATTACATGGATGAACCTTGAAAACGTTATGCTAAGAAAATAAGCCAAACAAGAGAGACCATACATTGTAATATTCCATTTATATGAAATATTCACGATAGGCAAATGCATTGAGACAGCTGATTGATGGTTTCTAGGAGCTGGGGGTGGGGGAAATGGGGAGTGACTACCAATGGGTATGGGATTTCCCTTTGGGGTAATGAAGATGGTTCAGAGCTAGAACCATCTTCATGGTGATAGTTGCATAACAGTGTAAATGTACTAAATGCCACTGAATTGTGTACCTTAAAATGCTTACAATTGCGAATTTTATGTTATATGAATTGTACCACAAGACACCTTACCGCAAACCTTCCTAACTAGTGCTGTTTGAACGTATCTTTCTTTCTTTGTACCAACATGATACCAGGTCAATACATTTGGTGAGCATCTTTCACATTATATTGCAAGTTATTTGTCCTTGTGCCTGTCCCACTACCAGATCATAAAGCACTTTGAAGAGGGGAGTGTATCCTTTTTTTTTTTTTTTTTCAAATTTTTATTTATTTATGATAGTCACAGAGAGAGAGAGAGAGGCAGAGACATAGGCAGAGGGAGAAGCAGGCTCCATGCACCGGGAGCCCGACATGGGATTCGATCCCGGGTCTCCAGGATCGCGCCCTGGGCCAAAGGCAGGCGCTAAACCGCTGCGCCACCCAGGGATCCCCAGGGGAGTGTATCCTATTCACATTTGTTTCTCTGTTTCCTGGTTTAGTGTCCAGAACAAAGTAAGCCCAACAAATTCTTGCTGAATAAATGAATGAACAAATTAGTTAAACTCACGAGACCACTCAGAAAAAAAATCACACTCTTCCTCTAGGTCTCACAATTTATTGTTAGAGTTATCCCCTGGGGAAAGGATTTTCATTCGGGAACATATTGTGGCGCACTCAGAACTGAAACCTTTTGTATAAGGACACAGGGCAAGCAGCCCTAACTGGTCCCTGGGGCCCCCTACAACTTTGACCTCTTAGCCTCCACCAGATCTCACCTAGCATCTGCTGGGGAGCAGTCACAATGGCTACAGGCTCCACTGTTCAAAATATTCCCAATAACTAAGCTCAGAGAGGCTTCTGCTGAGTCACCCTCCAGCACAAAGCATTTTTACGATGCTCCCATCTGTCCTCTAGGGCATAAAATGCAAATATAGGCAGCCTCACTCTGCAAGAGTGGGTTTAAATGACTCCCCCCCACCCCTTAGACAACAAACAATGAAATAAACAATGCATCAAACTGAGAGAGACTTCAAAGGGGTCTTCCTGTCTAAGCTCCTATAGACTCCCTCTCTGTAGGCTTCAGGTTTATACCTTTTCTGAATATACCAGCTATCAGATTAAGATTTTGAGATGTAAAAATGTCTTCTTTGGCTTTAGCTGCAATTCTTTATGACAGGGCTGAAGATGTTTCTTCTCGTTCCAACTCCTGTGGAGATAAAGGTGGGGAAGGAGTCATTAACCATTTCCCTCATGTCAGCCCTTTATGTCCTCATAATGACTTTTAAATGATCACTTTCACTCTCTCGGATGAATTTGCAATCCTTTTGTTAACAAATATCGAGAACCTACCAGGTGCCAGGAACTCTGGATTCCAACATAAGTAAAATATAATCCCTCCCTTCCGGGTATGAGTTCGTAATCTTTCTTTAGGATTTGATCCTCTTTCCCATTTCTGACTCTAATCCAGCTTTGTAAAATGTGCCCCCAAATTTGCCAGCTGGTAAACATTTTCCACTACCTTATTATTCTCTGTGTTTTTAATAACTGGAACAATGAACTGTTAATCTCTCCTCATGCTGTGCTAATGATCAGCAGCCTGTGGACAGGTTGGGATTGTCAGTGCCCATTTACTTCGAAATCCCTTGAATTATCTGAAATGGAGCAGTTAGTTTTTGCATGTGAAAGGTACAGAGTAGACACTTGACAGTAGTTGCTTTCTAGCAGGGGGTGTAGAGTTCCATGGAAATATGTGTGTCTTACACAGCATGCCCAGGTCTGACATCATGAGGACTGATCTGGCCTGACTGATGGGAATGGCTTTTCTGGGAAACCCCTCAGCCATCAACAGCGCCCTGCAGTTCCCAGTCACTCTGTGTAGATCTCAGAGCTGTTGCTGAGGGACACGGCAGGCAGAGTTAAGGTCCATATTTCTTTGTCATCTAGGAGACAGACCCAACAGGACTGAAGCCATCATTTCCTCTACTGACTGAATGTATGGGGTCCCCGGTCTGCTTTGAAAGGGAGGTGCTAGGATTTCAAAGCCAGCCCTGTGGCCTGCATCCAACAACGATGCTGACTACTCATGTAGCCAATATCTCTCTGTCATTCATGCCACCTGCAAAATAGAGTTGCACAGTAAAAGAATTTGGGATTGAAAATGTCCAGTGAAATAAAGAAGCTTTTTTCACTTTAGGAGCTAGGTTTTTGTTGTTGTCATTTTGGGGATTTTTTGTCTGTTTTGGTTTTGTCTGTATTTTTTAAAAACAGGTAATAGCCTCCAAAGGAAGGAGATGTGCTCACTCAGGGTCACCCATCATTCATTAATCCTGATCATAGATGTTGCTGTTCTGTTCCTGCTGGTCAACACGGCTTTGGAACGTCTGCTTTGGAAGTGAGTGTGAGTGACTTCTCCCTCCTCTTACCGCCTTTTGTACTATCTTTTTGTATGCAAATATTGTAGCCAAATATAGGAAGGCAGGGAAACTGTGCCTTGTTTGTCACTGTCTTAGTTTGGGTTCCCTCCGAAGCAGACCCTGAGACAAAGATTTATGCAAATAATTTATCTGAGAGGTGATTCCAGGAAACAGTGGTTGGGGAGGGAGACAGGAAAGGGAAGTTAGCCAAAAACTGAAGCTTTACAAAGCAAGTTATGCCATGGGTAACAGGAGCCTAATCCCATGGGTGAACTCTGGGAAATAGGGTATTTCACAAATCTCAAGAGTTATCCCACGTGAGGAGTGAAGAAATTGGGGTATTTATATGCCAATTTCCAGCAGTCATTGGTAGAAGGCTGTTCCGATGTAACATTAATTGTATGGGGAAAAGATGAACCTTAAGTCCTACTTCATTTCCTATGAACAATTTAATGAAAGAAGGATCAGGTGTCTAGATATAAAAACTGGAACCATAAAATTTCTAGAAGAAAACATAGGAAAATATACGTAAAACCTTAGGGTAGGCAAAATTTCTTAGGACACACAAAAAACTTAAAGCATCTGAAAGATTAATATATTGGACTCCATTCAGAATTAAATAATTCTGCTCTTGCAAAACATTATTAAGAAAATGAAAAGGCAAGTCACAGAATGTTTTTAACGCATATATCTGACAAAAGACTTATATCCAGAATATGTAAGGAACTTTTAAAAATGAATAATGGCAAAATATTTGAACAGACACTTCACAAAATAAGATATACAAATGGCCAGTAAGGCATTGGAAATGGGGCTCAATATTATTCATCATCAAAGAAATGCAAATTAAAACCACAATGAGACATCACTATAAATCTACTACAGTTGCTAAACTAAAAGGACTTGACAAAGCAAATGTCAGCAAGGCAACGACCTCCCGTATTTTGTTGGTAGGAGTGCAAAATGGTATGAGCACTCTTGCCACAAACTTGTTTGCAGCTTTTTTTATAGCATAAAACACATGTCTCTCTCTAGAGACATATTAGAGATATTAGACATGTTCTAATACTGCAATTCACACTTCTGGTATAGATTGAAAATAACTGACAGCACATGTATCTACAAAAAAGACGGGTACAAAAATGTTCATAACAGCTTTTTAAAAAAACACAGTAAACAACCCAAATGACCATCGACAGGTGAAGAACAAATTATGATAAATCATACAACAGAATGCTATTCAGCACTGAAAAGGGATGGACTACTGCTACACATAACAACATGGGATCGAGATAAAAAACAAAATTATACCAACCAAAGGAAGCATATATTAAAGGGTACATTCTGTATGGTTTCGTGTATATTAAGTCCAAGAACAGGAAAGCCAAGCTATAATGATAAATTAAGTCCAAGAACAGGAAAGCCAAGCTATAATGATAAAAATCAGACCAACGGTTGTCCTTGATAGTTGGAGACTGACAGGAACAAGACACTTTTAAGGGGACTTGGGGCTTTTGGAAAATTTTTTTAAAAATATTTTATTTATTTATTCATGAGAGACACACACTCTCAGAGAGAGAGAGAGAGAAAGGCAGAGACACAGGCAGAGGGAGAAATAGGCTCCATGCAGGGAGCCCGACGTGGGACTCGATCCTGGGACTCCAGGATCACACCCTAGGCTGAGGGTGGCGCTGAACTGCTGAGCCACCTGGGCTGCCCTGGAAATGTTCTATATCTTGTTTTGGATGGTGATTATATAAGTGTATACAGGTGTCAAAACTTGCTTAATTGAACATGTATTATCTGTGCTTTTATTTTTTTAAAGATTTATTTATTTATTCATTCAGAGAGAGCGAAGAGAGAGGCAGAGACACAGGCAGAGGGAGAAGCAGGCTCCACGCAGGAAGCCCGATGTGGGACTCGATCCCGGGTCTCCAGGATCACACCCCAGGCTGCAGGCAGCGCTAAACCGCTGTGCCACCGGGGCTGCCCTATCTGTGCTTTTATTGCATAAAATTGTACCTTGGAAAAACATTATAGGTTTATCTTTTAAAAAGAAAATACAACGACCATTCAAAATGTGGAGTAATTTGCTCAGTGCTCTGCATGCTCTCCCTTACTCACTCCACCCTCCTGCTAGACTCTAAACTTCAGGAGGGTAGAAGCTGTACCTTGTTTGTTCTCCACTATATCTCCAGCACCAAGTAGAGCATCTGGGATCTTTTGAATGCTCAAGCCACGTTTGTTAATATCCTAAGTTTTTAAGAGCCTCTGTGCGTGTGCTCTGGCTTTCTCATATCTCCCTTTGCAGACATGATCTGTTCTTGGCAGACGTTGGTTGCCCCAGAAGCTCAAGCACAGGTGCATTGTCTAGGAAGGGAGCTTGCAGGTGGGAACCCAGCAGGGCCCTGGGTGTCCTTGGGCACTGACAGGGTCCCAACTGTGAGCACCATCTGCTCCTGTGAAGGGTGTCTGACAGCATCCACAGCCCTGGACCTGGAAGGTGAGTGCCTCTGAGACTGAATGTCAGGCTCCCATTCCCACACTCCTGCCTATAGGGAGCCCACAGAAAGTCACTTTAACTCTGCAAACAGAAAGGACCAACATGTGTACCGCTTTGTAATTTACCATGTGTTTTCCCTCATATGATCTTATTTTATCCTTCCTATGGCCCTGTAAGATAGGTATTTGCTATCCCTATTTTACAGAGAAGTTAAATGACTTCTCCAAGGTCACACAGCTGGCAAGTGGCAGAACTGGGACTCACACCAAGTTTCGAACTATTTACTACTATATTAAATGCAGTAGTGCTGTGTCATTTAAGGACCTTCGGAAGCAGTTTCTGAAATCTGAAATGGAAAGATAAGTAACATATATCCTCTATATAAATTGCTTTGAAGGGACGCCTGGGTAGCTCAGCGGTTGAGCGTCTGCCTTTGGCTCAGGGCGTGATCCTGGAGTCTCAGGATTGAGTCCCACATCGGGCTTCCTGCATGGAGTCTGCTTCTGCCTGTCCCTGTCTCTGTCTCTCTCTTCTTCTGTGTCTCTCATGAATAAATAAATAAAATCTTTTTTAAAAATTGCTTTGAATGCAATTTATTCTAAATGTCCCTGAAAGATTAGCCTGCCTAGTCCACCATTTTCACAGTGTCACTCCCCTACACACATTTCCCATGCTCCTTATCACCTACCAAGTAAACTTAACTCTCCCGAGCTGCTTGTTCGGTGCTCTTTTGCCCAATTCAGCTTTGTGGCCTCATCTTCCTTGAAACACCTTGCACTCTGGCTGGTCATGTCACTATCTTCGTCTCTGAAACTTGGCTTCTCAAACTTGCCCTCCGTATGGAATACCAGTTTTCTTCTATATTCCTCTTGGGTGTGTGTGTGGGGGACTTCTTCTCACCCTTCCAGTTCACACTGAATTGCCTCTGCCACTCTTCATCTAAATCCTTGGAGCACATGGTCTGTATTTCTCATGTGGCAGTAGCTATGAGGTATCGTGGGTATCTCTCATCGTCTTCCTTATAAGATCCTGAGGTCCCAGGAGGCTAGATGCATGGCTTTTCCATTTTCTCTGCTGACTTGGTATAGTTATGCGCTGCTTCGTGGAATGAATAAACTGCCACCTCTCTAACCATTGTCTATGCATTTACCACCCTTTGACATGCAATTTTAGAAACTATTTGCATTACAACTCTATTTTTTTTAAAGATTTTATTTATTTATTCATGAGAGACACAGAGAGAGAGAGACAGAGACACAGGCAGAGGGAGAAGCAGGCTCCACGCAGGGAGCCCGACTTGGGACCCAATCCTGGGTCTCCGGGGTCACGCCCTGGGTCAAGGGCAGGCGCTCAACCGCTGAGCCACCCAGGGATCCCTGCTTTGCTTCTTTAATTCACAAGGTTGTCAGGAGGACAAATGGAAGAACAGATGTACAAGCGCTCGTCGACCATCAATCACCCAGACCTGTCACTTGGTTGCACCTGCTGTTTGACTGACACACACCTTTTCTGGTGGGCAGCATCCCGCCCCAGTGCTCCTCTCTTCTGGCAAGAACTTGACAGTCTGGAGCATGTCCAGGGGGCCACAGAACGAGGAGCAAACTGTCTCACTTCCCGAATGGCGAGCGGAGCTGATGCTGCGTCGTGATGGGTTTGGGGTGGGCAGGGATGTTGTCCTCCCTGTTGGGAAGGGAGACCCAGCGGTCCATGCAGCCTCAGAGAGCCGGCCTAGTCCCGGGGCTGGGAAGTTCCAGGCAGCCAAGTTTTCCGA
The DNA here is from genome assembly GCF_048164855.1 of Canis lupus baileyi. Classification (NCBI taxonomy): domain Eukaryota; kingdom Metazoa; phylum Chordata; class Mammalia; order Carnivora; family Canidae; genus Canis; species Canis lupus. The sequence goes on from NC_132869.1 coordinate 40,181,598, forward strand.
AACGTTCCCGGTTCGAGCAGCTGGACCGTGGCTCGGGCCCAAACGCCGCAGGTGCGACGCCAGCCACCATCCACCATCCACCATCCACCATCCACCATCCACCATCCACCATCCACCATCCACCATCCACCATCCACCATCCACAGGTCATGGGCCCACTTCCGGGAGCAGCTGCTACTTCCGCTCTGGCCTCCAGCAGCCGGACGTGCACGTGGCCCAGAGCGACGCCCACAATCCCAAGAGCCCCTGCAGGAGCCCTCGGGTCCGCCCATTGGCTGCCACGTACAGCGAAGGTGGGCCTTGGAACTAGCTCGCTCCCTGATTGGTCGGCTGTGCAGATTGGCGGGCACATCCGGAGGCCAGACATGGCGGAGGCGGGAAAAGAGCCGGCAGGCCTGGCGCTCCCCGGGGGAGGCGCAGCTCAGTGGCCGCTGCAGCGGTATGGCCGTTTCATGCCCTTGGGCACCGGAGAGCCGGCCGCGACTGGTCAGGACGCTGGGACAGCCTCTGCCCCCGCATGGAAGGTGAGGCCTGAGGGCGGGAAAGGCTGCGAGGCGCTTACCCCACCCCCACCCCGCGAGGCAGGGAGGGAGGACCGCATCCCCGAACGCCACCCTGCGGAAGGAGCGGACACCGCGGGCCGGCGGGCCCGGCCAGCCCACGGCTAACGGGAAGTACACGTAGAATCTCCTAACACGGCCCACTTCCTCCTCCCGTTACACGAGGCCGTCGTCAGTCGGGTGTGAGGCTCTTCGCAGGGTGAGCAAGGGGGGTAGGGGCCCTGCCCTCGTTGAGGTTCCCAGTCCAGTGGAGGACGTGGTATTTATCCAAATAATTTTAACCTTTTTTTTTTTTTTATTTTATTTATTTTTTCATGAGAGACACAGGCAGAGACACAGGCAGAGGGAGAAGCAGGCTCCATGTAGGGAGCCCGACGGGGGACTCGATCCCGGGACCCCGGGGTCACGCCCTGGGTCAAAGGCAGGCGCTCGACCGCTGAGCCACCCGGGCGCATAAAGCGTCCCAACTTTGTGATTATTTAAACCAGTTCCACATCCCTTATGTGGCGAGAGGATTGAATGGTCCATGAGCAAGTGGTCATGCCACCAGCCGTCTAGCACTCACACAGAAGGTGTGAGTTATATATATATAACTTAAAACTGTCCTGGTAAAATTATTATTATAATTTATGTAATAGAATTCTTTATAGAATTGTTGTGAGAATGAATAAGTATATATATATGTGTATATATATATGTTACATATATATGTATATATAAATGTTACATATATATGTAACTTAAAACAGTCCTGGAAAAATTATTATTATGATTTATATAACTTAGGGGATCCCTGGGTGGTGCAGCGGTTTAGCGCCTGCCTTTGGCCCAGGGCGCGATCCTGGAGACCCGGGATGGAATCCCACGTCGGGCTCCCAGTGCGTGGAGCCTGCTTCTCCCTCTGCCTGTGTCTCTGCCTCTCTCTCTCTCTCTGTATGACTATCATAAATTAAAAAAAAAAAAAAAAGAATTGTGAGCAATGAATAGGTAAATATATATATTATTATATATATTATATATTATTTAAGTTATATATAACTTAAAACAGTCCTGGTAAAATTATTATTATAATTTATATAATAGAACTATATATAGAATTGTGAGAATGAATAAGTAAATATATATATATAAGTTACATATATATGTAACTTAAAACAGTACTGGTAAAATTATTATTATAATTTATATAATAGAATTCTTTATAGAATTGTGAGCAATGAATAAGTAAATATACATATTATATTATTACATATTATATATTATATATTATATATTATTTGAGTTATATATAACTTAAAACAGTCCTGGTAAAATTATTATTTTTTTATTTTTATTTTATTTTATTTTAATTTTTTTTTATTGGAATTCAATTTGCCAACATATAGTATAACACCCAGTGCTCATCCCACCAAGTGCCCCCCTCAAGGTCCATCACCCAGTCACCCCAAACCCCTGCCCACCTCCCTTCCCACTACTCCTTGTTCCTTTCCCAGAATTAGGAGTCTCTCATGTTTTGTCACCCTCACTGATATTTTCACTCATTTTCTCTCCTTTCCCTTTATTCCCTTTCACTAATTTTTATATTCCCCAAATGAATGAGACCATATAATGCTTTTCCGATTGACTTATTTCAGTCCTGGTAAAATTATGTAAGTGTTTGCTGTTATTTGTTGTGGTGGTATATATACATATATATTTTTTAAAAGATTTTATTTATTTATTCATGAGAGACACAGAGAGAGAGACAGGCAGAGACACAGGCAGAGGGAGAAGCAGGCTCCATGCATGGAGCCCGACATGGGACTCAATACCGGGATTTCAGGATCACGCCCTGGACCGAAGGCGGTGCTAAACCACTGAGCCAGGCTGCCTGTGGTGGTATATTTCAATGCTAAGAATTGCGAGTCATTCAGTTCCTTTTGGTCTGGTTTGACTATGTGATGTGGGCCCTGAGTTTTACATTATGCCTGTGCATGTGTATGTTAGTACAGTTTAGGCAACAGTGTGTAGAAGAGTAAAAGAACAAATATTTCAGGTAGAGTTTGCAGCATGTGCAAAGGCCCTACACCTGGAAAACCTCAGCACGGATGATGTACACAGAAAAAGAATAAGGCTGTTACTTTAGAAAACAAAGGGGGAGTGATAGCACAAGATAGGATTACCTAGAGAGGTAGACAGGTACCTGGTGAACATTGGCCTAAAACCACTTGGAAGCTACTAAAGGGTTTTTTAAGCAGGACAATTTTCATATTTGAAAAATCACTCTAGCTGAAGTCTGAAGAAGTTGAAAGGGAATATAAGTAGATTAAGGAAGACCACTTGGAATGCTGTTGTAGCAGGCAAACGATGATAATGACTTAGACTGGGATGAGGTGGTTGGGGAGGACGGCAGTAGGGATAGGGAAGTTGGACATATTAAAACTGTATTTTGGAGGCCAACATGGTAGGACTTGGAGGTTGATTGGATATGGATGGTGACAGTAAAGGTCTTCTGGGTTTCTTGCTGGAGCAACTGGTAGATGGTTGGGGAATGGAAAACATTGGAGGAGGAACAGTGAGAGAAAGATTCAAGGCTTCAGTTTTGGATATATTGAGTTTAAATGTGTTTGTGAAGCATTCAAGTGGAAATGTTGAATAGGTAAGTTGGGTATACTGGTATAGAAGAAAGATGTAGGCTGGAGATGAATATGTTAACAGCATGAAGGTGATATTTGTAGTTATGAGATTACATGAGGTTCCAGGACCAAATCCCAAGATGGCCCAAAATTTGTAGGTTAGATAGAGGGGACAGAGTCCCTGAAGAAGATTGGCAGGGGACAGGAAGTTGGGAGGCACCCAGGAGAATCAAAGCTACAGAATATTAAGAGGGAGAGAACTGTAAACTTTGTTGAATGATGCTGCAAAGTGGAGAAAAATGATGAGTAAGGGATGGCCATTGGATTTAGCAACGTAAAGGTCCTTATGGTCTTTACCAAGAGAAGTTTCCGTGGAGTGAAGGGTGGAAGCCAGACGAGGTGAGCTGAAGGGTGAGGGAGTGGAGCCTTACCGAGAGGCTTGGCTGTGTATGAGAGTAGAGATGGGGCACAAGGAATTGTTCACCAAATTCTCAAATATTAGAGCCAGGGGACTACTTAAAGCTTGAAATCAATATATCTAGAACCATAAAAAAGGCATTCAATGCCTAGTTGTACTTTTGCAGAATGGTATATCCTGAGAAATTATATAGACTGCAAATGCAAAATAGGATGAATAAAGTTAAATTGAAAGATGACTGATCTATAATTGTGTTATAAAAAACTAGGGATATTTAAGGAATATTCAGTTTCTGAGACTGTCCAACAGGTTCCTTCATATTCTCTTAACGCCCCTGCAAACCCCATCTCCTAAGGCATCTGCCTCGGGTGCATTGGCTCAGATGCATATGGGTAACTCTCAGATTCTTATCATGCAACCCAGAGGCCATGGACATTTGGCTATTGTAAGGAGTTCATTGTTATTACAGTTATTTTCCTCCTCCTTTTTGCAAAGCTCTTCATAATTGCTTATGAGGAATGGCACTTTTCAACAGTTTTCAAATGTTTGGCATAAAGCCACAGCTATAGTGACAAGAGATGAAGTTGGTTTTTGCAGTGCTTTTGAAAACTGAACATTTGTACCTTCCTTTGAATCTGTGCTGAAGCATCCTACCTGCTGTGATCAGTTTCAGCCTAGGTCTCTCATTTTTCTTTTTGGAAAAACGAAAGAGAAAACAAGATTTGTTCTATTTTATGTGCACTGTGACTATTGTGCAATAGTAATAATAAAAGATGAGCCATCTAAAGAACTGTACTAAGTCCCATGTGAATTTCTTATTTTAAAAATGTGTGGTACCTGCAGTAAAAAAAATGTGTGTTAGGTAAAGCATAAAAATATATTATTGTGGAGGATAGAGTCATTCTGGTCGTTTTTTCCCTAGGGAACTTTCAGGCTGAACCTTGGTTGAAACTACTTTGAGCTTTTTCACTTCTTTCTGAAATTATAGGAAGAACTGATCTGGTATTGTTCTATATAGTTACTTAATTACAGGGATTTCATCTCAATGGCCACATGCTAGTGACCACAGAAATGTTGACTCGAGAAAATATGGATACTTCTAAGACTTGAAATCCTGGTTGAGAGGGGGGGTCAAGTTTGAGACATAAATATTATGTATAGAACATCTAATATGTGTGTATCGATTTGATTTATTTGTTTGAATTGAATTATTTTTCTGAAAAGCAACTCTCTGGAGATAAGCAACAATTTGGAAGCAAATAAACTTTTTGTAATACTGTAAAAAAAAAAGTGAAAAAAAATCAGTGGTTTAGAACCCTGCTACTCAGACTTCTTGTGCATAGAAATCACACGGAGATTCTTTTTTAATGCAAATTACGATTCAGTAGATCTGGTATGCGGAATAAAATTCCGTAGTTCTAGCAAGTTTCCAGATGATGCTGATGGTTCTAGGACTACACTTGGAGAGACAAGGGTTTAGAAGACCTTGCATGAAAGGGGAGCCATACAGTAAAATTAATAAAATGAATCTATGGAGTTATGAAGTAAGTCAATCAGATTCATAATGAATATGCAAATATTTTGCTAATAGGGTTAATATTTAAGCCATCTGTCATTTAAGCGGAATGAACAAATGAAATACAAACTTGAACTTGGTTTTAATTCCTTACATCTGTTAGCCCAAGCCTTTCTGAAAAGATTATCATAATAACAGATTGGTCCATTTTGTGTATTTTATATCTGAATATAACTTAGCCTACTAATTTGAGAATAATTTTGAAAGGTGATGTTAATTGTAGGTTGCTTTTAAAGTTTTACCATGTTTTTCAGATTCCAGAATTTCTTAGACATGCCCTAATTGGTGGAACCTGACAATTTCTTATTTTTTCCATTCAAGGGGAAAAAAAAAAACCTTTAATTTTTATAAGAGGAACTTAAAATAATTGCCCTACTTAGAAATTAAGAAATAGAATATGAAGTTTGTACTTGAGATGAACTTCTAAATGCAGATTCAACATACTGGATATACGTCCGGTCCTCTCAACAGTGTCCTTTTTTCATTGTATCCCTAGTGCAGGTATGTTAACTAGCACATGATTGCTAGGTACTCAGTGAATGTTTGAATGTGTACTAAGTTTTCTAAACTTTCCTTATGATAATGTGATAATTATAGCACAATAGCTACTATTTATTAGGTGTTTATTCTGGTATATCTCTTACAGAAGTCCTCTGTAACAAATGTTATCATACCGTTTTATAGATAGGTAAACTAAAACTCAGAGAGGTTCAGTGGCTTGCCCCAGAATGCGGGGATAAGTTAAGAATAAAGAATTTATTCAGAGCCTGGTTTTCCTGCCTCTAAAGGTTGTGCTTCCTGCCACTGTGCTGTTTGTCTTCAAAGTGTTGATGTTTCATATAGGGAATAGCAGTTCAATGATGTAGATGAGGGATTTTGAGATTAACATACAGAGTGAAAAATGATAAAAATGACAGTAGTTTTTTTTTTTTAAGATTTTTAATTTATTTATTCATGAGAGACACACAGATAGAGAGGCAGAGACACAGGCAGAGGGAGAAGCAGACTCCCCACAAGGAGCCTGATGTGGGACTTGACCCCGGACCCCTGGATCATGCCCTGAGCCGAAGACAGAAGCTCAACTGCTGAGCCACCCAGGCGTCCCGACAGTAGGTTTTTTTTTTTTTTTTAAGGAAAATTTAAGATTCAGTAAAACTTCAAGAAAATGAATTTTTAAATAGTAAAATAGTAGTTCTTCTTTACATGTCTGGTAATTTTTGATTGGATGCCTGATGTTGTGAATTTTGCTCTGTTGGATACAGGATATTTTTGTATTCCTATAAATATTCTTTGAGTTTTCTGGGCTAAGTTATCTGGAAACAGTTTGATCCTTTCAAGTTTTTGGTTTTGTGTATGTGGGTTTTTTTTTTTTAGATTTTATTTATTTGAGAGAGAGCATGCATAAGTAGGGGTGGGGAGTAGAGGGAGAAGCAGACTCCCCACTGAGCAGAGAGCCTGCTGTGGGCTCTATCCCAGGACTTTGGGATCAACTCCAGCTGAAGGCAGATGCTTAACTGACTGAGCCACCAGGTGCCCCTGATCCTTTCAAGTCTTGCTTTTAAGCTTTGTCAAGTGGTACCAGAGCAACATTTGACGTGGGGCTAATTTTTTTCTCACTCCTGAGGCAAAACTCTTTAGGGTATTCTTATCCAAAGCCCTGTAAACTATGAGGGTTTTTACCTGCTGAGAACAGGCTCTATTCCCTGCTCTGTGTGAGGTCTCGGGATTGTCCCCTTAAATCTTTTCAAGTGCTTCTTTGCCCAGTCTCACACACGTATATGCCATATGCCGAAGAGTTAAGGAGTCTCTGCAGGTATCGGGAGTTCTTTATCTGGTACTCTGTCCTGTGAACTGTCGCCACACTGTCCTCCCAGGACTCTCAGCTTGTCCCCTCAACTCAGGGCACCTCACCCTTTTCTACCTTGGCTTCTCCAAGTTCTTCTATGTACTTTGACCTAGAAACTTTCTCCAACAAGTAATCTAGGGCATTCGTAAGGCTTACCTCCTTTGTTTTCCATTATTTCTCAGGAATCATGTTTTTTATTACCTGATACCCAGTGTCTTGAAAACTGTTGTTTCCTCTCATTTGTCTTTTTTTTTTTTTTAAAGATTTTATTTATTCATTCATAGAGACACAGAGAGAGAGGCAGAGACACAGAGAGAGGCAGAGACACAGGCAGAGAGAGAAGCAGGCTCCACCCAGGGAGCCTGACGTGGGACTTGATCCCGGGTCTCCAGGATCACACCCCGGGCTGCAGGCGGCACTAAACTGCTGCGCCACTGGGGCTGCCTTCATTTGTCCTTTTTTTTAGTTGTTTTAGGCAGAAGAGTAAATTTGGTCCCTGATACTTTGTTGGTCAGAAATGGAAGTCCATAGAGGGTCATTTGATTCAGTTCCACATTGTCATTTTCCACTTCAGTTCATCATGCGTTCAACAAAATACTATTAAATTATCTACTTAGCATTTAGTTAGGCACTGGAGAGGCTATTGGAACTGTCTTTGTGTTTCATCATGATCTTAAAATATCGGAGCAGTCAGGCACAGGATTACAAGCACAGGCAGGGCCTGATGATATAGCAGTGTTTCTCAAGGTGTCATGGGCTGACTGCTTCAAAGTCTCTTGTGGTGCGTATTGAAAATGCTGTTTCATGGTTCCTGTGCTAGACCTAATGAATCAGCATCTCTGGCGCTCTAGGTTGTGTTTATGTACTGTAGTCCATCCTCATACTTAAATTCTGAGGGAAAGGTGAGGAAGAAAGAATAACTGACAAAGTAATACTGATAGTAGATAGCTCTTTACAATTTGTAAAGTATTTTTGTCAACTTTTTCTAATCTCATAAGTCTTTAGATCTATCTTACTACCATTTTATAGAAGAAGCCGAGGCCTGCCTAGGTTCAGTGGCTTGTCAAAGGTTTACATGGGAAGTAGAACTAATTCTTAAAGTCAGGTCTTCCTCAAGCCAGTCCTCATTGTGCTGTAAACTATCACTTCCTATAATGGTATTTTCTCTTATGTAGATGTAGGATTCTCTTTGAGAGTTATTATTCTTTCAGATAGCTTGCTTTTTTGGAAGAGTTAACAGGTTATATTTTATATTAATTAGGATTGATATTGACTCTGAGTAACAGAAAATATAACAGTGGATTAAACAAGGTGAAAGTTTATTTTTCTCCACATAAAACTGCAGGGCTGGTATAATATTCCACAGTGTCAGGAACTGAGCAGCCTTCTGTTTTGTTCCTCTGCCACCTTAGGCCATAGTCTAACAGTACAAGATAGAATTGATATCTAGGCAGCTTGGTCAAGAAAGGGATCAAGAAGTAAAAAAAAAAAAAAAAGATATATACCTGCTGTCTCTTAAGGAAGATTTCCCATAAGCTATCACCTAATGCTACCTGCTACAGCACAGTGGCCAGAACTTAGAGGTGTGGCCATTCTAACTGCACGGACAGCTGGCATATGTAGTCTGTATTCCACAAGATCATATGTCCAGCTAAAACCCAGCAGTTCTGTCACCATATGGAAAGGAAAATGGATATTAGAGAATTGTTAAAAGTTGCCACACACTTTTCTGAATCTGGTGACGGCTAAAAAATGAAGGCTTATTCCTGGGATCTCTGGTTGGAACTCAAAGGCATTTTCTAATAATAACAATAATCAAAATACCCTGTTATTTAGTGCATAATTACAATATGGCCATAGGTATGTATCACTACTTGTGGGTTTTTGTGTGTGTGTGTGTGTGTGTGTGTGTGTGTGTTTTGTCTGGGTATTATGTTCTTGTAATTATGTTTATTATTGTTACTGTTAACACTTAGCAAAATACTGAATTTTTGTAGTTTGGTAATGGGTATGTAGCAGAATCACTTTCATTAGCATATATGCTCTACTAGTTTGTTGAAATAATTTATAAGTCACTTTAGTTACCAAGAGGGAAGCAGCTCATGGCCTACTTAACAATCTTGCATGTTTTTCATATTTTGTAATGCATAAATACCTTAAGGCCAATATATAGAGTGGTGACACTTTCTGAGGGGTCTAAAAAAGCAGGAAAAAAACCCTCCTTAATTGAGTACATAATTTGTCACATCTGAAGAGTAACACTGTTTTAACCTTAAGAAATAAATGCATTTGAAATACTTCTCGGTATTTTCATATATTTCTTTTAACTTTATTGTTTAACTTTATTTTTTGTTTTATTTTTTTAGACAGGGAGAGGGGAAGGTAGGGCAGAGAAGAGAGAGAGAGAGAGAGAGAATCTTAAGCAAGCTCCAGTCCAGTGCAGAACCCAATATGGGACTCTATCCAACAACCCATGAGATCATGACCTGAGCTGAAATCAGAGTTTGTTGATTAATCAACTGAGCTATACGGGTGCCCCCTTTTCTTTTTTTTTTTTTAAATGTTAGATTAGTGTTATAGTACAGTCTTACCAAAATACATGCATATAAAATATTAGAAGACTCTCTGATTTAACCAATGTATAAGCTGTTCCTGAAAAGCCAAATTGTAATAGGCAAATTCTATATGTCCATGTGTCCTACCATATTGATGTTGAAATACCACAATAGAGGTCAGGTTGATAATCTTTTTCACAATATTTTATTGAGATGTAATTGACATAACATGTCAATGTTTAGACATGTATAAGTTTTAGATGTATAGCATAATGGTTTCAAATATGTGTATATTATGAAGTGATTACCACAATATTTAGTTAATATCCATAAACTTACATAGTTATAAAGTTTTTTCCATGTGATGAGAGCTTTTTATTTTTTATTTTATTTTATTATTATTTTTAAAGATTTTATTCATGAGAGAGAGAGAGAGAGGAGCACAGGCACAGGCAGAGGGAGAAGCAGGCTCCATGCAGGGAGCCTGACGTGAGACTCGATCCCGGGTCTCCAGGATCACGCCCTGGGTTGAAGGTGGCACTAAACTGCTCAGCCACCCGGGCTGCCCTTCTCCTCCTCCTCCTCTTCCTCCTCCTCCTCCTTCTCTTCTTTTCTCCTTCCTCCCTCCTTCCTCCCTCCTTCCTCCCTCCTTCTTCTTCTTCTTTTTTTTTTTTTTTTAAAGATTTTGTTTCTTTATCCATGAGAGACAGAGAGAGAGAGAGAAAGAGGCAGAGACATAGGCAGAAGCAGGCTTCCGGCAAGGAGCTGAATGTGGGACTTAATCTCGGATCCCCGTGATCGGGCCCTGAGCCAAAGGCAGATGCTCAACCACTGAGCCACCCAGACGTCCCAAGAACTGTCCCGAGAACTTTTTTTAAAAAAAGATTTTGTGTATTTATTTGAGAGAGAGAGCATGAGCATGGGGAGGGGGAGAGGGAGAGGTACAAGCAGACTTTCCTCTGAAAGTGGAGTTTTTCACAGGGCTTGATAGGGGGTGAGTGCGGGGGGTTGGGAAAGGGTTTGGATCCCAGGACCCTGAGATCATGACCTGAGCTGACTGAACCACCCAGGTGCCCTAGTGATGAGAACTTTTAAGATCTTGCCCCAGAAATTTTCAAATATACAATATAGTAGTGTTAGCTATACTCCTCATATTGTGTATTAACATCCCCAGAACTTATAAGTGAAAGCTTGTACCTTTTGACCACATTCATGTATTTTTCCTACCCCTGATCTCTATTCTTCACCAATCTGTTCTCTGTTTCTATGAATTTAGCCTTTTTTTTTTTTTTTTTTTTTTTGGTTTCACATGTAGGTAAGATCTTCCAGTATTTGTCTTTCTGTGTCTGGCTTATTTCACTTAGTGTAATGCCCTTAAGATGCATCCATATTGTTGCAAGTGGCTGGATTTACTTTTTTTTGTGGCTGAATAATACTCTATTGTGTGTATATATGTCTCAAATTATCTTTATTCTTCCATCTGTTGACACTTAGATTGTTTCCATGTCTTGGCTATTATAAACAAAGTTGCAATGAACAAGGAGTGCAGCTATATCTTTAAGATAGTAATTTCATTTCCCTCAGATATATACCTAGAAGTAGATTTGCTGGATCATGTGGTATTTCTTTGATTTTTTTTAAAAGATTTTATTTATTTATTCATGAGAGACACAGAAGGAGAGAGAGGCAGAGACACAGACAGAGGGAGAAACAGGCTCCATGCAGGGAGCCTGACGGACTCCACCCTGGGTCTCCAGGATCACGCCCTGGGCTGAAGGCAGCGCTAAACCGCTGAGCCACCCAGGTATCCCCATTTCTTTGATTTAAAAAAAAATATTTTATTTGAGAGAGAGCGAGCGAGCAAGAGAGAGAGCATGAGCAGGGAGGGAGAAGGAGAGGGAGGAGAAGCAGAAGCAGATACAGACTCCTCGCTGCAATTCTGGGCTCCATCCCAGGGCTCTGGCCTCACGACCTGAGCTGAAGGCAGATGCCCAATCGACTGAGCCATCCAGGCACCCTTAATTTTTTTTTTTTTTTTTTTTTGAGGAACCTCTATACTGTTTTTCTTTGTGGCTGTACCAATTTATATTCCCACAAATAGCATACAAGTGTTCCCTTTTCTCCATATCCTTGCCAGGATGTGTTATTGCTTATCTTTTTGATAATAGCCATTCTAACACATGTGAGGTGATAACTCATGATTTTTGGTTTATATTTCCCTGATGATTAGTGATATTGAGCACCATAATATATACCTTTTGAACATCTTTTGAGAAAATGTCTTTTTAGGTCCTTTTCCCATTTAAAAACTGGATTATTTGCTTTCTTTGCTATTGAGTCATATAACTTGTTTATGTATTTTGGATGTTAGCCCCTTGTTAGATATGTGGTTTACAAATATTTTCTCCCATTCCATGGTTATCTTTTCATTTTGTTAATCATTTCTTATGCTGTGCAGAAACTTTTTAGTTTGATATAGTCCAGTTGCTTATTTTTGCTTTTGTTGCTTGTGATTTAGGTGTCATATCCAAGAAATCATTACCTAGAACAATGTCAAAGAGCTTTTTCTCTGTGTTTTCTTCTAGGAGTTTTATGGTTTCAGGTCCTGCAATTTAGTCTTCAATCCCCCAACCCCTTTATTTTTTTAGATGTTGATGGGTTCCCCCCCTTTTTTTTTAACATTTTATTTATTTATTCATGAGACACACACACACACACACAGAGAGAGAGAGAGAGAGAGAGAGAGAGAGAGGGGCAGAGACACAGGCAGAGGGAGAAACAGGCTTCATGCAGGGAGCCCGATGTGGGACTTGATCCTGGGTCTCCAGGATCATACCCTGGGCTGAAGGCAGTGCTAAACTGCTGAACCACCCAGGCTGCCCTCTTCAATCCCCTTTGAGTTAATTTTTGTGAGTGATGTAAAATGGGGGACTAGTTTCATAGTTTCATGTGTGAATATCCAGTTTTCCCAGCACTGTGTATTGAAGAGACTATCTTTTTTTCCATTGAGTCTTCTTGGCTCCCTTGTCAAGTATTAGTTGACTGTATATGAATGGGTTTATTTCTGGGTTCTCGATTCTGTTCCATTGGTCCGTGTGTTTGTTTTTATGACAATACTATACATACTTTTTTTATTACCTGAATCTTAAGCCACAGTTAGATTAGGAACCAGAAAGAAGATATAAATATGATAAATGTTTCCTCTGACACCTTTAAATTAATATTTTTCTGTGATGACTTGGTCATTAGAAATAACATTTTTCTTTGAGCTTTCCATATTGTGCTAATGTGAACATTCTAATAAAATGATAAATCATCACTCATTAGAAGTATTTCCCAAGAACCTGAAATAAGTAATTTTTTCCCTCAAACACCTGGATTATATTAGGCATTATGGTATTTGGAATTTGTTAAGACAGTGCATGTAGAATCTTTGTCCTTCTCAGTATGCTGAATACCTTTATTTAACCATACTTTTACCTAATCAACAAAGAAAATGGAAGCCTCTTGTAAAACTTTTTGTTATAAAGAAATTAAAACATAATCAAAGATAGTGTAGTAGTCCAACATGTATGTATTACCAGCTTCAACAGTCATCAGCTCATGACTAGCCTGGTTTCATCTATATCCTATCCTCGTCCATTTTGTTATTTTGAAGCAAATCTAAGACATCATACCATTTCATCAATTATTTCAGTTATTTCTAAAAGGTAAAGACTTACTCATAATACCATTTTTGCCCTAAAAAGTTCCTTAATATTATCAAATATGCTGTGTTCAGATTTTGAATAGTCTTTTAATTGTCATAATTCTCTTTCAACAGAACCATCCATTGTGATTGGTATATCTTTTAATTTTTAAGTTTTCTTTGATATGTTTCCCTGACCCATCTTTCTCCCTTCCTTGCAATTTGTTGGGAGAAAAAAAAAAAAAAACAAAAAAACAGCTTCTATAGAGTTTCTGATGGTGTGGATTTTGCTGACTGCATCTCTGTGGTGCAGTTAAGGTGATTCTTTGGCCTTTGTATTTCTTGTGAATTGATAATTGAAGCTAGGTATTTGATCAAGTTCAGCTTGGGTTTTTTGTTTTTGTTTTTTTGGCAACCGTACTTAAAGGGGGTTTGGTTTTCTTCCTATTGGAAATATGTAGTACCTGTTTATTTCTCTTTGTGTTGTTATAGCTAGAACCTATAACCGGGAACTCTAGAGCCGTTGATTAGGAATGCAGAAGGTGATATCCTAATTTTATCTTTTTTTCTTAATTTATTATTTGGAATATAAAAATATTTCATATTCTTTACAGAAGTAAAGAAAAAGTTCTTCATATCTGCTACTTTAGCTGATGATTGGTTTGTATAGGAGAGTTAGGATAAATACTTAATTCTTTGCCTTCATTTACTGCTTAAAATTTTTTTTTAGAATCCTCTAGTGCTGGACAGTGACTTTTTCTTTTTTAAGATTTTATTTATTTATTCATGAGAGACAGAGAGAGAGAGAGAGAGGCAGAGACATAGGCAGAAAGAGAAGCAGGCTTTCCAAGGAGGGGGCCTGATGCAGGACTTGATCCTGGGACCCTGGGATCACATCCTGGGCTGAAGGCAGACGCTCAGCCACTGAGCCACCCAAGTGTCCCTGGACAGTGAGTTTTTTATTTTTAAGACTGGAAGCTTTTAAGATCTTCCTCTATCCATTCAATTCAGGATTTTTATCAGGATGTGTTTAGTGTTTTGATTGCCCCACCCTCACCATCAATGCCTGGGATTTAAACCCCTTGTGTCTGTCTCAGGCCTTTCTGCAGTCATGGGATAGTTCTTGCTTATTGAATCATTGCCTTTCCTCAGTCTCTTTCTCCCCTTCCACTTATCTGTTATCCTTAACATTTGTTCTGGATCTGAATTGTTGCTCCACACTGTCTTATCTGGTACACATGAATTCTTCCTCTTTGTAGTTCTGCTCTGTGTTTCTAAATATTTCTCCTACTTGTTTTTTCAGACCATTAATTTGGTTTCAACAATGTCCATCCAGTTCTTCAATTAAACTATTGAGTTTTTTCCTTAGTTTTTATATTTATAAGGCATATATTTAGCTCCAAGACTCTGCTTAAGTGTTAATTATATATATATATATATATATATATATACATATATATATATATATATATATATATATAAAATCTCCTTTGGCAGTTTTGTTCCACTAGGAGCCACCTATTCTGGGTTTTCTGTTTGTTCTTCATTACTTTAGCCTACTGAGTATATTGTTATTTTCCTTTTTCTAACTTAATGCTTTTTTTTACCCTTGTGGCTCAAGCCCAACAGTGAATACATATCATAAGCGGTAAGTGTTGGGAGGTACATGAGTGTCAGCCTTCTGGGCCTTCTGTAAAGGAGTAGGAAGGACTCAGCTAGGTAAGTTGTCCAGCTTCATGGTGACATCTTAGAGGCTGGGTGGCCAGTAGGAATTTTAGAGTAAAAAGGCTAGTATCCTTCTTTTTGAGGGTCTACCAGTTTCTAGGAGTTAGGTTCTTTCCCAAGAACTGGGACATTCCTATCTTTGTCCTTGGGTTCTTTGCTCAAATGAGGGTTTCCTTTCTCTTGAGGGTAGAGAAAATATGCCATCTCTTTTTTAATCTGAATCCTAAGATCTCAACCCATCCTTCTGGCTCATTTGGATGCTGAATCTTAGTAACTGCTCAAAGAGAGGTTATTGGTTTTTGGTTTGGATGTGAGAAGGGAACACTGCAAGGATGCAAGCTACCATTTTTCCTAACCTCCTTGGAAGTCTCTAATTAGATATATTTTTTTAAAAGATTTTATTTACTCATGAGAGACACAGAAAGAGAGAGAGGCAGAGACACAGGCAGAGGGAGAAGCAGGCTCCATGCAGGGAGCCTGATATGGGACTCAATCCCAGGAATCCAGGATCATGCCCTGAGCCAAAGGCAGACACTCAACCGCTGAGCCACCCAGGTGTCCCTCTAATTAGATATTTTCAAAGTGTAAGAACATACTATAAAGATCTTTTAGATGAAGGATTGCAACAAATATCTGAAAAATAGTAAGTATTGAATTCCCAGATATCTGGTTAACCCTCTCATGCCTTCAAATTTTTGTTCAAGCCTCATCTTCTCTCTGTTGCCTACCCTGACTAGCCTATGTATATTATAGCTTTCATACCCTGTTTTACACTCCTGATCCCTTTCCCTGCTTTATTGTTTTCCTACCAGCCGTACTTTCCAATATATACTAAGTGATTTACTTATTTATTATGTTAAGTGATGTGTGTAGAGCATCTGACACCCAGAATGGATAATTTTTTTTTTTTTAATATTCCACTCCCCTAGAATGGGAGAAGATATTTGCAAATGACATATCAGGTAAAGGGCTAGCATCCAAGATATATAAAGAACTTCTCAAACTCAACACCCTACAAACAAAGAATCCAGTCAAGAAATGGGAGGAAGCTATGAATAGGTATTTCTCCAAAGAAGACCTACACATGGCCAACAAGAACATGAAAAAATGTTCCACATCACTGGTCATCAGGGAAATACAAATCAAAACCACGATGAGATACTGCTTTACACCAATGAGAATGGCTAAAATTAATGAGACAGGAAACAATAAATGTTGGAGAGGATGTAGAGAAGGGGGAACCCTCTTGCACTGTTGGTGGGAATGCAAACTGGTGCAGCCACTCTGGAAAACAGTGGTTCCTCAGGAAGTTAAAAATAGAGCTACTCTATGACCCACCAATTGCATTACTGGGTATTTACCCCAAAGAAACAGATGTAGTGAAATAACAGGACGCCCCAATGTTTGTAGTGGCAATGTCCACTAGCCAAACTGTGGAGGAATTGAGATGTCCTTTGACAGATGAATGGATAAAGAATATGTGGTCTATATACACAATGTAATGTTACTCAGCCATCAGAAAGGATGAACATCTACTATTTACATTGATGTGGATGGAACTGGGAGGTATTTGCTGAGTGAAATAAATCAATTAGAGAAAGACAATTATATAGTTTCACTAATATGTGAAATATAAGAAATAGTGAAAGAAACCATAAGGGAAGGAGGGGAAACTGAATGGAGAAAATATTAGGAAGACAAACCACGAGAGACTCTTGACTCTGGAAAATAAACAGAGGGTTGCTGACAGGGAGGTGGATGGGATAATAGGGTGATGGGCACTAAGGAAGGCACGTGATGTGATGAGCATTGGGTGTTATATGTTGGCAAATTGAATTTAAGTGAAAAAAAATGAAAACAAAAAATTCCACTCCCCTAAATGATGACATTATTTTCATAAAATTTCCACAAGTGAAATTATTCATTTATTATGTAGATAGGGAACTTTTTTTTTAAAGATTTGATTTATTTTTTTAAGAGAGAGAGAGAGAGACAGAGATAACAGAGATAGAGAGTGGGAGGAGAGGAGAAGCAGGCTTCCTGCTGAGCAGAGAGAATAGGAAACTCTTTTATTGAATTTCATTGTAATCATGGCAGTAAAATAAATAAGAAAGGGGAAATACACATTATAGTATAAGGCAGGAAAAAAGCGTAACTCTTTAGCCAATTGTTTTTACGTCAAGTTAACTTCTGAACTTTGATTCTTTCCTTAGAGGCTGATATTTTATGTAATTAATTACCCACAAACTAAGCGGTTAAAAAATCTGAATCTCCATTGGTACAATTTCGGCAACTAATGATAAAATTACTGCTTTATTCTCTTTTTTGTTCTTTAGTTTGAAAACATTTAATAATTTAAAAATAATGTTAAGGGTACTATTCAAGTTTAGTAAATATTTTGAATGTAAACTAAAATTTGCACTTTAACAAAAATGTTCCATCTTGTTGCTTGCACTCTTGTTTCATTCAAAATTTTTTTTTCATTTAAAATTTTGAACACAAATATGAATACCAAGAGGTCCGATAAAATGACAGCATTGGAGTAACTCAGATCTGTTTGTCTTTACAATCCCTGTGCTATCATTGTTTATTTTGAATCTAGTTTAAATGCAGAAGAATGTTGTACCACAGGATTGACTCGAACTGTGTACTAAGAAAGGGTTGTAGACAGGAAACTGCTTAATGCTTTGCATTAAGCAGACTTGAAGTCTATTAGATCTTTGTGAGCTATTCTTGAACTACATATGGTTAAGTCTGCATATATGTGGGCCAATGTTTTAACTGGAAGTTTCCCAGATGAATGTGTAAAAAACAAGTGCTTGATAAATAGTGTCTTTAATCTCTACAGAATAATTTAGAATTTTGATTATTGCTGCTGTAACAATTTTCCACAAACTTAGTGGTTTAAGACAACTCAAACTTATCGGTTTATAATTCTGACACTTAGTAATCAGAACTAGGTCCTAATAGGGCTAAAATTAAGGTATCAGCAGGGCTGCATTCTTTCCAGAGGCTCTAGGGGAGAATATTTCTTGCCTGTTCTAGCCTCTAGAGGCTGCCTGAATTCCTTGCCTTGTACTACTGCCTTCTGTCTTCAAAGCAGTCACATTTCCTTCTCTGACTCTTCTGCTTCCCTCTTTCCCTTACAAGAACCCTTGTGATTTTATTGGGCTCGCCTGGATAATCCTGGCTACTTTCCCATCTCAAGATCCTTAACCTGAATTACCTCTGCAAAGTCACCTTTGCCACACAAGATATATTCACAGGTTCCAGGGATTAGGACATGGAAATCTTTGAGGAACCATTATTCTGCCCACCTCAGCATTCTTACTGAATGTTCCTATTCATGAACAAAATATCCCTCTCCATATATTTATGTGTTCTTAAATTTGTCAGTTTTCAGTGTTCAGATCTTTCACTTTTTTGTTATATTTATCTCTAAGTATTTAATATTTTTGATGCTGTCATTAATTTAGATATTTTAAAAATTCAAATTCTAGTTATTCTTTACTAATTCGTGTAAATTTAGTTTTCATTTATTGGTCTTATATCTTGCAGCCTTTCTAAAATTCATTTATTTGAGGAAAATCTATTGGATTGTCTACATAAATGATAATGTTGTTTGAATTAAGACAGTTTTACTTCTTTCTTCCCAGTCCAATGTTTTATTTCTTTTTCTTGCCTGATTACAATGGTTAGAACCTCCAGAATAATGTTGAATAGGAGTGGTGAGAGCTAATATTGTTGTCTTGTTCTTTTTTTCTAATATATATATATATATATACACATTATTGAGGTTTGATTTGCCAACATATAGTATAACACCCAGTGCTCATCCCATCAAGTGCCCTCCTCAGTGCCCATCACCCAGTCACCCCATCCCCCCGGCCGCCTCCCCTTCCACTACCCCTTGTTCATTTCCCAGAGTGAGGAGTCTCTCATCTTCTGTCTCCCTCTCTGATATTTCCCACTCATTTTCTCTTCTTTCCCCTATAATCCCTTTCACTATTTGTTATATTCCCCTTATGAATGAAACCATATAATGTTTTCTAATTTAGTTAGAAATTTAGTTTTCTAATTTAGTTTTCTAAGAGAATATACCTAAACATTTACCAAGACTGATTTTTATGATCCAGAACTTTGTCTATCTTGGGAAATGATGATCTTTCTTTATATACTTGAGAAGAACGTGTATTTTGCTGGTATTGGGTGAAATGTTCTATGTCAATGAGGTTATGTTGGTTGATAATGTTGTTCAAGTCTACTATATATTTACTGATTTTCTATGTACTTGTTCCATCAGTTATTGAGAGAGGGATATTGACATCTCAGACTATAATTGTGGATTTATCTATTTTCCCATACAGTTCTATCAACTATTGCTTCATGTATGTTTAAGCTCTGTTATTGGGGACATAAATGTTTAGGATAATTGTGTCTCTTAATTAACTTCACCCTTTATCACTATGAAATGACTTTCTTCATACCTTGTGGTACTCTTGCACAATGTTAATATAGATACTCCAGCATTCTTTTGGCTGGTATTTGCCACAAGGTGGTATATGTTTTTCTCACTCTTTTGTTTTTAACCTGTTCTTATTTATTTATTTATTTATTTATTTATTTATTTATTTATTTTATGATAGTCACAGAGAAAGAGGCAGAGACATAGGCAGAGGGAGAAATAGGCTCCATGCACTGGGAGCCCGACGTGGGACTCTATCCCGGGTCTCCAGGATCGCACCCTGGGCCAAAGGCAGGCGCTAAACCGCTGCACCACCCAGGGATCCCCTATTTTTATATTTAAAATGCATTTCTTATGAGCTGCGTACAGTCACATCTTGTCCTGTCATCAGATTGCCTTTTATTGGGGGTATTTAAGTCATTTACACTTAATGCAATCATTGATAGGGTTGGCCTAAGTCTATAATCTTACTATTTTTTTAAAAGATTTATTTATTTATTTATGATAGACATAGAGAGAGAGAGAGAGAGGCAGAGACACAGGAGGAGGGAGAAGCAGGCTCCATGCAGGGAGCCCAACGTGGGACTCGATCCCGGGACTCCAGGATCGCGCCCTTTGCCAAAGGCAGGCGCTAAACCGCTGAGCCACCCAGGGATCCCCTATTTGTTTTGTATTTGTCCCATCTATTCTTTGTTTCCTATTTATTCTTATTCTGCCTTTCAGTTTAAGTGAATATTGTTTATAATCCCATTTATCAATTACCTCTTTAAAAATATAGGTAAATAGATAACAGGTAAATATAAAGTAACAAAAGTGGAAAGAACTATGGAGGAAAACAAAGCTAGAAAAAGGAATAGGAAAAAAAAAAGGGAATAGGAGTGATCTGTTTTGGGTAATGTAAGGAATTGGTGGCAGTTTTCAGTAGGATGGTCAGGAAAGGTGTTACCTGAAAAGACATATTTAAGCAAAGACAAGGAGAAAATCAAGGAGTGAGTCATGTGAATTTAAAAGAAGAGAATTTCATATAAAATGGGATTGTAAAATCCCTGAGGTTTATAATCATGAATTTGCCTAGTGAGTTCAAGGAGCAGCGAGGAGGCCATGTGGAGGGAGCAGAATACACAAGGGGATGATGAGAGGAGAGGGGCAATGGAGGCTGGTTTGTGGAGTAGTTTGCATCAGTTTCTCAATGAGATGCAGGGCTTTGAACTGCAGAGCTTTGAGTTGGAAATGACATGATCTCACTTCAGGTTTAAAAGGATCACTCTAGCTTACTATATTGAGAATAAACTGTGTGGGAGGGGGAGCAAGAACACAAAGGAAAAGCCAGTGAGGAGGTTATCATGATAATCCAACGAGAGAGATGATAACTTAGCCCATACTTAGACCTGTGAGAAATGGTTAGATTCTGAGTATTTTGAAGATAGACATGAAGGATGTACTGATGGATTGGCTATGGGTATGAGGAAAAGAGAGGATTCAAGAATGATTCTACAGCTGGCCTAAGGAAATAAAAGGATAAAGGTACATTCTCTGATGTGGAAACTGTGGGAGTCAAATGTCTACAACAACTTGGTACATGGTAGGTGCTTTGTATTGGGAAAGGCAGGCTTGTATGTGCAGTCTTTCAGCCCCTCTTGGCCACGACCATAAGAATGGCCCTGAAGCCCAGAGCACTTGCTTTACCAAGAGACAGAGTCCTCACAGCCTATGTGCCTTTGTTCTGCTTGAGTATCATATGGCACCAGGCTATCCCCACCACTATATCTGTCCTGTTGGGGAGGGAATGGGTTCCTTCTGTGCAGCACAGGAGAGGGGAACACAGGCCTGTTGTGCTCTCTGTAGTTGCCAAGAGGGACCTGCTCTCTCCTGTGCAGAGGCAACTGACCCCCACTACTGATGCTGACTGATCTTGCTCTGTTTCTTCCCTAAGTGAGCAAAGTGCTGTTCCACCCAGTGTTTGACTGTGTTGTATTTACCACAGTGGCTCCAGTACCAAGATACAATGGGCAGAAATATTTGGATTTCTACTCCTAGTGATAGGCAACAGATGTCACTTGCTTGACACTTTGGAAATATTGAATGAATAAATGAATGAATAGGAAGGCTGTTAATTTTGAGATGACTGTTGGGCCTATAAGTGGAGATCATGAGTGGGCAATTAGATGTAGCAGTTTGAAGAGCAGGGAGGAAGTCTACTGGGATTCTCGTAGAAGTCATTAGTCACCATTTGAAAAAATGGTAAAATAATTTGAAAAGACTTGGTGTCCATAATGAGTGTTTCTGGCCAACAAAAACATACATAAAAATGTTTATAACAGCATTATTTATGGTTGACCTGAACTGGAAAACAGTATTCGTCAACAAAAGAATGGAAAAGAAAATTGTGATGTCATCGTTGAATGGTATTCTATAATATTGAAAATTAATGAACTTAGGTACGTGCAACAATATTGAGGAAGCCAGGCAGAAAATAATTCTTTCTGTATGATTTCTTCATGCAAATAAAGCTAAACTATGGTGTTTAGAAGTCAGGCTATCTTAAGGGAAGGAGGGAGCTGGTAATGATTGGGAGACCGGACTAAGGTACCTTCTGGAAGGTTGGCAGTGTTTTCTGTTTCTTCACCTGGGTGATGATTATTATGTATTTGCTTTATCATCGTTCACTGAGTTGTACATTTAAGTATGAGACACTTTTTGGGATATTTTTGGAATATATATTACATTTTTAAAATTTATTTATGATAGTCACACAGAGAGAGAGAGAGAGGCAGAGACACAGGCAGAGGGAGAAGCAGGCTCCATGCACCGGGAGCCCGACGTGGGATTCGATCCCGGGTCTCCAGGATCGCGCCCTGAGCCAAAGGCAGGCGCCAAACCGCTGCGCCACCCAGGGATCCCTATATTACATTTCTAAAAAAATAAACTGTCATGCTAACATACTGCTTCCCAAAGAATTTGTTGACCAGGCTCTAGTTTTAAAAGCTGTGCTTGACTCCTAGCTATCCTTGTGATTTTAAGTGGTCATGAAGCATACAAGATAGTCCATTTAAACTGTGGCAGGAAGAATATCATACAAATAACTGAGTTCCTAATACTGGAAAAGATGCAGAGCAACCACCATTGAAGTGCAGAGTTTAGCATACCTTCCCTGACATCTAAAACAGCATTTTTTTAAGGTTGGAATTTAAAGTAAATTAGGGAAAACTCAGTAGGAAATCTTAAGTTTAAACAGAGCATTAAAGCTAGGTGGGAAAGATCAGAGAGGGTGACAAAACCTGAGAGACTCTTAACTCTGGGAAACGAACAAGAGGTAGTGGAAGGGACAGTGGGTGGGGGAGATGGGGTGACTGGGTGATGGGCACTGAGGTGGGCACTTGACGGGGTGAGCACTGGGTGTTATGTTATATGTTGGCAAATCAAACTCCAATAAAAGAAGATACAAAAAAAATAAAGCTGTAAACCTCACATATGAAACTATGAAAATATTATTTCTCAAAAGAATGTAGTAACCTTATAAAGATATACTTGAGTAGGTATGTGTTCATTGTTTTGAACTTTGAGCATTGAGGTGAATCCAGAATTTCATCTTATTTATGCAAGGATGTTTGAGTATATTAAAGCCACCTATACAGGGTAGTCACTTGAGACCCAAATCATCCTCTTCTGTATCTGATATTTTGATATTATTGATTGATAATATTGATATTTTGATTTTATTGCCTCAATTCCCTACTAAAACTATAGACCAAATCTAACAAGATAAAATATAATGAGTATAAATGCAAGATCTTACATTTGGGTTCAGGTAAAGAATGTGAAAGTATGATTTACCAACTAAGTGATGAAATTTCAGGAGGTTTTATCAATATCAGATCACTCTTCAAATGGGATGATCCCCTCAAAAGGTTAATGTGATTATAGGCTGTGTTACTGCAAGTAATGGGAGATAGTTAGACCACACCAAGCACATTATGGTCAGTTTGGGCACCATATTTTAAGAGTGGCATTAATGAATTAAATAAAGCTCATCTAAAGGAAAGCACCAGGTTTTGAGGGTTGTAAAAATGGATTATATGACTGAAGAAACAAGGACTGCAAAGTCTGACAGCAATGTAAAGCATTATCCCCACTTTACAGAAAGGAAATTGAGGCTCAAAGATAATTAATGACTTATTAAAATGTTACTGAAAAGTGGTTGGCTCAGGACCCACATCCTTTTATTTTTAAACTAGTATATTTTTCATTTCAAAACATTTGTTTTAGTTATATTTTTAAAAAGTTGACTGTTAGCCCCTATAGAGGAGAAACTTGAAGATATAAGTAAATGATTACAGATTAAATGGAATGAAAGGGAACATTCTGAGTAGGAAGATCAGCGTGAGAAGATATACATTTACTAGTATTACAGAAGTGTATTGTCTTATCCACATTTCTCTCACTTTTTCTTTTTCAAGGTTTTTGACTCCAATGAAGAATCTGGGTATCTTGTTCTCACCATCGTTATATCAGGTCATTTCTTCATTTCCCAAGGACAGACACTGCTGGTAGGTTTTATGCATGTAGTGTAATATGCAAATATATTTCTTTATCTTTGTAGTTTTACATTAGTTTTGTACCCTCAAGTGTCCTCAGGGTCGCAGAAATTCATCAGGTTTAGCAAATTAAGCATGTATCAAATATTCTGTAGCAGTGGGAAATACAAAAATATACTGAATGTTGCCTGACCAAAAGTGGTTTAGGGTTCTGTTTTGAGAGTCAAAGTGGATCAAAGGATTGAGATTAACCAGTATTATAAAGGATTCCTAACTGGGGAAATTGGGTTGAGACAGGCTGAATTTATAGAGAAATGTATGGAGGGTTTTTCAGAGAGGGTAAAGAACATAAGCAGAAGGATAGATTTGAGGAAGTAGAGGAAAATTTGAAGCATGCTATTATTAACTTACATAGCCCTTTATAAAACTAATTTTATAGAGGTATGTTTTTTCTTTATTCGAATATATACACATTGTAGGAAATTTTTGTAAGAAATACATAATGTAGGAAAATTTTGAAATAAAGAAAAAAGGGAGAAAATAACAGTCATTTTGCTTGAAAGTTGATGTTTGAATTGGTATTAGAAACAAAATGAAAATGGCGCCTGGGTGGCTCAGTTGGCTAAGCATCTGCCTTCTGTTCAGTCATGATCCCAGGGCCCTGGAATTGAGCCCCACATCGGGCTCCCTGCTGAGAGGAGGACTCAGCAGAGGGCTCCCTCTGCTGCTCCCCCTGCTTGTGCTCACTCTCTCTGTCAAATAAATAAATAAAATCTTTAAAAATTAAAAAAAAAAATGAAAATACAAGACAACTTCCAGTCAAAGAACTTTAAAAGAAAAGACATGGAAGAGAAGATTATTATATTATTTACTTGTGAACAATATCTATACAGCCATAATAAATTCATACAGGTATTTACTGATTATCAACGTAGGCATAATTTATTCACTGAACATATTTATTGAGCAATTATTATGTGCTAGGCATTATTCTAGATGTTAGAAATCTAGAAGTAAACGGCAAAAACAAAAATCCCTATCACTGTGGAATATCATCATTCTGGTGGGGAGAAGCAGCATGAATCAATAGGTCTATACATATAAAAGATAGGAATTTTTTGTGAATCCCTTATACATTCTGTTAAGGTGGTAGCATCCCACAGATGTACATTGCAATGACCCATGTCTCTGCTTAGGTGGAGTATAGCCTTATCCTTGAATGTGAAGTGACTTGTTAGGGACCTCTTTGTGTTCTTTGTGATTTTTAAAACTGCAGCAATTGTTGTATCATTTTTGCTTTATTTACCGCTGTGAGGGCTTGTATTAGTTGTAGAAGATAAGATGTCTTCTTCAGCTTCAAATGAAGAATATTCCAGATGGTTGACTGGGGGATGCCTAGCCCACAGCTAGTTCTCCTCTGTTGGTATTATGAGTCTTTGCTGAATGATGACATTAAGGAAATTTGGCTTCCTTAGACATAGGCGGTCACTCTGTGCTTTGTCTACTCCATATGTTTGTACCAGTGGTAAATGTTGTTACAAACTGATAGAGGTTTCTTTGTATCATACATGAAATTATTTTTTAAAAAGATTTTATTTACTTATTCATGAGAGACACAGAGAAAGAAGAGAGGCAGAGACACAGGCAGAGAGAAAAACAGGCTCTGTGCAGGGAGCCGGATGTGGGACTCGATCCTAGGACTTCAGGACATGCCCTGGGCTAAAGGCAGGTGCTGAACCACTGAGCCACTCAGGGATCCCTCATGAAATGATTTTTACAATGCAGTTACAAAACTAAGTTTATAAAATTCCAAAGACCCACTACTGAGAAATATGATGGTAACTCTGCAGTTTGTTGCATGTTGCATATATGTATATACCTTATATGTTTGGATGATACATTTTTAAAAAATTCTAAGTAGGGTCCACATCCATTATGGGACTTGAACTCATGACTCTGAGATCAAGAGTCCCACACTATACTGACTGAACCAGTAAGGTGCCCCTATTGGATAATACTTTTTAAAAATTTTTATTAAATACTTTTTAAAACTCATTTTTATTGAGGTATAACTTGCATGAAATTACTTATCTTCAGTGTTCAATTTGATGTGTTTTTGTTTTTGAGAGAGAGCGAGCATACACATGTGTGCAAGCAGGGATGGGGAGGGACAGAGGGAGAGAGAGAATCTTAAGCAGGGTCCATGTCCAGCTCGGAGTCTGATGCAGGGCTCGATCTCACAATCCTGAGATCATGACCTGAGCCAAAATCAAGAGTTGGATGCTTAACCAACTGAGCCACCCGGAAGCCCCTGATATGTTTTGATAAATGAATTTAGTCATGTAACCACTACTACAATTGTGATATAGAACATTGCAATTAACCCCCAAAGTTTACTTGTACCCTTTTTAATCAGTCCCCTCTGCCTAACAACAGATCTGCTTTCTGTTGGCATTGTTTTCCTTCTCTAAAATTTCCTGTAAATGAAATCCTATAATATGTAGTCTTTTGTGTCTACTTTTCCACTTAGCATAATGGAATTCATCCATATTGTTTCTGCCTTTTCACTACTGAATAGTATTCACTGGTCTCTATAAACCTCATTTGCTTAACTGTTCACCTTTTGATAGACATTTGGGTTGTTTCCATTTTTGTGGTTAATATAAATGATGCTGGTATAACCATTTGTATACAAGTCATTGTATGAACATATGTTTTCATTTTTCTCTGATAAACTCCCAAGAGTGGAACTGTCACTGGGTCATATGGTACATCTGTGTTTATTAGAAATGGCACAGCTGGTTTTTCAAAGCGGCATTCCCACAATGTATGAAGGTTCCAGTTGTTCCATATCCTCACTGAGATTTGGTATTGTCACCTTCTTAACTGTTCTAATGGGTATGACATGGCATCTCATGGTACATGTTTTAATTTGCATTCCCATAGTGAGTAGTGACATTGAACAACTTTTTGTGTGTTGACAGGTGTACCTTGGAGATATCGCAGGTTAAGTACTAAATTACCACAATAAAATGAGTATAACAATGAAGTGAAACAAATGCATTTTTTGGTTTCCCAGTGTATGTATAAGTTAGGTTTACACTACACTGTAGTCTGTCAGGTCTATAGGTGCCATAACATTACATATATTTTTTCATAACATTATGTTTAAAAAAACAGTGTACATAATTAAGAAATACTCTGTGGCTAAAAAATGCTAACCACCATCTGAGTTTTCAGAGTCATAATCTTTTTGCTGGTGGGGGTCTTGCCTAAATGCTGCTGGATGCTGACAGATCTGGGTGGTAATTGCTGAAGGTAGAGGTGGCTGTGGCAATTTCTTAAAATAAGACCACCGTGAACTTCGCTGCATTGATGAACTCTTCCTTTCACCAACAACTTCTCTGCAGCGTGCGATGCCATTTGATAGCATTTTCCCCACAGTAGAACTCCTTTCAGAATTGGAGCCAATCTTCTCAAACCCTGCTGTTGCTCTGTCAACTAAGCTTATGTTATATTCTGAATCCTTTTTGTCATTTCAACAGTCTGCACCGCATCTTCAGCAGAAGCAGTTTCCATCTGAAGAAACTACCTTTTTTGCTCATGCATAAGAAGCAACTCCCCATCTGCTAAAGTTCTATCATGAGATTGCTGCAAGTCAGTCCCATCTATGCACTCCTCTTCTGATTCCACTTCTCATCTTCACAACATTT
This sequence comes from Canis lupus baileyi, assembly GCF_048164855.1. Taxonomy (NCBI): domain Eukaryota; kingdom Metazoa; phylum Chordata; class Mammalia; order Carnivora; family Canidae; genus Canis; species Canis lupus. The sequence continues at coordinate 40,209,294 of NC_132869.1, forward strand.
CAGTTATTGCCTTCATTCAAGTCTTGAACCCCTCAAAATCCTCTCTGTAGACTAGAATCCCCTTCTTCACATCTCCATAATAGCTCTTGGGTGGCCTGGTGCATTGTCAATGAGCAGTAATATATTGAAAGGAATCTCTTTGAGCAGTAGGTCTCAACAGTGGGCTTAAAATATTCAGTAAACCATGTTGTAAAAAGATGTATCATCCAGGCTTTGTTATTCCATTTATGGGACACAGGTAAAGTAGCTTGACCATAATTCTGAAGGGCCCTAGGATTTCTGGATGATAAATGAACATTGACTTCAACTTCGAGTCACTAGCTGCATTAGCCCCTCATCACAGAGCCAGCCTGTCCTTTGAAGCTTTGGGGCCAGGCAAATGCTTCTCCTCTCAAGCTATGAAAGTCTGACATGGCATCTTCTTCCAATATAAGCCCATCTCATCTACACTGAAAATCTGTAGTTTAGTGTAGCCCACCTTCATTATCTGAGAGAGATCTTCTGCATAGCTTGCTGCTTCACCTTGCACTTTTATATTCTGGAGACACTGTCTTCCCTTATACCTTCTGAACCACCTATACTGGCCTCAGGCTTTACTTCTGCAGCTTCCTCACCTTTCTCAGCCTTCACAGAATTGAAGAGAGTTAGGGCCTTGCTCTGGAATAGGCTTTGGCTTAAGGGAATGTCGTGGCTGGTTTGATCTATCTAGATTGCTATAACTTTCTATCAGCAATAAGACTATTTTGCTTTTGAATCATTCATGTGCTCACTCAAGTAGTAGTGTTCTTTCAAGAACTTTTCCTTTGCATTCACAACTTGGCTAACTTGTTTGGCACCACTTGTTTGCACCACAGGTTTGGTGCAAGTGGCCTCTCCCAGCTTTAAACATGCCTTCCTCACTAATCATTTCTAGTTTTTGAAGTGAGAGACGTGTGACTCTCTTTTACTTGAACACTTAGAGGCCATTTCATTGTGGGTTATTAGTTGGCCTAATTTCAATATTGTTGTGTCTCAGGGAATAGGGAGGCCTGAGGAGAGGGAGAGAGATGGGAATGGCTGGTCAGCAGAGCAGCTAGACCACACACATTTATTAAGTTTGCTGTCTTACTTTAATGCTTGTGGCTCATGACGCCCCAAAACAATTACAGTAGTAATATAAAAAATCACTGATCATAGGTCATCCTAACAGTTATGGTAATAATGAAATAATTTGAAATATTGTGAGAATTACCAAAATGTGACACAAAGACATGAGGTGAGCAAATGCTGTTGAACAGTCGCACCAATAGATTTTCTTTGCACAGGCTTGCCATAAACCTTCCATTTGTAAAAATAGTATATGAGAAGCACAAAAGCTAAGTATTGCATAAAAACAAAGTGGAGGGGATCCCTGGGTGGCTCAGCGGTTTAGCGCCTGCCTTTGGCCCAGAGCATGATCCTGGAGTCCCGGGATCGAGTCCCACATCGGGCTCCCTGCATGGAACCTGCTTTTCCCTCTGCCTGTGTCTGCCTCTCTCTGTGTGTGTCTTTCATGAATAAATAAATAAAATCTTAAAAAAAAAACAAAACAAAGTGCAATAAAATGACATATTCCCATATTCCTGTATTTTCCTGTATTTGCTGTTTGTGTTTCTTATTAGTGTAGTGCCTGTTTAAATCTTTTAATCTTTTTGAGTTGTCTTTTTTTTTAAAAAAAGATTTTATTTATTTATTTGACAGAGAGAGAGAGAGAAAGAGAGAGAGAGAGCCCTAGCCCGAGCCAGAGAGCACAAAGGGAGGGGCAGATGGGGAACAGCAAAGGGAGCAGGAGAAGCAGGCTCCCCACTGAGCAGAGAGCCCAGGTGGATGGTGTTCTAGGAACCTGGGATCATGACCTGAGCCAAAGGCTGACACTTAACCAGCTGAGCCAGCCAGTTGCCCCTTGAGTTGTCTTTTATATTTGAATTGTAAGAGTTCTTTTTTATTACAACTCTTTTATCAGAAATATGTTCTGCAAATATATCTCAGTCTGTGGCTTACCTTTTTGTTTAAATCTTTGGAAGAGCAGAAGCCTAAAATTTTGAAGTCTTTTTTTTTTTCTTTATGGTTCATGCTTTTTTATGCTGTTTTAGAAATTTTTTTCAACTCCAAGATTGCAATAATATTTTTTCTGTTTTCTTCTGGAAATTTTGAAGTTTTAGCTCTTACATTTAGGCCTATGATCCATTATAAATTTTTAGCATTATTTAATAACACTAATATTTATTATTTTGTATAGAGCCCTTTCTTCCCCTCAATTAAGACAATGTGGTATTGAGAAAACTTACTATATTATGGAATATGATCATGGATCTTCGAGAGTCTGCTTCTGGCACCATGAATTTTTAATGTGTGGTGAGAGTTAAGGGTCTGGATTAACTTTTTTGCAGGTATACTGTTCCAGCACTATTTGTTGAAAAAACTAGCCTTTTCTCATTGAATTACCTTGGTACTTTTGTGAAAATCAATTTTGCTATGTATATGTGGGTATATTTCTGGACTCTGTTCTGTTGACCTATATGTCAGTACTTATTCTAGGAAGAGACTGTCTTGATTACTTCAGCTTTGTCGTAATTTTTGAAGCAGGTAGTATAATTTTTCCAAATTTGTTTTTCTTCAAAGTTGTTCTGGCTATTTTAGGTCATTTGCATTTCCCTATAAATTTTAGAATCAGCTTTCCTATTAAAAAAAAAAACAACTCCACTTGAGTTTTGACTGTGATTGCTTTGAATCTGTAAATCATTTGGGGTAGAATTGACATCTTAATGTTGAGTCTTCTGACCTGTGTACATGTTATAATTATTTATATCCATCATTCCATTTGCTTATATGCTTTTCCTCAGCTGTGTTTTGAAGTTTTGAATAGATCTTATACATATTTAATTAAATGTATCCACAAATACTTCATAGTTTTTATGTTATTGTAAATAGAATTTTATAAATCTCAATGTCTAGTAGTTTATTGCTAGTATGTAGAAACACGACTGACTTTTTTTCACATTGATCTTTTATCTTATGATGTTGCTACACTCATTAGTTCTATAGCTTTTTGTGTAGATGTTTTGTAGAATTTTCCATATCGATGATCTGTGGTCTATGAATACAGTTTTACATTCTTTTTAATCTGTCTACTGTCCCCTTGCCTCCCTTCCTTTTTTTCCCCTACATGACACTGGCAAGGACATCCTTTACAATGTTGAGTAGAAATGGTGAAAGTTGATATCCTTCCTGATCCTGATCTTAGGGGAAAGCAGTTAGTCTATTCGCCAATAAGTGTAATGTTAGTGTTGAGGGTTTTGTAGATACCCTTAACAAGATTGAGGAAGTTCCCTTCTATTCTAGTTTGTTGAGAGTTTTAATCATGAGTAGGAGTTGAATTTCGTTGAATGTTTTTTCTGCATCCATTGAGATGAATCAATCTTTCTTTCTTTCTTTCTTTCTTTCTTTCTTTCTTTCTTTCTTTCTTTCTTTTTCTTTCCTTTTTAGTTCTGTTGATGCAATACACTTTTTAAGATACTCATATTGAATCTACTTTTATTGCAGGAGTATTTGATTTTTAAAATAATGTACATGTGATTAAAAGTGATTAAAAATAAGAATGCATATTAAAACATGACCCCATAAATTAAAGAAGAATTTTTATCAGTTCATACAATTTATTCATAGTATTTTCTGGGTTCCACAAGAACCAACAGAAGAGCAAACACTTTTGGAATAATGACACATTTTAATTGCAATTTTATGTTGGTATTACATTTATATACCCTCCTCCTTCATGCTAATCTGGGGTGTGATATATTTTTAGAATTTTTCCCATGAAAGATAGGGACATAACAGCTATGGAAAGTTTTAGCCACTTCCGTTTTAGTAAGAACCCATTTGTTGGCATGGATTAAAATGTGCTATATTTATACTATCAAATCTTTGTGGAAGCTGCACAAACCCCTGAAAAAGTCATTTATTTCAGAGAAACTGATGGCTATGGCCCAGTAAAAGCTCCCTCTGTGATACATTTTTGTAGAAATCCAAATAGGCCAACAAGGCTTTGGGTTTTTTGCTTGGACCTGGCAGCTATTTAAACATAATTTCCCTTAAACTTCATAGTTTTCTCATTGTCATCTCCTGTTGAGGTCCATAGGATCTTAATGTTTTAGATTAAATTTAGCTTGGTGTACAGTAATACCATGGGTTTCCATTTTGCTTGTTCAGTTGGCACCTGCACTTACGTGATGATGTCACTGTCAGAGGGCTCCATGCATACTCACCACTGGGCCATTCTCTTATTATTTCTCGTGGAGGGTTAGTATGGCAACAAGGCAGGGAGACCTTTGCCCCATCCTCAATCTACTTTGGACTTGAGCTCAAATGGTTTCCTCTTTCTGGTCTTGGCATTTTGAACAGATTCTCCCTTGCCTATTTTGGGCTTTTAAAATTTGTTTTTAATTATGGTAAAATACACATAACAAAACTTTTTATAGTTTAATAGTAACCATTTTAACTCTTTTTAAGTGTATAGTCCACCGGTATTAAGTACATTCACATTATTGTATAGCCAACACTACTGTCCATCTCCAGAAGTCTTTTAATCTTGCAAAACTGAAACTCTACGCATTAAATAGTAGCTCCCTACTTCCAGCCCATCACCTGCCAACAACCATTCTACTTTCTATCTCCATGAATGTAACTACTCTAGGCACCTCATACAAGTGGAATCATGTAGTTTTTGTCTTTTCGTGATGACTTATTTCACTTAGTGTAATTTTCTCAAGGTTTATCCAGTTGAAACAAGTATCAGAATTTCCTTCCTTTTGAAATTGAATAATATTCCATTGTATGTATATACCACATTTTATTTATCCATTTATCTGTCAGTAGACAGTTTGTTTCCACTTTTTGCCCTTTGTGACTAATAGTGCTATGAACATGGGTATATAGATATCTCCATGAGACCCTGCTTTCAGTTTTTTGGAGTATATATCTAGAAGTGGGATATTGGATCCTATAATAATTCTATCTTAATTTTTTGAGGAACTGCCATACTTTTTTCCACAGTGGATACACTATTTTATACCCCAGCTAAGCTTGCACAAGGGTTCCAATTTCTACTCTAATGCTTGTTGTTTTGTTGTTGTCTCTTTCGTTAAGGTGTCACTGACATAACGTTATATTAGTTTAAGGTTAACATAATTATTTGATATTTGTATACACTGCTAAATGATCACTACAACTATCTACTTAATATGTCATCTTATATAGCTGCAAAAAATATTTTTCTTGTGATGAGAACTTACAAGATTTATTCTCTTAGCAACTATCAAATATGCAATACAGTATTATTAACTGTAGTCACCATGATGTATATTACATCTCCATGACTTATTTATTTTACAACTAGAAGTTTGTACCTTTTGACTCCCTTTGCTTATTCCCTGCCCCCACCCTGTCACCCCCAACAGTATCCACTTTTGGCAACCACTGGTCTGTTCCCTGTATCAGTGAGCTTGTTTTTTTTGTTGTTGTTGTTGGTTTGTTTTTGCTTTAGATTCCACATATAAGTGAGGTCATATGGTATTTGTCTTTCTCTGTCAGACTTATTTCACTTAGTGTAATTCCTTTTAGGTATATCCATGTTATTGCAAATGACAGGATTCTTTTTTATGGCTGATTAATAGCCCATTGTGTGTATGTGTGACATTTTCTTCATCCATTCATCCACTGAATGGACACTTAGGGTGATTCCATATGTTGGCTATTAATGATGCAATGATTATGGGGTACATATATATTTTCATTTTCTTTAGATAGAATATCCAGAAGTAGAATTGCTGGATCATATGGTAGGTCTAATTTTAATTTATTGAGGAAGCTCCACAGTGTTTTTCATAGAGACTATGTCGACTTACATTTCTACCGACAGTACACAAAGGTTCCCTTTTCTTCGTATTGTCGCCAACGCTTGTAATTTCTTGTCTTTTTGATAATAGCCATTTTAATAGATATAAGGTGATATTTCACTGTGATTTTCATTTGTATGGTATATGATCCTTTTCATGTGTTGCTGAATTTGGTTTGTTAATATTTTGTTGAGGATTTTTGTGTATATTTTTATCATAGATATGTTACTGGCCCATAATTTTCTTTTCTTATGGCATCCTTGTCTGAATTTGGTATCAGGGTAATACTGGCCTATAATATGAATATAGAAGCATTCCCTCTTCTGTTTTTTGTGGAGGAGTTTGAGAAGGATTGGTAGTAATTCTTCTTTGAATGTTTGGTAGAATTCACCAGTGAAACTGTCTGGTCCTGGACTTTCCTCTTTGGGGAAGTTTTGAGTATTGATTAAGTTTCTTTACTAGTAGTTGATCTGTTCACATTTTCTCTTTCTTTATGATTCAGTTTTGGTAGGTTGTAGGTTTCTAAGAATTTATCCATTTCTTCTAGGTTGTCAAATTTGGTTCATAGTAGGCTCATAATTCTTTGTATTTCTGTGGTATCAGTCATATAGTTTCCTCTTTTATTTCTAATTTTATTTATTTGAGTCTTTTTTCTTGGTGAGTCTAGCTAAATGTTTGTTAATATTGTATATATTTTCAAAGAACCAGCTCCTAGTTTCATATATCTTTTCTGTTATTTTACTCTCTTTCTTTCTTTCTTTCTTTTTTTGGATAGTAGCCATCATAATTGTTGTGAGGTCATAGCTCAGTGTGGTTTGATTTGCATTCACTACTTGTTAGTGATGTTGAACATCTTCATGGGCTTTTGGGCAGGAGAAATAACTATTCAAGTCTTTGCATATTTTCTGATTGGGTTTTCTTGTTGTTGAGTTGTAGAATTGAGAGTTTGTTGTTGTTACTGATGTATAATATCTCTCCAAACATTTAATACACACCCAGCAGCTGATGAATGCAGCTTCTTTTTTACTAGGTTTCATGTGCTTTCCTTTTTTCCCCTGTTTCTTCTTTCAGCTTGGGTAAGTATGGGCTGATGTAGGCTGAGCACTGTGAGCCTTTTTTGGAGTGGGGACAAAGAATAGCTTTTGTGGGGCACAGTGTTCTGCACCTTGCTGTACCCTCATCCAGTCACCATTCAGTGCAAGATTACTCCTCCCTTTGCTCGGTCCTAGTTGACTCCTTACCTCCTGGTGTTGGAGCTCCCGATCAGAGTGCAGTGTCATCTGTTTTCTGTTTCCCAAACCCTTTTTTTAAAGTGTAGAATTCATAACTCCTTTTGAGATATATCTAAAGTTAAAAACATATTCTATGTATAATTGTAAATGTATAAAAGTCCACTTTTTATCAGCATCTCCCTTCCAACCTAGAAGCTAAGGAAGCTAATGTTCTAAAGATATCCAAATGGGGGAAATTAGAAATAATTTCCTGAGACTTTAGCCTCTATTTCCAGCCACTCCTTTTTATTTCACTGGTTTTTAACCAACACAAGTGTCTTCACCTAAATAAAACTATGTCTGAAACACATAAACCATAAACTGGTATTGAGACCATTTTAATTCTGTCTCCTTGGGAAACATGGGTCATCCTGGAAATGATGGAGTTCATTTGGTTCTGTTTGCCTTTTAACTTTTCATGCCCAGTCCAAGTATTCTTCAAAAAGAAATTGTCTTACTGTTTACCAGTGGAAATTTTATATTCCTATTTAAGTGAACTCTGAAAACTTTAAACACTAACCCGTTAGTTTAAAAAATACTTGTTCAAATCACAGTCTCAGCTTAAGAATCATCTGAAAGGAGAGACTTAGCACAGATTTTTAAAATCTGTAAGTTATTTAAATTTAAATTATTTAAAACAGTTAAATTCTTCGAATTAGAACTAGTCTTTGGCCACTTTTTCAAGAAGGGTCAAGGAAGATGGAGCTCTTCATAACTTTATCATCACCCTCTTCCCACATTTAAACCATTGGCATCAATTATATCACTGTTTTTGGTCTTTTCTCTCCCCTCCAGAGAGAATTGGGTTAGTAAGAGTTAAAGCATTTCTCTGCTCTATTTTTATACTTTCCCACATCTAAATAAACTTCAGCGCCTATGCAGTACTGGCCTGAAAAGTTGCTGACTACCCGTTTAAGAGGCATGTGAAGGGCGTCCTCCACCATACCTCCCCTATCTCCCTTTGCTGCCTTTGGGAACCTGTGACTTCATTAATGAGACATCCGAGACTTACATATTGGACTCTCTTGCCTTTCCTCCCTTAAATTACCGATTGGGCTCAACTTGTCATTAAGTAAGAGAACAGTCCGTGAACTCCACTCTTATGACTACTCCAGAAAAAACAACTCACACAGCTGCTGCAATTTCTCTCATCTCCTCCCAGGCTTCCTCAGGCAGCAGTTCCCTCGCTTGCCTTCCCGACACTCCTTCCAGTTCCAAACTTGTTTAACAAGGGTGGTGGTGTATCTGTGCCAATTTCACTTCTGATGGCAATGGATGCATTTCAGGTGGGTGGAAGGAGAAAGCATACTACTATGCGCTGGAGTTACAGTTACTTGCTTAATTGGCAGTGGGAATAGAATCTTATTAGAAGTGAGGTGACCATACATGACTGCAGTAGATACAGTGAATCTCAGCAGAGTCTCCTCTCTCTCATCTGATGACATTGGTTTTTGCCAGGTTCTAGCAAAACTCACTTTTTGCTAAGTCATAGCCTTTTATATGTGAGCCTTACTTTATCATTCTGGAAAAAATATATCAGTTATCTTGTGATTAAGGAAATGTTGAAAAGCATTGGATTCACATATACATCCTTTCTAAGATTGAAAGCTGTCAGTGCTTGGGTGTTTCTACAAGCTTTTCAGCATTCTGGAAATCCACAATGTCTTTCACATTTTCTGTTGGGACACTGGGGTTTTGTTATTGGTATTATTGGCATTATCTTTCTAGAGTAAGAATATTAAATCTTTGAATGCTTATTGAAATCTTTTTTTCTTGAATTGTCATTGGCTTTTTGGAAAATAATTTTAGTTACAGTAAAATATACTCATTGAGCTCATGGAGTTTTGAAGGTTTTGTGTGTTTTTTTTTTAATATTTTATTTATTTATTCATCAGAGAGAGAGGCAGAGACACAGGCAGAGGGAGAAGCAGGCTCCATGTGGGAGCCCGACATAGAACTTGATCCCAGGTCTCCAGGATCAGGCCCTGGGCTGAAGGCGGCGCTAAACAGCTGAGCCACCCAGACTGCCCAGTTCACAGAGTTTTGATAGATGTATACAAGTGTATAAGGCACCTATTATGAGCATGGAACTTATCTCTCACCCTCCAAAATTCTCTCATGCCCACCCATTCCCAGGCAACCACTTTCTTTCTGCTCTACTTTCTGTCACTGCAGATTAGTTTTGCTTTTGCTAACAATTGATACACATGGAATTATATAGTAGGTACTCTTTCTCGTCTGGTTTCCTTTATTCAGCATAATGTTTATTGCTGGTTAGAATTTCATTTTATAGGGCAGCCCGGGTGGCTCAGTGGTTTGGCACCGCCTTCAGCCCAAGGAGTAATCCCAGAGACCCGGCATTGAGTTCCATGTCGAGCTCCATGCATGGGGCCTGCTTCTCCCTCTGCCTGTGTCTCTGCCTCTCTTTCTCTCTCTCTCTCTCAAGAATAACTAAATAAAATCTTTAGAATTTCATTTTATAAATGTAGCACAATTTGTTTATCCATTCATCTATTGATGAATATTTGGGTTATTTCCAATTTGGGTTAATTATGACTAAAGCTGCTATGAACATTTGTATACAAGTGTTTATGTGAACAGATGTTTTAATTTCTCTTAGGTAAAACCTAGGAGTTGAATTGCTGGGTTGCATGGTAAATGAGTATTTAACTTCCTAAGAATCTGTTGTACTGTTTTTCACAGTAGTCATATGATTTTGCTTTTCCATCAACTCTGTTTGATAGTCATGTTGCTCTACATTTTTGCTAACATTGGTATTGTCATACCTTTTTTATAGTTTTAGGGACTCTAGTGTCTGTGTAATGGTATGTCATTGTAGTTCAGTTCTCATTCCGGAATAACTAATGAAGCACATATATTTATTGTCCAGGTTAAGAAATAGAACATTTTGGGGCACCTGGCTGGCTCACTCAGAAGAGCACATGACTCTTGGGGTTGTGAGCTTGAGTGTCATGTTGGGTGTAGAGATTACTTAAATCCCTCAATCAATTAATCTTTAAAAAAAGAAACATGTTTTGAAGTGTCATTGACATATAATACTATATTAGTTTCATGTATACAACAAAATGATTCAATATTTGTATATATTATAATCCCCAAATAAATCTAGTTAACCTCCATCAGCATGCATAGTTACAAAGATTCTTTTCTTGTGATGAGAAATTTTAAGATCTACTCTCTTAGCAACTTTCAAATATGCAATACAGTATTATTAGCTATAGTCTCCATGCTATGTTACATCCCCATGACTTATTTTAAAACTGAAAATTTGGGGGAATCCCTGGTGGCTCAGCAGTTTAGCGCCACCTTCGGCTCAGGACATGATCCTGGAGTCCCACGATCGAGTCCCAGGATGGAGTCCCACATTGGGCTCTCTGCATGGAGTCTGCTTCTCCCTCTGCCTGTGTCTCTGCCTCTCTCTGTCTCATGAATAAATAAAATCTTTTTTAAAAAAACCCTGAAAATTTGTGTCTAAGAAATAGAACAGGGATCCCTGGGTGGCGCAGCGGTTTGGCGCCTGCCTTTGGCCCAGGGCCCGATCCTGGAGACCCGGGATCGAATCCCACGTCGGGCTTCTGGTGCATGGAGCCTGCTTCTCCCTCTGCCTCTCTCTCTCACTGTGTGCCTATCATAAATAAATAAAAATAAAAGAAATAGAACATTTTGATGTTCTATTCTACCCCCAGAAACCTCTCCTGTTCCCCTCCAGTCACTATAGTATGTCACCACCCTCCCAAAAGCTAACCACGATTCTGACTTCTAACACTATAGATTAGTTTTGCCTTTTTTACACTTTATATAAAATGAATAAATACAAGTCTCTTCTATGCCTGGCTTCTTTCACTCATTATTATATTTATGAGATTCGTTCATATTGTGTGCAATTATAGATGATCCATTCTTGTTTTGTGAATATATCACAATTTACTTATCCATTGTATTGGATGGGTATTTGAGTAATTTTTAATTTTTAGCTAATTCTAATAGTGCTTCTGTGAACATTCTAGTACATATCTTTTGGTAAACACTTGTGTGCATTTTTGTGGGGCATATAGTTAGGAATGGGATAGATGGAGTTATAGGACAGCACTTCTCAAACTTTAATGTGCTTATGGTAATAACCTTGGCTCTTAGTAAATTGTTAATTGTGAATCAGCAGGTTTTGGATGTGGTCTGAGATTTTATGTTTCTAACAAACTCTTAGGTTTGCTGTTGCAACTAATGATGCTGTTGCTAATTCCTGGACATACTCTGAAGTATATGCCTATGTTCAGCTTTGGTAGATACTGCCAAAGAGTTTTTCAGAGTGATTATGCCCAATTATACTCATTTATAATGTATGAGAATGCTCCACATTCTTGACAACACTTGGTAATTTCTCTTTATTTTGGCAGTTTTGGTAGATGCATAGCGATGGCTCATTGTGGTTTTAATTTCTCTTTTTCTTACTTACTAATGAAATTGTGTACTTTTCCTTATGTTTATTGGCGATCTGGATATCCTCTTTTGTGAATTTTATGTTGAAATTTTCTGTTCATTTTTCTACTGGTTTATCATTGATGTTGGTTTTCCTTATGCTATTAATAGTTCTTATTCTATTACATCTCTTACTTTTTTCTTAATTTTTCTTTCTTTTTTCTTTGAGCTCTCTACTTATTTCTGCCTTACTCTTAACCAAACTTTAGTCTGTTAAAAAAAATCTGATCTGTCATCTCTGGTTTCAAAGAACCTGTTTTTTAAAATTTTATTAAATTTCACACAAAGCAATTTTATTTAATATTTACTTCTGTTTCTAGGGTTTTTTCAAAACTGTATGCCCTTTTCTGTATCTTGTGTGTTATATTTTCCTTTTTAATTTTTATTGCATGATGGTTTCGTAAGCCCCATATGTGTTTTTTTCTCCTCCTCCTGTTCCCCCTTCCCATCCTTTCTCCTCTTCTTCCTCTTCCTCCTTCTCTTCCTCTTTCTCCTTTTTTTTTTTTTTCTATTCTATTTATCCTTATGCTTGGAGAAGTCTCATCTAGGGCCTGTGGGGGGGTTCATCTGCAATAACCCCCTGATCTTGGATACTAATAGATTTTCCTTTCAAATATTACATAAGTGACCTGGTTGATAGAAATTTACATCTCTGTTCCTCTACCCAGAAACCTGACAGGAGTAGGAGCCTGTCCTAGCAGGGAGTGATGTCTCTAATTTCTTCTGTGAGGAATGAGACTCATTCAGAAGCTGTGAGGCTAGCTTTGCTAGCCAAAAGGCCAGTTGTATATACTATACTTATTCATCTACCTTCCTAGGTTATCCACTCAAGGTTTCTGGGAGAAATTGCTAAATTTCCTAGGCCATTATTTGGTATACTGTTGTGCATATCCTGTTTCTAGTGCTTTTGATTGGTGATGGTAAAACAGATTTCACAAGAAAGGTTTCTTCTACTTTCCTAAGGCGAACCCTTTCCTAGCTCTTGCCCTTCTTATTAATTCTATTTTTGCCAGTATCTCCACTGCTTTCTCTCCAACTCACAGCACTCCTTTCTCCGGAAAATAAGTTACTAGTTGGCTCTTGACATCTTTCTTCTATCCCAGATTTATCTCTCCATGTCTTTCAGAAATTCTTCATTAGTTTTATCATAGTAATGGCATCCATTCAGAGTTTCTAACATTGATGTAGTTGTCTCTTATTTTAGGTTTATTTTGGCATTTTAATTGTGATGGGATGAAGGTGTTGAGTTTAATACCTCTATTCAAGATGTTATTGTACCTAGAAGTCTAAAAACCTTTTAGATAACTTCTGATTTTTTTTCTCACTGAAATACTTTATTCCACCAAAATGTATGTTTTCTCACTATAGAGTAACAAAGTTAATAGAGTTAAAGTCTTGCAATTTTTTGTGAGGTTTGGTTATTCATGGTATCTCAGATAAGGTTGTGTTAGCAATTGGGTGATGTCTGTCAGTGGACTGGAATATCCAAATATAAATCAAGAACATTTCTGTACCCGAAAGTACTTCACTGACATGGTGGATCAGATAAATAAGGCACTCTAAATGGGTGATCTTTGACCTAAGCCTGAGCTGCTTTGTTATACTAAGTGTTTTGTGATGAGTGAGTGTATATTTATCTAGCTTCACTGATAAGGTAATAGCTCTGATAGGGAATTTAAGGGCTTATCTAGCCTGCTTTGCTTTTAAAACTATAATTGTACTTTTTCTGTTGGACTTCATTGGGGCTTTTCTATGTATTTCTTATCCTTTCTTTAGGGACTAATTCTGGAAAATAATTTGTAAAAAAATGTGTCTATTTTGTATTTAGTATGAAAAACCTTAAGCATGTGAAGCCAGTAATACTGATCATTTCATTTCTTCTCTTATCTTTTTTCTCTAAAGTGAGTCATAACTTTGGAATGATGCTTTTGAAAAGATAGCCTACTCACAAAGAGTAATTTTGACACCAGAAACCCCAGTGCCCCCCTTTCATTTCCAAATATCTTGCAGTCACATATATTTGCCAGATTTTGTAGATTGTGTCTTTTATTTTTAAAGCTCCCATTTAGTTTACCAGACTTGTAGTTTGGAAGAAAAAGTGCCTCTTTGGGGCTGAATTCTGGTTGGTTCTTATTTCATATGTTGAAAGTTTTCATCAATTTGTAGCTCACCAGTTATCTATGACGTGTTTTATAATCAATGTCATGACTAAAAAAAAACACATTGTGAATACCATAGTCATAATTTTTTACAGTGCAAATATTTTAAAAAGTCTTCATTTCTTACTATTTTTACTGTAACAAATTAATTCTTGGTTTAATTTACATTCCTCTTTACTGTCTTATCAAATGACATGGCATGAATTCAGTCACATGGTACTCAGCCAGGCTTCTAGATTCCTTCTCTGGTTAAGGAGTTCTAGAATTTAGTCTTTCTGAAAACACATCGTTGGTATAAGATTCTTTTCCCTGCAGTATTCAAGCCGACATGAATTTTGATTGGATCAGTTTTACTTGGGTTGTTTTATTTATTTATTTAGTTTTTTAAAGATTTTATTTATTTATTCATGAGAGAGAGAGAGAGAGAGAAAGAGAGTCAGAGACACGGGCAGAGGGAGAAGCAGGCTTCACAGGGAGCCCAATGTGGGACTCCATCCTGGGTCTCCAGGATCAGGCCCTGGGCTGAAGGCAGGCGCCAAACCACTGCGCCACCCAGGCTGCCCACTTGGGTTGTTTTAAAATAGTAAATCTTTTACTATTATTAGAGAAAAGTCTTTTTTTTTTTTTTTTGGTATCACTAATAATTAACGAAGAGGAAACAAGCAGATTTTACTTTGACTGTTACTACTTAAACTCTTCTTTTTAAACCTTTAAAGTAATTTAATACTTATGAATGTTTAGTTCTTCAGTGGAGCTTACTGAGGAGACAAAATTTATACACTGAAAACAAAGAAGGTACAATTCTAAGTGATGTGGTTTAGATTATAAGCACCAGCACCATGGTGGAAGTAATTGGAAATAATTTCAGACTAACCAAAGGGGTTGCAAAAATAATACAAGGTACCTTTCACTCAGCTTCTCCAAATGTTAACATTTAGCATAAAATAATGAATAAAACCAGGAAGTTCACATTGACACAATACCATTGACTTATATACAGACTTTATTCTTATTTTACCTATTATTCCTCTGTCCTTCTGCTGGTCTAGGATCTAACCTAGGATCCCACCTTGCGTTTAGTTGTCATGTCTCTCAGCTTTGTGCAGTGGCGGTATCTTAGCCGATGAGGTTTATCTGCAGCGCGATTATCGTTAATAGTTGTCATATCTCGGGGATCCCTGGGTGGCGCAGCGGTTTGGCGCCTGCCTTTGGCCCAGGGCGCGATCCTGGAGACCCGGGATCGAATCCCACGTCAGGCTCCCGGTGCATGGAGCCTGCTTCTCCCTCTGCCTGTGTCTCTGCCTCATTCTCTCTCTCTCTCTCTGTGACTATCACAAATAAATAAAAATTAAAAAAAAAAATAGTTGTCATATCTCCTTGAGCTGCTTTGTCCAGGATACCACCTCAGTCTTTGTTTTTCATGAGTGTCTTTGATGTGTTATGAGTATTGGCCAGTTATTTTGTAGAATGTCCTAAAAGATGAAGATGATTAGCCTTTCTCCTTTCATCATCTCAGGAGGTACACAGACTTGATAGGTCTCATTACTGGTGTGGATTACTTGGTCACTTGCTTAAGGTGGTATCTGCCAGCTTTCTCCATTGTAAAGTTACTGTTTTTCCTCTTTAAGATATATTTTTAGAGAGATACTCTGAGGTATACAAGTTTCTGTTTCTCATTAAACTCTTGTGCACTAATTTTAGCATCCATTGATGACTCTTGCCAGCAACAATTATTGCTCTAGTGTTTGCCAAATGGTGATTTTCTATTTCTATGATTCTTTTGCACATTTATTAATTGGAAGGGTTGTCTCTTTCCCCTTGTTTATTTATTTATTCATTTATTTGGTTATGTCAGTATAGACTCATAGATATTTACTTTATTATGTAGGTCATTATCCACAACTATTATTATTTATTTTGCCACTAGCACCAATTTTTTGTTAGAATATCAGGGTTCTTTTTTTTTTTTTTAATTTATTTTTTATTGGTGTTCAATTTACTAACATACAGAATAACCCCCAGTGCCCGTCACCCATTCACTCCCACCCCCCGCCCTCCTCCCCTATCAGGGTTCTTAAACATTCCTGTGTACCATGAAATTTGATATTAGGCAAAATATTCAGGTATTTTCACCTTCAGGGTGCTCAGTGTAAAGTAGAAATAGTATCTGTTCTGCTATATATAAAATAGATTTGCAGATTCTAAAATGTCATACAAATGGTAACATTGTCATTATTCTGTTGTTAAATGCCTATGGCTCTTCAGAGAACAAAGGCTATTTTCAGGGGCAGACTTGAGAGTTAATTCTTTTAGACTGCTCACTTATTTCAGTAGGGAGGACCAAGAATGGAGGTAGAGAGAGATAGCTGTATGAGATTAGAGGCAGAAAAAAGATGAAAGTAAATAATAGAAATACAGAGCAGTACACAGTCTCACATTCTGCTGTGTACGATACTTTCTGAATTCCCTAGAATATTATGCAGTAGTAAATGTATTTGACTATTAGTTTTGAAAACTCCGTTTCATGTAGCAAAATAGGTTTCCAAATTAAATGTGGCTTATAAAAACAACAGTAATTTAATTTTTTCTTGTACCTTAAACTGTTATTTGGTTTGGAAACATAATCTCAGGTGTACTTTATTAAAAATGTGTGAAACACACAAAACCATAAGGTGTTGTGGATGTTATTGCTCTTAGCTTTTTTCCCAGTTTGCTTTGTGAGTCTTTTTTGGTACCTATGACAATACTATGTGCAGAAGTCCTTAACTCCTTCCTCTTATTAAGTTTCTGAATCAATACATATATATCCTGCTGAGGATTTGTTCCTCCATCCTGTTTGCTCTGGAAATTTGGAAGATATGTTGAATGTTAAATTTGTGACTTAAGATTTCTTTCTTTTTTCTTTTTTTTTTTTTTTTTTTTGGTCTTTGGGGATGAAGGTTTTATTTCTTCATGTTACCACAATCAGGCAAAAAATAGTAGACTAAGCTGCTAAGTAGGTCGACCTGCCTGAGCACCATGAGGTGGCGAATTCTAATGAGATTTCCTGACTTCAGCAGTTAGTAGTGATGGGAACAGGGAGTGGAAATAGCAGTACTTGAACTGCAAATAGTCAAAGGAGAATAAATGAGTTTCCACTTTGTTCAACATATGTAACTGAGGAAACAGAAGACTTCACACCACAGTATGTTTTTTTAATTTCATGTTAAAGATATGGCCAAATAAAGACACGACATCAGCATGAAATAAAGAACAGATCACAGTAAATGATTATATTAATGGATGTGGGCTATTTCAGTTGGCATCTTCTGTGTTCTCTTATACAGTAAAAGATTAGTGATAGACTTGCCTCCTTGTTGTATATGTTTATAAAAGCTAAAATAAGGTATTGAAGCTCTCAGAGGTTGATATTTTGCACCAGTTATTTCAGAGGGGGATGTTTTATTAAAAACCCAGAGATTGGGACGCCTGGGTGGCTCAGTGGTTGAGCGTCTGCCTTTGACGCATGGCGTGGTCCTGGAGACCCGGGATCAAGTCCCACATCGGGCTCCCTGCATGGGGCCTGTTTCTCCCTCTGCCTATGTCTCTGCCTCTCTCTGTGTGTCTTTCATGAATAAATAAATAAAATCTTAAAAAACAAAACAAAACCCCAGAGACCTCAAAATCAACAATAAATGCAGTGAACCTCAAACTTTTGATTTAGCTTAGCTTTTGATTTTAGCTTGAAATTTCATCCTTTTTTGTTGGTTTTTGGTGATTGACTTGTTTGCACAATAGCACTCAGCTGAACTATCCCTATCCCCCTTGTCACTGCTGCTCTGGCTTAGTCTACCAAGTAGCTAAAATATTCCAGCTGATAGGACATTGGGTACTCTCAAGGAACACCTGCCAAGGTGTTAGTTACTTCTAAGTCAATTAGTTTGATTCCTTTTATTTAGTTGAACTTAAACTCATTATGAAGGGGGAAAGTATTATGGAATAATGTTTAATTGCCATATGGCTGTGTGAAGAATTTTTAAATAGAAAAATTAAATATTTACCAGAATTCGCTTTGGCCATTTGCTATCTAATGCAACCTTTTATGTTTAAATCTTTCAGATTGGCATACAAAGAACAAAAGGTTAATGAAAAAAATGTTAATTGAAGTATAGTTAATATACAATGTTATATTAGTTACAGGTCTATGACTGATTCTACAATTCTTTAAAAAAATATTTATTTAAGTATTCTACACCCAGTGTGGGGCCCAAACCCACAACCCCAAGATCAAGAGTCACACACTCCTCCAAATGAGCCAGTCAGACATCCCTGTCACCATCTGTCATCATACAATGTTATTACAATACCACTGACTGTTCTCTATGCTGTACTTTTCATCTTTGTGACTTATTTTATAACTGGAAGTTTATGCCTCTTAATCCCCTTTCTCTATTTCACTCATCTTCCCCTCCACTGACATATTTCGGTTAGCATAATAGCCTCTAGGTCCAACCATATTGTCACAAATGGCAAGATCTTATTCTTTTTTATTGCTGAGTAATATTCCTTTGTATATACGTACTACATCTTTCTCCATTCATCTATCAATGGCCTAACATGTGATCTCTCCTGGAGAACCTTCCATGTGTACTTGTAAAGAATGTGTATTCTGCTGTTTTTGGATGAACTATTCTGTATATATCTCTTAGATACATCTGGTCTAACATGTTCAAAGACACTGTTTGCTTATTGATTTTCTATCTGAATGACCTATCCATTGATATAAGTGAGGTGTTAAAGTCCCCTACTATTATTGTATTACTATAAACTTCTCTATTAACATTTGCTTTAGATATTTAGGTGCTTTTGGGTCGGATGCATAGATATTTACAATTGTCACGTCCTCTTATTGGATTGATCCCTTTATCATTATGTAATGCTCTTCTTTGTCTCTTGCTACAGTCTTTGTGTCAAAGTCTACTTTGTCTAATATAAGCATTGCTACCCTGGCTTTTTTTCCCCCTTTCATTTGCATGGTATGTTTTTCCATCCCTTTTCTTTCAGTCTGTATACATCTTTAGGTCTGAAGTGAGCCTCTTGTAGTCAGCATATAGATGAGTCCTGGTTCTTTATTCATTCAGTCACTCTGTGTCTTTTGATTGGAGCATTTAGGCCATTTATATTTAAAGTAATTGTTGATATGTACGTACTTGTTGCCATTTTGTTAATTGTTTTCTGGGTTTTTTTTTTTTTTTTAGTTTTTCTTTGTTCTTTTATTTTTCTCTTGCTCTCTTCCCTTCTGGTCTGGTGGCTTTCTTTAGTGTTATGCTTGGATTGCTTTCTTTTTATTTTTTGTACATCTATTATGGGTTTTTGATTTGTGATTACCATTGGGTTTATATATAACATCTTACATGCATAGCAGTCTATATTCAGTTGATGGTTGCTTAAGTTCAAACACATTCTAAAAGCACTAAATTTTTACTCCCCCCTCCCTGTTTTATGTATATGTTGTCATATTTTGTGTCGACTAATTTTTGTAGATCTAATTGATTTTACTACTTCTGTGTTTAACCACGATACTACTGGCTTTGTAAGTGATTAATCTACTTCCTTTACTGTTTGCTTTTATCTGTGAAATTCTCTCTTTTTATAATTTTCTTCTAATGATGGCCTTTTCTTACCCAGTTAAAGAAATCTCTTTAACATTTCATATACGGCATTAGTTTAATGGTGATGAATTCCTTTAACTTTTGTTTGGGAAACTCTATCCCTCATTCAATTCTGAATGATTGCTAGCTAGAGAATTCTTGGTTAGAGGTGTTTTTCCTTTAGTATTTTGAATATATCATGTCACTGTCTTAAAGTTTGCAGTTTCTGCTGAAAAATCAGCTGATAGCCTTATGGGGTTTCCCTTGTGTCCTTGTATGTAACTGTTTTCTTTTGCTGCTTTTAAAATTCTATATCACTACTTTTTGTCATTTTAATTATGTGTCTTAGTGTTGACCTCCTTGGTTAATTTTGCTGGGGGCTCTCTGTTTTTCCTGGACCTTGATATCTGTTTCCTTCCCCAGGTTAAAGAAGTTTCAGCAATTCTTCAGGTAAAATTTCAGCCCCCTCCTCTCTCTTCCCCTTCTGGGATTCCTATAATGCGAATGTTATTATACTTAATAATGTTGCTGAGTTCCGTTAATCTAGTCTTATTTTTTATTTTTTGCTACAGCATACTAATTTTTAATTAATCATATTAAAAACAAAATATCCTTAACAGTCACGTTCCTTTATCTTTATCACCATTACCTCAATTTAGGCCCTCATTTTGCTCTTCTTTAAAAAAAAAAAAAAGATTTTATTTGAGAGAGAGAGAGAGAGGAAGAGGGTGAGAGAATGAGTGGTAGGGGAGAGGCAGAGGGAGAAGCAGATTTCTAGCTAATCAGGGAGCCTGATGTGGAGCTCTATACCAGGACCCTAAGATCATGACCTGAGCTGAAGGCAGCCACTTAACTGACTGAGCCACGCAGGTGCACTTGTTCTTCTTTCTTTTCTCTAATTAAAATTTTATTTTGAAATAATTGTAGATTTTAGGTCCTTATCTCCTGTCAGGGTTACTTCAGTAACCTCCTACTGGTTACCTTTCTTTTGTCTCATTTAATGTCTGTACTGATACCTGAATGATCATTTTAAAATACAGGTCTGATTAGATCACTCTTTTGCTTATGATTGCTTCAGTGGCTCCCATTTGCCTTAGGATAAGCATGAGGTGCAAAGACCTTAACGATGTGGCTCCTGTCTGGCTCTACTGTCTTAACCCATACGTCCCCAAATGACTTGTGGTTCTCTGGAAACTAGTTTTCCGTATCTTTGTTTTTGTTTTGTTTTGTTTTTTAAAGTAGGCTCCACACTGGATGTATGCAGGGCTTAAATTCATGACCCTGAGATGCAGACCTGAGCTGAGATCAATAGTCAGATGCTCAACTGGCTGAGCCACCCAGGCACCCCTCTACTTTTGCTTTTAATATTTCTCTAGTTAGCATGCTCTTGTCTCATCTTACTAATTAGCTCCTATTCATGGTTTAGGACAATTTAAACTTTTTATTATAGATATTGTCAAACATACACTAGAGAAAATAATGTAACGAACCCCTATGCATCTATCATCCAAGCGCAGATTACCAACAGTGAATCTTTCAACTTATTTTTCTTCCAACTCAGTCTTTATTGGAATCTTCCATGACCTCTTTAGCAAAGTGAGCCATTTCTTCCCTCTGTTCTCCTTAGCACCATGGTCATTCTTCTCTTAGAATGCTTCTAAGTTGATGTAATTACTCATTTACCTGTCTCTTCCTCTAGATTGGCCTTTAAAAGTAGGTACCGACTTCTTTACCTGGTGTTTTCTGTGCCTAATGTAGAGATTGACACATAATAGGTATTTAATAAATATGAAAAGTAATAAACCAACCTTATATCTTCCCTTCCACTTGGCAATTACCCCTTTTCCCCCTGCTTCCCAGAAATACATATATTTAAAAAAATTTCTCCAAAGAAGCCAGATACAAATAATATGTATATTAAATGAAAGGCAAAACTAGGCTATGGTGATAGGCCAGAATAGTGTGGGGGTGGGGACATTGCTAACGAGGAAAGATCATGTATGAGAGAGGCTTCTAGATCCTGGATATGTTCCACCCTGATATGGATGATAGTTAGATATACATGTGTATAAAATTTATCAAGCTGTAAACTTACTTGTGTGCTTGCTGAATGTAAATCCTACCTCAATTTAAAAAAGAAAAGAGAAACTTGCTCTCTTCCATTATTTTTTTCTTTCTGGTACCACCATTTTCTTAATTACTCCACTTGGAAAACTAGGAGTTGCTCTAGACTTTCTCCTTCCTCTTCTGAATAATACTGACTCCTTCCCTCTTGTTCGTCCTTAGCACCTCTGTTCCTAGAATGCAGAACAGCTTATAGATGGGCCCACTCTGTGTCAGATTCCCCTTCCTGGCCTTTTGGGTTGAGGGAGGGAGTCATTGGACTTACTACCCATTTAACAAGAGTTGGAGTTAGAGGATGCAATGATTCACTCACTAACAAAGATTACATGAGAATTTAAGGCATGTTCATGAAGCCATTTTCAGTACCTAGGTAAGAGTGTACATGTAAATGGGGTATGATATTTGGAGTAAAAAAAGGCCCAAAACACTACTTTTACTAAGAATATTTCTTTTCTTTTCTTTTTTTTTTAAGATTTTGTTTACTTATTCACAAAGACGCAGAGAGAGAGAGAGGCAGAGACACAGGCAGAGGGAGAAGCAGGCTCCCTACAGGAAGCCCGACGTGGGACTCGATCCCGGGTCTCCAGGATCACACCCCAGGCTGCAGGTGTCACCAAACCGCTGTGCCACCGGGGCTGCCCCACTAAGAATATTTCTTATTGCACATCCATGAAAGTGTAACATTCAGTCTAGTTGAATAAATGTTAAAGTTTAAAAGAAACAACTTTTAATTACAAGTGTAATAAAAAATAAGTAGTAGATTTTAAGGCAAGATGCACTTTACACAAGTATTGCTTATCATTTTTCTTTCTTAAAGGGAGGGTAGTAAGAGTGAAAATCTATAAGGGGGCCCAGAATAGATGGCGAAAGTTTATCCTGTCAGTTTTTTTTTGCCAGTTTTATTCTTGAAGAAGGACAGAATTGATTTACTTTTAAGCAAGTTGATTTTATGTTTTATTTGTCAGAATAAATGTTTTATCAGATAATCAGAGAGCAGGCACAAAAGATACAGTGCAATGATCTTTGCAGTACATACTTAAATATATACAGTTCAGGAATAGAAGCCATTTTCTTGTGAAATGAATTTTATTAAGATCATATTCTTTATGCTCAGGATTTAAGAGAGTTCTGTTGTGAAAAGTACAATTCCAAGAATGATCATAGTAAGGATAGAAAGTAATTTTGGTTTCTATAGAAGTGACACTTGTATACTTTGTGTTCTTCATGTTTATTAAATAACAAATCTTAAGAAAAAATAATGAAAATAAAATATCAAACTGAAGACTAAATTTTCATCTGTCACACTAAGAAAGATTAGATTACATTTAAGGAAGTTTTGATACTAAGAATTTGTCAGGGTATAAAAGATTAAATTTTGTATTGATTTTTAAAATGAAATTCTAGCCCAGTCTTTAGATTGCTGCCCCCAAAAAACTACTTGTAAGCTATTATTTGCAAAAATGATGATCTCTTTAAGGTATATGTTGATACTGAAGTTAAATAGTTTTGTTTTGGCTTTATAAGAAATCATAAAGGAAGATGTGGGGGATATTTGAAGATACTTTCTTATGAAAATATTTCAAACAGAAAACCCACATAATGGGCATCCCCGGTGGCTCAGCGGTTTAGTGCCACCTGCAGCCCAGGGCGTGATCCTTGAGACCCAGGATCAAGTCCCAAGTCAGGCTCCCTGCATGGAGCCTGCTTCTCCCTCTGCCTGTGTCTCTGCCTCTCTCTCTGTGTCTCTCGTGAATAAATAAAAATCTTAAAAAAAAATAAAAATCTTAAAAAAAAAAAAGAAAACCCACATAAGGTTAATTAACTAAGCCTTAACCAGTCTTCAATATTTTTATTTGCATCAATTCTTACTGAATTGATTGCATTGATTAAAGAAATGCAAATTAAAACCCCAAGTTTTTATTTGTTAGAGTGGCTAAGACTAAACAAGAATTACAATACTCTTTACAAGGATGTAGAGTAAACGGCACAGCACACTTTGCAGTTGGTAACACAAAGTGATACAATCATGTAGGCAAAGAGTTTGGTGATTTCTTGTACAGTTAAATACATGCCTATCATATGACCCAGCAATAAAAGCCCTTAGATATTTACTAAAGTGAAATGAAAACCTATTTTTACAATAAAATTGGTTCATAAATGCTTACAGCAGCTTTATTCATTATCATCTCAAATTGGAAACAACCCAAAGTCTTCTAGTTGGTAAAGGAGTAAACAGAACAGTGGTATATCCATGTAACACTCCTCAGCAATACAAATACATACAGCAACATGGATGAATCTTAAATGCATTTTGCAAGTGAAAGAAGTTGACTCAAAAGAGCATATGCCTTATCATTCCATTTACCTGACATTCTGGAAAAGGGGAAACTATAGAGGCAAAAAAAAAAATCAGTGATTGCCAGGGGCTGGGTGTAGGAGCTAGGGCTGACTGCAGACAGGAGACAATTTTGGGGAATGATGAAAATATTATTTACCTGGATCATGATAGGTACACACTGTGGTTATTAAACCCATAGAACTGTTTACTAAAAAGGGTGGGTTTTACTGTATGCAAATTATATATCAATAAATCTGGGTAAAAATTTTTCCCATTTTTTAAGGATATGACTAAAATATTTACAGAAAAAAATGCTATAATTCCTGGGATTTACTTCAAAATTATCTGGCAGCTGAGGCACAGATGAAATAAGATTGACTGTGAATGAATGGTTGTTGGATTGGGGGGTAGCTACATGGATGTCATTTTACTGTTCTCTATTTTCATATATGCTTGACATGCGCTGTTATAAAAAGTTCTAATGTTGCTAATCTGATGGATGTAAAATAGGATTCCATGTTTTTAAATTTTATTTTTCCTGATTTTAATGAGCTTTAGCATTATTTCATATTGGTAACTCAGATTTCCTTATGTACAAATTGGTTTATGCCCCCCCCCCCATGCCTGTTTTCCTATTAGTTTGTCTTCTACTTACCAACTTTAGATCTTTATATATATATATTTTCTGGATACTAGTCCTTTGCCATGGACTAGTATGTAAGTTGCAAATATCTTTTCCTAGTCTGTCACTGTCACTGGCTTTTTCTAATTAGTTTGTGGTGACTTTTGCAATATATAAGTTTCTAATTTTTATGCAGATGTGATTATCAACCTATTTCTTTGTATTCTGTGCTTTTTAGATCTTGTTTAAGAAATTCTTCCATAGAGGGGTGCTTGGGTGGCTCAGTTGGTTGAATGTTAGACTCTTGATTTCAGCTCAGGTCATGACCTCAGGATCATGAGATCGAGCCCTTGTATTGGGCTCTGTGCTCGGTGCAAAACTTGCTTGGGATTCTCTCTCCTGTTCTCTGTCCCTCCCCCCACTTATGCACACCCTCCTCTCTCTCTCTCTCTCTTTAAATTTTTTTTTTTTAATTTTTATTTATTTATGATAGTCACAGAGAGAGAGAGAGAGAGAGAGAGAGAGAGGCAGAGACACAGGCAGAGGGAGAAGCAGGCTCCATGCACCGGGAGCCTGACGTGGGATTCGATCCCGGGTCTCCAGGATCGCGCCCTGGGCCAAAGGCAGGCGCTAAACCACTGCGCCACCCAGGGATCCCTCTCTCTCTCTCTCTTAAAGAAATCTTAAAAAAAAAATTCTTCTGTAGAAATATTTTAATATTTCTTTGTTTTTTTGCATATATGTCTCTAATCCTGGAATTTGTCTTTGTGTTTAGTGGGATAAAGGAACCCAGTATTATTTTTTTTCCACGTGGATAACCAATTGCTCTAACACTGTCCTTTTCCTACAGATTTGGAATGCAACCTGCAGTTTGTTGGGCTACCTGCTGACTTTGGTTCTGTTCCTCACCACCCCCCCCCCGCAACCCCCCCCTCCCCCCCCCCCCCCCCCCCCCCCGGTCCTGTTGGGCAAAAAAGAAAAGAAAAAAGAATCCTAGCTAGCCCTTCCTTCCTGTCCACAGATAGCAGCTATTTCCCCTCCTCTTGGGTTTCCTCAGATACTCAAGATTCATACTCTTGGGCTTCGCCTCCTCTGCAGGTTTGGATATGGATCATTTTTAATTCTTCTTTAGGAGTATACTTGGGGGGAGAACAGGGAGGGACCATGAACTGATTTTACAAGTTGGGCTGAGCTGTTTAATTTTTTTGTTATTTATTAAAGCATTGATTACATACATATTATATGCTGCATGGGAACTCTTTAGTTTTGATTTAATGGATTAGAGAATATAGACATGTTATGAGATTTTATTTTAATTTGGATTATAAAACCCTGGACCTTGGGTTGACTAAATTTCTGCAACAATAAAATTGCATCCTATTCTCTAATCAAACTAAATCACATGGTGTTCCTTGCTCATATCATATTCCTCTATTCCTCTGTCCATTTGTTTTTTTTTTTTTTTTTTTTTTTTCCCTCTGTCTGTTTGTATCTGCTGTCCTTACTTCCTGGAATGACTTTTTTTTTTTTCTTTCTCTGCCTGGAACACTTCTACATGTTTATCTTCCTCACTAACCTCTGAGCTCTCACTATGTTTTATTTATCTTTTAATCCCCTTTACCTTGCATAGCCCCTGCAGTGTAATAGAAGCCCTATAAATGTTCATGAATGATCTTACAGTCACCATGCTTGTGGTATTCTTCGTGTGTTAAAGTTTATAAACTTCTCTATGGTTTGGTGGACATTTGGTTAATGTAGTTGTAAGTTTATCAATTAAATGTTGTTATTGGTCATATACTCAACCTGTATATGTCTTGTCTCAAATTGTCTCAAATTTGCCAAATCCACAAAGATTCTAATGAAAATAGTTTTTTGTTCCATTGTGGTGTAAATTTTCTTTGGTGCAGGATAATTGGGAGCCTTTTGTTAGTAGTTTTTTGTTTTTTTTTTTTTAAACCAACATCTTTTGCACTAAGTAGGGCCCTGGTCTTACCCAAAATTCAGCTCCAGTCTTCTTAAGCTGGTTATAGTTCATAGAAAATTCCCTGCATATTGTTACACTATAACATTGTACTTCTTGTTTGTTTCAAGTCTTCTTTGTTTTTTTTTTTTTTTAGATTTTATTTATTTATTCATGAGAGACAGAGAGAGAGAGAGGCAGAGAACAGGCAGAAGGAGAAGCAAGCTCCACGCAGGGAGCCCAACGTGGGACTCTATCCCAGGTCCCCAGGATCAGGCCCTGGGCTGAAGGCGGTGCTAAACCGCTGAACCACCTGGGCTGCCCTGTTTCAAGTCTGTATTTAAATTCTAGTTAGTTAACATATAGGATAATATTGACTTCAGGTGTAGAATTTGATGATTCATCGCTTACATATAACACCCAGTGCTCATCAGAAGTGAGCACTTAATACCCATCACCCATTTTAATTTGAAAAAGTTTCCTTTTTCTTTGTATTCCTATGAATGGAACATTTGAGAAGAGCATGGCTGAGAAATGTGATTTGGAGCACATCCTTTCTGAACTGAGAGAATTAACATTCCACTGCTTTTTAAAATCTAATTTTGTAAACACATGTTTTCATATTGATTTGGTTACTTTGTGCAGAAAACTTACAGTAGGCTTCATAAATTAAAGGTAAGGAAAGCTTTGGTATTTCTTAGAAGCTAAAAGCTTTGCTTTTTGCATTTGGTTTTTTTGTCACACATATTTTCTAATAATGGAAAGATAGTGGGAACTGAGAAATAGGACTCTGAATTGTGACCCTTCTCTTTTTAAAAAAGCTTTGCCAAGTTGTCTTGATTGTACTTTTAGTGTTACTTAGTATTGTTTGAGTTATACCGAAATAGCAAAAGGTGGCATTATACCTAGGCTCAGCTGGTTCACTGCACTGTTATAATTACTACTACTTGTGAAATCTAAAAATTAAAAGTAAAAAGATGCTGGTGGTGCTGATACAACGCAAGTGAAGTGCCACTAGAAATGAATGTAAGCAGAAGTGCTCTATTTAATAATTCAGGAATTAGATCAGAAATTGATGCTGTGAACAATGTACATATGCTTGGTTTGGTAAAGATTATAGTTTGATTCAGCTATACATATTTCTTTATCAAAACTAAATTCAATCAATGTAGGATCATTGTTACAATTATAATTTTTTAGGGGGAGGAGTGTGAATGAATGAATGAGTTTTATAAATCCTGTCTTACATGCCTGAGAAGCCAATGACCATATCAAACTTAGAGGCCCCTTGGAAAATCAAAAGAAATAGAGGTCTGAAAGAAGGTACTTACATAGATTTGTCTACTAATTCCATAAATCTCTGATCTTAGAAAGGATTTCTAAATCACCAAGGAAAAGATCAAAAGATGCCGACAACGTAAAAGTGGAAAACTTTAATATGCCCAATAAAATTCATAATCAAACTAGAAACATTTTAAAGTGGAGTGAGGAAGGCCTTTCCATTTAAGATGTAAGAACCCAGAATCTATAAAAGAAAAGTTGATAAGGTTTGCTAATAAAAAAAAATCAGTACTTCTGCATGGAGAAAATGCCATAAACAAAGTTGAAAAAGAGATGATCAAATTTCAATTCAAGGCAAAGTGTTCATTTCTTGGATATATGAAAAGTATCTACAATTTAATTAATAAAGCTGTAACTCAATTAAAAATAGGCAAAGGCTATAAGGATAAGTAACCACAGAGTATCTATATCTGCAGAAATGGAAACTATGTATGTATATAACTGATAAAAATATATCATGTAGGGATCCCTGGGTGGCGCAGCAGTTTGGCACCTGCCTTTGGCCCGGGGCGTGATCCTGGAGACCCGGGATCAAATCCCATGTCGGGCTCCCGGTGTATGGGGCCTGCTTCTCCCTCTGCCTGTGTCTCTGCCTCTCTCTCTCTCTGTGTGACTATCATAAAAAAAAATAAAAATAAAAAAAATAAAAAAAATATATATCATGTATATGTATCTGCATGTATATGCAGAGAGTATATATCTAGAGGCTTTATAAGAACTTGGTTTCAGTTTTTACCCTAAGGAGGGAAACTGGATGGCTGAAGGACAGAGATGGGAAGAGGAATTACTCCTTATATCTTTTGATATTTTTCTATTACATATTAAATAGATACTATATATATAGATATATACACGTTTTTATGTTAAAAGCCTAAAAACAATATTTAGAGCACAAAATGACAATATTTTTGTTATAACACTCACACAAAGTTAATAAAAACAAGACTGTTATAATAAGTAAGCCAACATACATGAGCAGATAGTTAACAAAAAAGGAAAACAGAATGAATAAATACGCAGAAACATGTTCAATATCTGTAGTAATCAGAATGGGACTTAGTTATAACCTCTCAGAAAGTCATTCCGAAGCACCTAACATCAAGGTAAGCATCATTTCTGTGTGTTTCTGGTACTTGGCCTTGTGGTTCTTATCTCTACTGTAATTACTAGGTTATGTGTTGATGATGTTTTCTGTCTCTACTTCTTTTTTTTTTTAAGATTTTATTTATTTATTCATGAGAGACCCAGAGAGAGGCAGAGACACAGGCAGAGGGAGAAGCAGGCTCCCTGTGGAGAGCCCAATGCAGGACTCGATCCCAGGACCTTGGGATCACAATGAACCAAAGGCAGATGCTCAACCACTGAGCCACCCAGGTGCCCCTCTGTCTGTACTTCTGCAAGCTCTTTGAAGTTAGAAATTGTGTCTTCTATCATTTTCCCTTGAGTATGCCACAGTATCTAGCACATAGAGGACTGTTTGTTGAATGAATAAATGATCAGAGTAAAAAGCTAGTAATCAAAGATAAAGACATTGCAACAAGATGTTTGGGTTTCTTTAATAAGGGGAAATTAAGTTTTAATCTACAGTGTGTTTATAAGAATATGATGAAACTATTCTCATATTCCTGGTGACATAGCACATTATTTTTCTTAAATATTTTCATCATTTACCAATATTATCAAAACAACCCCCCCACACACACACATACACATACCCTTTGTAGGGCACAACTGTTAACCTTAAATCCAGTTCTACTTCTCAATCTTTACTAGGCTAATAATCTAAAGTATTTTTAAAATATGCATCCAAAGATGTTCATCACAGTGTTATTCATAATAGGGATACAGTGGAAGTATCCATAATAACCAACACTGAATAGTGATTTTAAAAATTGTTCAGTCTATATGGTAGGCAGTAAAAATTATCCTTACAAAAATGTAACAGCATGAAGAATGCTTGTGATATAATAATGTTAAGTGAAGAAGGCAGAATTCAGAATAAGTATACCTTCATAACTCAAAATATGAAGACTAGAAGGAAGTACAAGAAAATGTTAGTTATAATTAGAATAATTTTAAGTACAGTGGCTAAAACTCCCTTTCTCCTAGAAAGTGTTGGATGAATACTACAAATATTTGCCTCTGACACTGTGACAGATTTTCCTTTAGATATATTAATATATTCAAACAACTTATTGTATTATCTTTTATTATTTTTGGTATAATAAGTCTGGAAGTCTGTGAGATTTAGTACAATAAGTCGGCAAATCTGGGAGACTTCTTTTTAAAAAATTTTTTTTTTTTTTTTTATTTATGATAGTCACAGAGAGAGAGAAAGAGAGGCAGAGACATAACATAGGCAGAGGGAGAAGCAGGCTCCATGCACTGGGAGCCCGACGTGGGATTCGATACCGGGTCTCCAGGATCACGCCCCAGGCCAAAGGCAGGCGCCAAACCGCTGCGCCACCCAGGGATCCCCTCTGGGAGACTTTTGCAACAAGTCTATAGTATGATTATATGATCTTTAAATTTCAAAATGTTTATTTATCTTAGCAAATATAAGATCTGTATTCTTTTTAAAAAAGGATTTTATTTATTTTAGAGAGAGAGTGCACATGGTTGGGGGGAAGGGCAGAGGGAGAAGGAGACAGAGAATCTCAAGCAGATCTTGTGCTGAGTGTTGAGCCTGACACAGGGGTCCATCCCAGGACCCTGAGATCATGACCTGAGCTGAAACCAAGAGTTGGACGCCTAACCAACTAAGCCACCCAGGTACCCCTAAGACCTGTATTCTTACCGAGTTGCTGTAGTTATTAATATTGTCTTAGTGATGTTGTTTACAAATTCTGAAGGTATTTTGGCATGACCCTTATGGGCTGTTACTGACTCAATTCTGTCCCTTCTAAAATTTTTTTTTAAGATTTTATTTATTCATGAGAGACACAGAGAGTGAGTCAGAGACATAGGTAGAGGGAGATTCAGGCTCCCTGCAAGAAGCCTGATGTGGGATTTGATCCTGGAACTCCGGGGTCACTCCCCGAGCTGAAGGCAGACGCTCAACCGCTAAGCCACCTAGGTGTCCCTGTCCTTTCTAAGTTCATGTGTTGAATTCCTAGTCCTCAGTGTGATGGTATTTGGAGATGGGCCCCTCATGATGGATTAATACTCTTATAAGAAAAAGAGAAAAAAAAAAAAAAAGAAAAAGAGAGAGCGTGTATACTCTTCTTTCCCCATGAGAAAAGGCCATGAGAGCACACAGCAAGAAGGTGGCTATCTATAATCCAGGAAGCAGTTTCTCACCAGACACTGAACCTGCCACTGTCTTGATCTCAGACTTTCTAGCCTCCGGAGCTATGAAAAATAAATGTCTGTTTAAGCCACTCAGTCTGTGGTATTTTGTTATAGCAACCTGAGCTAAGACATGAGCTAACCCTTTGTTTTTTTTTTTTTTTTTTTTTTGTTTTTTTTTTTTTTGAGCTAACCCTTTGTGAATATAGTATGCTGTTGAAGGCAGATAATAGCTACCTTTTAATTTTGCTCACTATTTATTCAAAGGAACTGAATGTAATAACCAGTTTCTATAGTGTTTAAACTACCAGTAAAATTAAAGTTCTGGTTATTAATGTTCTAAGTATGCAGGGGCTTAAGAAGAGGCACTCACCAACCTTGAAATGAGAAATGGAACTCGAGTTAAACTGTAACATCAAAGCATGGATATGGAAACATTTTCCCAGTGAGAGAAGGTTCCTCCCAGGCTGATTCCTGAGGAGAAGTGAATTAAGACAGACTAGCAAAGCTTCAGAGAGTATATTGATGAAGTGCCCTATGCCATGAAAGTGAGAAAGCATTCTGGGCTTATTCAAAGAGAGTTGTTGTATAAGACGTTTATAGGCTCCAAAATTGTGATCTTTTTCTAAGACCACACCTATTGATTCCTTTGCTCCCGACATCCATGTTAGGGAAGGCCAGAAGGGGGTTGAAGAGATTTTTACCAGATCAGAGAGTCTTCTTCTGTGCCCTTAAGCCTTCATCTTGAAATGTTTCAGGTCCTAAATGGTTCTTATGATTTCTTGGCAGTCTATAATCTTCAAAAGTCTTCTATTTACAAAGTAGATATGCAGATGTTTATATATGACACCCTTCCCATTTATTCCTTTGCAGACCATATAAAAGATTTGGTTTTTTTATCCTTAGAGAAATAGGATGTCATTGAAGGATTCTAAACAAGGGAGTGACAGAGCCAGTTATGTTTTTAGATAAAAATGGCATCTCTCACAGTGGTGTAGAGAAAGGGATGGGGGCAGCCCCGGTGGCACAGCGGTTTAGTGCTGCCTGCAGCCCAGGGCGTGATCCTGGAGACCCTGGATCGAGTCCCTGGATCGAGACCCTGGATCGAGTCCCTGGATCGAGTCCCACGTCAGGCTCTCTGCATGGAGCCTGCTTCTATCTCTGCCTGTGTCTCTGACTCTCATTCTCTCTCTGTGTCTCTATGAATAAATAAATAAATCTTTAAAAAAAAATGAGAAAGGGATGGGCAAGAGATTACAGGAAGCCTACTATAGGAGGCTATTTCAGTATATCAAGAAAGAAGAAGATGAGATGGTAGCTTATACTAGGAGAGAAAGAAATGGATTGATTGAAGAGATATTTAAAAGCTAAAAAAGTCAATGACTAGTAGTGGTTTGGAAATAGCAGTAGGGGAGAGAGGCATGTGAAAGAAAACCCAGGTTTTTAGCTTATACAGCTCAACTGAAGGTAGCCTCACTCATTGTGGTTAGGGAACTCTAGAGAAGAGCAAGGCCTGGCAGAGAGGGGTGTGTGTGTGTGTGTGTGTGTGTGTGTGTGTGTGTGTGTGTGTGATGGCTACGGCCCCAGTTTCGGATAGTTTGAATTTGAGATGTCTCTGAGCTACTCCAGCAGAGATGGCAGTTCTACATGTCGTAGTTTACTGTTTAACAATTAACCTTCCTGTTTGAAGGTTGGAGAGAGATCTGCACTAGAGATATGATTCAGGAGTCAAAGGTATTTAAACAGTAATTGAGACTGGAGTTGTGGTGAAGATTGCCTGGGAGAGGGTAGCAAAATGAATAAGGGAAGAGGAAGTCCAGGAGGCTAAACTAGCAAAGAAGGCAGAGAAGGAGCTGTCAGAGGTAGGAAGAAAACTGCAAGGGTGTGGGGTCATAGCAGGCAGGGCAGACATGTTTCATTAAGGAAAAAGTGGTTGGCTGTGGTGATACTGATAAGACACTGAGCAAGATAAAATTAATGTGTTAATTACTATATTGTTAAATGAGAAGATGTGGGGTTTTGAAAATGGTATGGCAACTGGACAGGGAAATTTAGATATATAATTTAACTATTAAAAAGTGAATTATGTTTACTTTGAGCCATATGTTAATTAAATTCTTTGGGTTGCAAATAACAGCAACCCAACTCAATTTCCTTTAAACAAAATAAATAACTTACTGCCTCAGGGAATTAAAATGTCCAGATAGGAGTGGCCTCTGGCACAACTGAATACAGGGGCTTGAACAATATCATTACCTATGTCTTTTCTCATCTTTCTCAGCTCTGTTTTCCTCTAAGGATCTCTCCTGGTGGTCTCTGTAACTTCAGGCTTTTCCTATTCTTGCAATCCTAATGGAAAGAGTGCTCCTCCCTCCCAGTTTTAGCAAGAATCTCAAGACTTACTTGGGTTTTACCAATTTGTATCACATGCTTATCTATCAATGAATCACTTTGGTCAGAAACAATTAGATACGCTGCCAGGTCAGGCCTGAGTCACCTGCTCAGCCTTGGAGCTGGGCCAGGTAAGGAAGTAGTCTAATCTGAATCACATGGGCTGTGAATAAGGGAGGAGTTCCCAGAATAAGGAAAAATGTGTGCAAGGCAGGCAAAACAGCAGACGTCTATGTCAACTATAAAAGAATCCTTTGGCCCGATATATGTGAACACCTGCTTCTGTCATATACTTTGTAGGTAACCTTTTAGCTTAAAGAATGATTAAGTCTGTGTGTTATTGTAACATCTAGAAAGAGCCCCTGGATCTGATTCTTATGGTTAGAGAAAGGTTGGAATTATTCTTGCTGCATATACTGCTACTGGCTTGTGGAGCTAAATAATAGCTAATCTTAAAGACCAACAAACACAAAAGGATGCTCAACATCACTAATTACTACAGAAGTGCAGATCAAAACCACAGTGAGCTACCATCTCACATCAGGATAGCTGCTATAAAACACCAGCACCATCACAAACAGAAAATAACAGGTGTTAATGAGAATGTGGAGAAACTAGAACCCATGTGTACTGTTAGTGTACTGATTTGTAAAATGGTATTAACTACTATGGAAAACAATATGATTTCTCATAAAATAAAAAATAGAGCTACCATGTGATCCAGCAATCCCACTTCTGGGTATAAATCCAAAAGAATTGAAAACAGGGTCTCAAAGAGATATTTGTGCACCATGTTCGTAGCACCATTATTCATAGTCGGCAAGAGGTGGAAGCAACCCGAGTGTCACTGACAGATGGATAAACAAAATGTGGCGTATACATACAATGGGATATTACCCATCCCTAAAAAGGAAGACATTCTGATATAAACAACAACATGGATGAACCTTATGCTAAGCAAAATAAGCCAGTCAGAAAGATACATACTGCATGATTCCGGTTATGAGATACCTAGAATAGTCCAATTGGTAGAGACATAAAGTAGAATGGTGGTTGCCAGGGCCTGAGGTGGGGGAGAATGAGGAATTGTTGTTTAATGTGTGTAGTTTCAGTTTTGCAAGATGTAGAAGTTCTGAGAGATCTGTTGCACAACAGTGTGAATGTATTTAATAGCACTAAACTGTACACTTAAAAATGGTTAAGATGGTAAATTTTATGTATTTTTATCATAACTTCAAAATTTTTAAAAGACACATTGACTAATCAACAAGTTATAGATATTCCTTAAGGACTAATTTATTACATTGTGTAATAAGGACCGATGCACCTAGCCAAAGGCAAGGGGATTTCAGGGGTTGAATTTATCATAAGCCGTCCCTAGCACTACCATCACCACCACTTTTGCTTCATTTTGTCTGGATATGCCTCTAAAATCTGTGCTCCTGGCAGTGACACTAATAGATTCATATGATCCATTAATGTTCTTTACCCCAGTCTTCTTTCAAATACTGTACCTGTGTTATGTGTTATCAGTAACTACCTTTTAAAAGAGTACTTTTAATCTAGTTTCTAGGAATTTGTAATTCATCATTATATTTGTTTATGAGAAGTAAACCCACACTTTTTTATGCCAGTGGACATTTTTTCATTCATTCACAAACATGTATAAGTGCTACATTGAATATCATTTTTTAAAATTGAAGTAGAGTTGACATACAATATTATGTTAATATCAGATGTACAACAATGATTCAACAGTCATGTACATTAAAAATGCTCACCCAGTAGATATAGTTACCATCTCACCATACAAACTTATTACAATATTATTAACCCTATTTCCTATGCTGTACTTTTCATCCCTGTGACTTATTTATTTTATAACTGGAAGTTTGTACCTCTTAATCCTCTTCATCTATTTTGTTTATACCCCAGAAACTCCTCCCCTATGGCAACCACCAATTTATTTTCTGTACCTATAGAGCTATTTCTGTGTTGGTTTAGATTCCACATATAAGTGAAATCATATGGTATGCGTCTTTCTGTGTCTAATTTCATTTAGCACAATAACCTCTAGGTCCATCCATGTTATCACAAATGGCAGGATCTCATTCTTTTTAAAGACTGAGTAATAGTTCATCATGTTTATATACCACACTTTCTCCATTTGTCTATTGATTGATACTTAGGTTGCTTTCACATCTTGGCTATTGTAAATAATACTGCACTAAATGTAGAGGTGAATATATCTTTTTGAATTAGTGAGTAAATAAGCAGTAGTAAAATTACTGGATCATATGGTAGATCTATGCTTAATTTTTTGAGAAACCTCCATACTGTTTTCCACAGTTGCTACATCAATTTACAATCCCACCAACCATGCACAAGAGTTCCTTTTTCTCTACATTCTTGCCAACACTTGTTATTTCTTGTATTTTTTTGTTCTAGCCATTCTAACAGATGTGAGGTGATATCTCCTGTGGTTTTAATTTGCATTTCCCAATGGTGAGTGATGTTGAACATCTTTTCATGTGTCCATTGGCCATCTTCTATAGAAAAAATGTCTATTCAGATCCCTGTCCATTTTTAAATTGGATTATTTATTTTTTTGGTGTTAGGTAAGTTCTTTATATATATTGGACATTAACCTCTTATTGAATATATCATTTACAAATATTTTCTTTCATTCAGTAGGTTGGCTTTTCATTTTCTTGCTGGCAAAAGCCTTTTAATTTGATGTAGTCCCAATTATTTATTTTTGCTTGTGATTTTGGGGAGACAGGTTCAGAAAAATATTTCTAAGGCTGATGTTTAGGAGATTACCACCTATGTTTTCTTTTAGGAGTTTTGTGGTTTCTGGTCTCACATTTAGGTCTTTAATCCATTTGACTTTATTTTTGTATATGGCATAAAAAAGTAGTCCAGCTTCATTCTTGTTCATGTTACTATCCAGTTTTTCCAGCACCATTTATTGAAGAGACTGTCCTTTCCCACTGTACATTCTTGCCTCCTTTGATCATAGATTAATTAACTAAAAAAACATGGGTTTATTTTGGGGCTCTTTATTCTGTTCCATTGATCTGTGTATATATTTTCATGCCTGTGCCATATACTGTTTTGATTACTGCAGCTTTGTAGTATGTTTTGAAATCTGGGGAAAAAATAAATAAATAAATTTTAAAAATAAATAAATAAATAAATGAAAGAAAGAAAGAAATCTGGGATTGTGATACCTCCGCCTTTTGTTCTTTCTGAAGACTGCTTTGTCTATTTGAGATATTTTGTCATTACATACAAATTTTAGGATTATTTGTTCTAGTTCTGTGAAAAATGCTGTTTTGATAGGGATTGCATTGAATCAATAGTTTGCTTTGGGTAATATGGAAATTTTAACAGTATTAATTCTTCCAATCCATGAACATAGGATATCATTCCATTTGCCTGCGTAATCTCTAATTTTTATCAGTGATTTATAATTTGCAGAGTACAGGTCTTTCATCTCCTTGGTTAAATTTATTCTTAGGTATTTTATTGTTTTTGGTACAATTGTAAATGGGATTGTTTTTTTAATTTCTCTTTTTGCTACTTCATTATTAGTGTATAGAATGCAACTGATGTCTATGTATTAATTTTGTATCCTGCAATTTTAGTGAATTCATTTATTACTTCCAGTAGTTTTTGGTGAGTCTTTAAGGTTTTCTGTGTATAGCATTATATCATCTATAAATAGTGACAGTTTACTTCTTTCTTACCAATTTGGGTGCCTTTTATTCTTTTTTCTGGTCTGCTTGCTGTGGTTAGGACTTCCAGTACAGTATTGAATAAAAGTGGCAAGAGCGGGCTTCCTTGTCTTATTCCTGATCTTAGGGGAAAAGCTTTCAGCGTTTCACCATTGAATGTGATGTTAGCTATGGGTTTGTCATATATAATCATTGTCATGTTGAGGAGTGTTCCTTCCCTTTAAACCACTTTATTGAGAGGTGAGTTTTTTTTTTAATCATGAATGGATATTGAATTTTGTGAAATGCTTTTTCTCTGTTGAGATAATTTTTTATTTTGTTAATGTGGCATATCTTGTTAATTGATTTACGAATGTTCAGCCATCCTTGCATTCTCAGAGTAATTCCCAGTTGATTGTGGTGAATGATCCTTTTAATGTAATTAGCTAATATTTTTTGAGGATTTTTGCATCTGTGTTCATTAGGGATGTTGGCCAGTAGTGTTTCTAGTTTTTGTTTGTTTGTTGGGGGGGGGGGTGCTTCTATTATTTTCACGGTGTATCCTTTTTCCAGATAGAGTATTCTTGTTCATAGGTTTTTTCCTTTTAGCTCTTTAAATATATCATGCCAGCTACCTCCTAGCCTATAGTGTTTCTGCTGAAAAATCAACTGATAACCTTATGGTGTTTCTCTTCTACTTAATTTTTTGGTTCATGCTTAAAATTTTCTCTCTTTAGCCTTTGACACTTTCATTTTTATGTGTCATGGTGGGGAACACCTTGGGTTCATCTTATTTGGAACTCTCTGGCTTCCTAAACCTGGATGTCTGCTTTCTTCCCTTGGTTAGGGAATTTTTCAGCTCTCATTTCTTCAAGTAAGTTTTTGCCCCCCCTTCTCCTTCTGGGATCCCTATAATGCAAATATTTATTCACTTGATGTTATATAAGAGATCCCTTAGCCTGTCCTCATTTTTAAAAATTATCTTCTTTTTCTTTTGCTGTTTAGCCTAGATTCTTTCCATTGCCCTTTCTTCCAGATTGCTGATCCATTCTTCTGTATCCATTAATCTGTTGATTCCCCCTAGCATATTTTTCATTTCACTTATTGTATTCTTCAACTGATTGGGTCTTTTTAATATTTTCTCTCTCTTTGTTGAACTTCTCACCAAGTTCTACTCTTTTTTCCAGTGTTATGAGCATCTTTATGACCATTAAACTCTTTATCAGGCATATTATCTCTGTTTCATTTAGTTCTTTTCTGCTGTTTTGTCTTGTTCTTTAACACGGGGCATATTCTTCTGTCTTCCCATTTTGTTTAACTTTCTGTGTTTGTTTCTATGAATTAGGCAAAACAGCTACTTCTCATAAACCTGAGGAATGGTCTTCTGTATGGTCAACCCCCATGTAGACTGTGTGTGCCTGGTAACTTTGGCTGGTTGTCTGAAGTTGTGTCTGGTATGGACTGGGGGTTCTCAGGCACTCTATGCTGGGCGACCCTGGTGAGATGGCCAGAACTGAAGTGGGTGTGGGCTGGGGTGGTCCTGGGGTTCTTTGAGCACAAGTCACCCTGGCAGCATAGCTAAAACTGAAGTAGGTAAGCTAGAGTGACCTGGGATTCTCCACATAAGAGGGTACCCTGAAAGGATAGCTAGAGCCAAGGCAAGATGGCTTCAGGGAGTACCCTCACAGGACAGCTGGAGCTGAAGTAGGTGGCCCAGTGTGGTCCTGGGCTCTCCCCACAAAGGGCACCCTGGGAGGACAGCTGAAGTGAGTACAAGTTAAGGTGTCCTGGGGTTCTCAGTGCAGGGGGTGCCCTGGTGGGTTGTTTAAAGTTGAGGCTTGCATAGACTGGGGTGTCCTGGGGTGCTCTGTGTACCAGGTATCCTAGTAGGGAAGCTGGTCAGGGACTCCAAAGCCCTCCACACAGGGGCTACCCTGGCAGAGTAGCTGAAACCAAAGCAGGCACAGGCTGAGGGCTCTCAGAGCACCCTGGCAGGGTGAATGGAGCTAAATAGGTACGAGCCAGGAGGCCCCAGAGCGCTCTGCTCCAGAGATGCCTGAGCAAGCTGTCTGGAGCTAGTTTGGTTGATTTATGGTTTGATTTAGTATAGCTTTGTAGTATATCTTGAAATCTGAGACTGTGATACCTCCAGCTTTGTTCTTCATTCCAAGATTTCCTTGGCTATTCAGAGTCTTTTGTGGTTTCATACAAATTTAAGTATTATTTTTTGTAGGTTTGTGAAAAATGCTATTAGTATTTTGATAGGGATTTCATTGAATGTATAGATTGCTTTGGATAGTATGGACATTTTAACATTATTCTTCCAATCCATGAGCATGGGTGTCTTTCCATTTGTCATCTTTTATTTCTCATAAAAAAGGATGAGATGCTGCCATTTGTGACACAGTATGGACCTAGAGGGTATTATGTTGAGTGAAGTAAGTCAGAAAGAGAAAGACAAATACCATATGATTTCACTTATATGTGGAATCTGAAAACATAGAACAAATGAATAAACAAAAAGCAGGAGCAGACCTATAAATACAGAGCACAAACTGATGGTTGCCAGAGGGGAGGTGGTGGGGGATGGGCAAAATGGGTGAAGGGGTATGGGAGATACAGGCTACTAGTTATGGACTAAATAAGTCACAGGAATAAAAGGTATGGCATAGGGAATATAGTGAATGGTATTGTAATAGTGTTGTATAGTGACAGATAGTAGCTACACTTGCAGTGAGGAAAACATAACATAGAGATGTTGAATCACTATGTTGAACACCTGAAATTAATGTAACAGTTTGTGTCAACTATTGTAAAACTTGAAAAAATAGAAAAAATATAATATTAGTGAAAAGGGATATATCACTGCAGAGCCTACAGACATTAAGGAGATAAAAGAGGATATTTTTTAATATCCTTATTTCATGCCATTTGATTATTTGGATAAAATGCGCAAATTCCTTGAAAAAAAATAAAACTTACCAAAGCTAAATAACAGAAAAAGGAATAGAAAATCTACATAATACATTGGCTATTAAGGAAATGGATTCCATTATTTAAAACCTCCCCACTGGGCAGCCCAGGTGGCTCAGCGGTTTCGCTGCCGTCAGCCCAGGGCGTGATCCTGGAGACCCAGGATTGAGTCCCACGTCGGGCTCCCTGCATGGAGCCTGCTTCTCCCTCTGCCTGTGTTTCTGCCTCTCTCTGTGTGTCTCTCATTAGTAAATAAAATCTTTAAAAACAAAACAAAACAAAACAACAAACCTTCCCACAAAGAAAACCTGAAGATGTATAACTTATCTGGTGAATTCTTTCAAATATTTAAGGAAGAAACAACATCAATCTTGAACTAACTCTTCCAGACAACAGAGAAAGAGAATTATAGTCCCTACCTTTTCTTATAAGAAAGAAGTTATAAAATTTGCAAGAAAGGAAAATTGCAGATCAATCTCTCTTAGTGGTCTTATTTATGGATGTGAAAGTCTTTAACACAATATTAGCAAATTGTATACATAAAAAAGATAGTATGTTACAACAAAGGTTTACTTTAAGTATGCAAAGGTAGTTTAATATTTAAAAATCAATGTATTTAATAAAATTGACAGAAAATAGAAAAATTATATGATTGTTTTAATAGATACAAACATTTTAGCTTAGCAGAAAAAGCCCTTTTCAAAGAATCTCTCTCTGTCTCTCTCTAGCCTCCTCTCCTTGCACCACAATATATATTTGTACATATATGCACAAATTTCTTTCACCATGTACGGAACAGTTTACACTTCCTGGCTCATGTCCTGTTATTTCTTGCTTCTCTGCCTTCACTTGTGTTGTACCACCTGCTTCTTTACCCAATAACTTAGACTTGTTCTTCAAAAGTCAGTCTAGGATTCTGGGAACATTTTGGCAGCAGTCTCCCCCCCCCCCCCCCCCATATACAATAAAAGGCATTTGGGTAACTTCTACCACCACAGTCAATATGTAGAATATTTTTATTACCTTCAAAAGGATGCCCCTTCCCTGTAAATGTCCCCCCACATCTAACCCTTGACAGCTCCTGCTCTGCTTTCTGTTAGTGTAGATTAAATTTGTATTTCTCAGATTTCCATATAATCAGAATCTTACATGTTTAGTTTTTTCACTCAGTATGCTTTTGAGATTCACCCATGTTATTGCTTGCACCTGTAGCTCATTGTCTCTTGTTTCTGAGTTGTATTCCAGTGCATGAATACTCCACAAATTGTTCATCCAATTACATGTTCATGGATGTTTGTTTCTAATTTGAGGCTATTATGATTAAAGCTGTTACGAACATTAGTGTACAGGCTTTTATAGAGACACTTAGTTTCATTTCTCTTGGGTAAGTTCCTAAGAGTGAAATTGCTAGGGAGTATGGTAAGTCATATAAGAAAACTTTATAAGAAACTGCCAAACTGTTTGGTAAAGTAGTTTTACTGTTATACCTTGACCAGCAATGCATGAGTATTCCATTTACCACATATCCTGGCAACACTTGGTATTTGCCAGTCTTTTTAATTTTAGCCAGTCAAATGGGTATGTACTGGTGCCT
Source organism: Canis lupus baileyi (assembly GCF_048164855.1). Classification (NCBI taxonomy): domain Eukaryota; kingdom Metazoa; phylum Chordata; class Mammalia; order Carnivora; family Canidae; genus Canis; species Canis lupus. The sequence goes on from NC_132869.1 coordinate 40,251,113, forward strand.
TGTAATTTTAATTTACATTTCTCTGATAGTGATATTATCTTTTAATGTGTTTATTGGCCATTATTATGTCTTCCTTTGCAAAGTGTTCAAATCTTTTGCCTATTGAGTTTTTGTAAGAGGCTGAAATATATATATTATATATATGGAATATTCTAAAATATATGTAAATAATAAAATACATATTATGGATACATATTATATATAATATATTCTGGAGAATAGATATATTGTAGGGTATATAATATATAGTTGTATATAATATATATTCTGGAGAATATGCTATATATTATATAGATATATAGATATATAACATATGTAAATAATCTATATATATACACACACGTGTGTGTGTGTATGTGTGTGTGTGTGTGTGTGTGTGTATTCTGGATTTAAATCCTTTGTCAGATGTGTGGATTGTGAATATTTTCTCCCAGTATCGGTCTTACTTTTTCATCTTCTTAAATAACATTGTCTTTCAAAGAGCTAAAGATTTAAAATTTTCAGAAGTCTAATTTATGAACTGTTGTTTCTTTTGTGGTTTATACTTTTTGCATCCTATGCAAGAAATCTTTGCCTACCCCAAGCTTGCAAAGATTCTCTATGTTTATTTAGAAGTTTTATAATTTTAAAATTTTATAATTTTAGCTAGTATGTTTAGGCTTCTGATTTATTTTCAGTTAATTGTAGTGTATAGAATGAGGGTAAGAGTCAAGGTTTATTTTTTTCCCAAATGGGTAATTTTGTTGTCCCAGTATGTTCTTCATTGAGTTACTGTGGCACTTTTATTGAGATCATTTGCCCATGTGTGTGAGGGACTGTTTCTGCATTCTGTTCTGTGACATGTATCTCTGTATGCTTACTCCTATGCCAAAACCCTGCTGCCTTGATCACTTTAATTTTATAATACTCTTGAAACTGGTGATAGAAGTCTTTCTAAGTTTGTCTATTTTCAAATTTATTTTAGTTAGGCTAGGTCCTTTGCATTTCTATATGAAATGTAGAATCAGCTTGCTAACTTCTAAAAATTTCTGCAGTATTTTAATTGGGATTTCACTATACCTATCAATCAATTTGAAGGTAATTGAATCTTAACAATATTATAATCCAATCTGTGAACATGTATATCTCTCCATTTGTTTAGGGCTCCGTTCATTTGTTACCTTGTTATCAGATATCACAGTACTTGCACTACCTGCTTCCCATTGTCTAAAAATAGCTATTGCTAATAGTTTGTTCAGTTTTCTGGTTGTTTATGACAGGAATATAATTTTTTACCCTCTTACACCTTCATAGCCAGAAATGGCATCCTAGCTTTTGAATCTCCTTAAATCACCCCATAAAAATAGATCAAATAGGACTACAAAGCCAAAGACCTCTGGATAACAGCTACAACAAAACTAGGTGACTAGGCGTTTCTGTGACCCTCCAAATATCAGTGAGAGAGGCTAAATCACTGACAGTTGAAGATCTGTGTGGTAGTACCATCTGTGCAGGAGAAAACAGGGAGGCAGCCTAGCTTATGATACCTTGAGAACAAAGGATATGTCAGAACTCAGGAGTCCTTGAAAAGGTCCTCACAGGATGCCTGGGTGGCTTGGGATGCCTGGGTGGGTGGCTCAGAGGTTGAGCCTCTGCCTTTTTTGGCCCAGGGTGTGATCCTAGAGTCCAGAGATTGAGTCCCACGTCAGGCTCCCTGCATGGAGCCTGCTTCTCCCTCTGCCTGTGTCTATGCCTCTCTCTCTCTGTGTCTCTCTTGAATAAATAATAAATAAAATCTTAAAAAAAAAAAAAGAAAGAAAAGGTCCTCACTAGCTAAAGAGAGACAGTTTGAGAATCAAGAACTGCATGAATTTCAAAAGCAAATAGATTCAAATGATACTTAAAAAAACGACAAAAAAAAATCCCCTCATTGTTGTTATTGGAGGGAACCACCTCATTATTTTGAAAGCTGGCAAATAAAGGAAGCAAACATTTATCCTGCCTTTTCTATTTTTTATCTATAGTAACAAAGTAGCTGATAAGAGAAAGTTTCTCTTTATTGATGTGTTCTAGTTTGTAAGGGAAGGAAGAATGATTGAAAAACTAACACATCTCGTTGAGACTACTGATGAAATTAATGGGTCTGTGCAGTGGCTGCTAACGTTACCTTGGATGGAAAGACATTCCTGCAGAATCATATACTGCCATCTAGGAAGTAGTTTCACAATATCTGAAGAAAAAAAGTCCAGTGTGAATCTGATCAAGCTTGTTGATCTACCAGTCTACCAATCACAAGAGTACAGAATAAAAGACACCATGGGAATACAATAACAAAATTTAGTGAGGATAATTCTGAATAGGAATTGGCAAACTATGGCCCATGGGACAGATCTGGCTCATTGCCTGTTTTCTATGGCTTATGAGCTAGGAACAAGTTTTTCATTTTAAATGGTTGGAAAAAAAATCATGAAATGTGAAAATTATCTAAAATTCAAATTTCAGTATCCACAAATAAAGTTTTGTTGGAACACAGCCATGTTCATTTGTTTATGTGTTGTCTGTGACCACTTTCATGCTAGAGTGGCAGAGTTGAGTAGTTGTAATAGAGACTGTAAAATCTGCAAAGTCTAAAATACTTACTAATTGGCCTGTCACAGAAAAAAATTTGCTGATCCCTGATCTAGAGGACTAAAGACCCAGTTTCTTCAACCAAAAAATGTAAGGGAAAAAAAGAGATGAAAGGAAGAACCAGTAGTTTGAAAGAGACTTAAATGTACCAATTGTCACAATATATGAATCTTATTTGGATCCCTCTTAAAAAAAAAAAAAAAAAGATTATTTGGCTGGCTCAGTTGGCAGAGCATACAACTCTTGATCTTGGAATTGTGAGTTTTAGCCCCACATTGGGTGTAGAGATGACTTAAAATCTTTTTTTTTTAATGAAACAATATAAGAAATAGAAAAATGCGAACATTGACAAAGGTATTTGCTATTAAAGAATTGTTCATTTTTAAAGGCATGATAACAGTTTTGTGGTTATGTTTTAAGAAGAGTCCTTAGCTTTTAGAGATACATCCTAAAATATTTAGGGATGTCTAGAGTTGCTTCAGAATAATCTGAGGAGTGAGGATTATTGGGTGTGGGTATAAATGAGATAAGATTATCCATGTTATGAAAAATTGTAACTGGAAGATGAGTGCATATGGTTCATCATATTATTTTACTGTTTTCTCTACTTTTCTTAATGTCTGAAAATCTACAGTAAAGACAAAAAAATAAATTATTTCAAAATAAAAGTTTTAAAAAAATCAATTCAAAGGCCATGTCCTCTGGGCCTTATAATCTAATGCCTCTTTTCTGTGCATATGCAGAAACATGGGATTTACTGCATTGATTGTTACTCTTAAATAATTGTTTGATTTCCCCTCAACTGTGAGTCCCTGAGGGCTGGGGCCATGTGTTACTTGATTTTGATCCCCAGTACTAATCATAGGACCTGGCACATAACCTGGCTATTTCATAAATGTGTTTGAAACAAGTTATGTCTCTTCATAGCATATCTGACTTCTAGACATTAAAGATTTCAAACCATAGTAATCCCTTTTTTGTTGATATTATTAATTTTTATTTACCATATGTCTTCCAAATATATGCTTGTGTTTCAGCATGAAAGCAAACTGTTTACAGCTCTTATAAATCAGGAAAGATATAACTCTAAAGTAAGTTACATAATGAGCATGTTCACTTGAGCTGTCTCTGAGACAGGATGTAGTTTATCTTCATGCGAAATGTGGAGTAGTTCCTTCCAAATAAGACAGTTATTTCATCTGTAGGTACAATATTGTATATTTCTGAATATAGGGGAAATAGCCACATTTAAATCTAGGATAAAAATCTTAATTATCAAGGAATACAGATTGGTGCAGTCACTATGGAAAACAATATGGAGGGCAGCTGGGGTGGCTCAACGGTTTAGCACTGCCTTCAGCCCAGGGCCTGATCCTGGAGACTTGGGATCGAGTCCCATGCAGGGCTCCCTGCATGGAGCCTGCTTCTCCCTCTGCCTCTCTCTCTCTCTCTCTGTATCATGAATAAATGAATAAAATCTTAAAAAAAAAACAAAACAAAACAGTATGGAGGTTCCTCAAACAATAGAAAATGGAGGGACTCCCAGGAGTAGGATGTGTGAGGCAGAGTAGGAGGTCCTAGGCTTACCTCATCCCATGGATATATCTAGATAACACCCACATGATGTAAATAACCCAGAAAATGACCCAAAGGCTGGCAGAACAGACTCTTCACAGCTCAACGTAGAGAAGAGGCCACACTGAAAAGGGTAGGAAGGGTGGAGACACAGTTGGGAATAAAGCTGACCTGTGAGACTTTCTTCAGGAGGGAGGGATGTCTTCAGCACAGAGAGGAGAGAGGAGCAGACCCCACACGAGGCACCCCAGGCACCAGAACCTGACCTGGGAAGATGAATTCCCATAACATTGGGCTTTGAAATCCAGAGGGGCTTAACTTTGTGAGTTCTATCTATATGGGCTAACATATGGAACTTTAAAAATCAGTGCGATTGGCTCTGGGAGAGCCAGAGGGCAATAAGAAACTGAATGCCCACCTTTAAAGAGAGAGTGCAACAAACAGCTCTGCTGAGATACAACATAGAAACAGTTTGAGAAACATCTGAGGTATATGGGAGAGAGATTTATTCACTAATCTCAGAACTTGTGCTGGAGGGACAAGGATCTTTAGGAGACTTCTCTAAGAACAAAGGAGCTGGTGGTGCCATTTCTGTCCTGTGCCCCCCAGTCTAGATGCATGGATATATGTGGGAACCAGTGCAGCATGAAGACTCTCCAAGTAGTTTTCTAATAATATCCCCTGCCCCCTTATTCTTCCACGGGCCTGCCCTCTCCAGCTGTCCTCAGCAGTTCTCCAAAGCAGCTACAGATCCTCTCCCACAATGCAAATCTTGCTTACACTGTGCACCCCATCCCCAGGTTCTGCAGGCCGGCCCCCTCCAACCCACTCTTGGCAGAAGTCCATCCAAAGTGGTGCCACAAGCAGGGCAGTGTGCAAGCAGCCCTGACTGGGGCCAACACCACTCCAAAGTGACTCCTGCCCTGGGGAGAGATGAAGATAGCCACACACACCAGTTTGACTATGGCCTCAGCAATGTGCTGGCAGCAGATGTCTGGTCTGACTACAGGCCCTGTTCACCAATGAAAGCTTTTCAGGGGACAACACAGGGTGAGAGCCCTGCAATCTGGAGTGACCGCAGCTCTGAAAGATACTTAGTCTCACCCAACTCGAGCTCAGGGCAGCCCCAGTCTAGCCCACTGACAACACAGGAACCAAATCCTGCCCACACAGGCAAAGAGAGCCATTGCAGATGACTGGACTGAAGGCAAAGCAGTGGCTCAGTCATAACAGTAGGGCACATGCAACACACATAGGAGATACCCCTGAAGTACCAGGTTCTGGTGAACAGGGGACATTGCATTGAAGGGCCCCATAGGCCCTCTTCTTCATAAGGTCACTACTTTATTTCTTCCTTTAAAAAAAAAGATTTTATTTTTAAGTAATATCCACATCCAACATGGGGCACAAACTCACAACCCTGAGATTAAGAGATGCATACTTCACTGAGTGAAGTGACAGCCAGGCTCCCAAGGCCATTACTTTGAAGAGCAGAAAATGTAGCTGACTTTCCCAACACATAGAAACAGACCCAGAGGGCAGCCCAGGTGGCTCAGTGGTTTAGCGCCACCTTCAGCCCAGGGCGTGATCCTGGAGACCTGGGATTGAGTCCCACATCGGGCTCCCTGCATGGAGCCTCCTTCTCCCTCTGCCTGTGTCTCTGCCTCTGTCTCTCTCTCTCAATTAAATAAATAAAGCCTTTAAAAAAATAAAAAATAAAAAGAAACAGACCCAGAGGGATAGGCAAAATGAGGAGACTGAGGAATATGTCCCAAATGAAACAATAAACACACAACAAAAGAGGTAAACAAAATGGAGATAAATAATATACCTGATAGAGAATTTAATGGTCATAAAGACACTCACTGGACTTGAGAAGAGTGGAGGACCTCAGTGAGATCCACAACAAAGAGATAGAAAACATAAAGAAGAGCCAATCAGAGATGAAGAACTCAATAACTGAAATTAGAATACACTAGAGGGCATAAATAGTTGACTAGAGAAAGAATGGGTCACCAATCTGGAGGATAGAGTAATGGGAAGCAGACTTATTTCAGACCTAATGACAACTACAGATTGAAAGTGAAAGGGTAAAAAACATTTGTGATACAAATGGAAATTAAAAGAAAGCCAGGGTAGCAGTACTTATATTGAACAAAATAGACTTTAAAATAAAGATTGTAATAAGAGATAAAAAAGGACACTACATAATCATAAAGGGAATAATTCAACAAGAAGATGTAATAATTGCAAATAATTATGGAAGCACCCAAATACATAAAGCAGCCAATAGCAAACATAAAGGAAGTAATCAGTAGTAATGCAATAATAGTAATGGATGTTAACACTTCAGTTATATCAATGGGTATATCATTTAAACAGAAAATCAATAAGGAAATGGTAGTTTTGAATGACACTTTGGACCAGATGGTTCTAACACACTATCCTAAGAATACACATTCTTTTTTGTATCCTAGAATACACATTCTTTTCAAGTGCATATGAAACCTTATCCAGAATAGATCACATGTTAGGACACAAAACAAGCCTCAACAAATTCAAAAAGACTGAAGTTGGGATGCTTGGGTGGCTCAGTGGTTGAGCATCTGCCTTTGGCTCAGGGCATTATCCTGGGGTCTGGGGATCAAGTCCTGCATTGGGCTCCCCAGAGGGAGCCTGCTTATGCCTATGTCTCTGCCTCTCTCTCTCTCTCTCTGCCTCTCATGAATCAATAAATAAAATCTTTTAAAAAAAGAAAAAGACTGAAGTCATACACAAAAAAATCTGGAAAGAACACAAATACATAGAGGTTAAATAACATACTATTAATCAATAAATGAGGGACGCCTGGGTGGCTCAGCTCTTAGGTGTTTGCTTTTGGCTCAGGGCGATCCTGGAGTCCCAGGATTGAGGCCTGCATCAAGCTCCCTGAATGGAGCCTACTTCTCCCTCTGCCTGTGTCTCTGCCTCACTCTCTGTTTGTATCTCTCATGAATAAATAAGTGAAATCTTTAAATAAATAAAGTTTTAAAATTTTTAAAAATAAAAATAAACAATAAATGAGTCAACCAAGAAATCAAAGAGGAAATAAAAAAATACATGGAGAAATGAAAATACAATGGTCCAAAATCTTTGGGATGCAGTAAAAGCAGTTCTAAGTGGGAAATTTATAGCAATACAGGCCTACCTCAAGAAACAAGAAAAATCTCAAACAACCTAACCTTAACCCAAAGGAGCAAAAAGAACAAACAAAACCCTAAACCAATAGAAGGAAGGAAATAAAAAGAATAGATTAAAAATAAATGGAATTGGGATCCCTGGGTGGCACAGCGGTTTGGCGCCTGCCTTTGGCCCAGGGCGCGATCCTGGAGACCTGGGATCGAATCCCACGTCGGGCTCCCGGTGCATGGAACCTGCTTCTCCCTCTGCCTATGTCTCTGCCTCTCTCTCTCTCTCTGTGTGTGACTATCATAAAAAAAAAGAATAAATAAATGCAATAGAAACTTACAAAACCAACAGAACAGATCAATGACCAAGAACTGATTATTTGAAAAGAGCAACAAAATTGATAAACCCTTAGCCACACCAAGTAAAAAAGAAAGAGGATTCAAATAAACAATATCAGAAATTAAAGGGGAGATATAACAGCCAATACCACAGAAATACAAAGAATTAGGAGAAAATATTATGGGGGCACCTGGGTGGTTCAGTGGTTGAGCATCTTCCTTTGGCTCAGGTGATCACAGGGTCCTGGGATTGAGTCCCACATCAGTCTCTCTGTGGGGAGCCTGTTTCTCCCTCTGCCTATGTCTCTGCCTGTCACTCTGTGTCTCTCATGAATAAATAACTAAATCTTTTTTAAAAAGAAAATATTATGAAAAATTATATGCCAGCAAATTGGACAGCCTAGAAGAATTGGATAAATACCTTGAAGCATATAACCTCCCAAAATTGAATCAGGGAGAAATAGAAAATTTGAACAGACCAATTGCTAGCAATGAAATTAAATCAGTAACCAAAAAGTCCCAACAAGCAAAAGTCCAAGACTAGGTTGCTTCACAGGTGAATTCTAACAACATATAAAGAAGAGATAATACCTATTCTTCTCAAACTATTCCCAGAAAAGAGCATGGAAAACCTTCAAATTTATTCTATGAGGCCAGAATTACTCTCATACTAAAGCTACATAAGGATGCTGGGGGAAAAAAAAGAGGGGGGGTGGCTTAGTGGTTTAGCGCTGCCTTCAGCCCAGAGTGTGATCCTGGAGACCCGGGATCGAGTCCCATGTCAGGCTCCCTGCATGGAGCCTGCTTTTCCCTCTGCCTGTGTCTCTGCCTCTCTCTCTTTCTCTGTGTGTGTCTCTCATGAATAAATAAATAAAATCTTTAAAAAAGAAAAGAAAAACTACAGGCCAGTATCTCTAATGAACATAGATGTGAAAATCCTCAGCAATATTAGGAAGCCAAGTCCAGCAATATATTTAAAAAAAAAAATCACAATCAAATAGGATTTGTTCCTAGAATGCAAGGGTGGTTCAGAATTTGCAAAATAATCAATACTATATATCATATCAATAAGAGAATAAAAACCCTATGATTATTTCAAAAGATGTAGAAAAAGCATTTGACAAAGTACAACATCTATTGATGATAAAAACTCTCAACAAAGTAGGTTTAGTGGGAACATACCTCAAGATAGGAAAGGTCATCTATGAAAAACCCACAGCTAATGTTAAACTCATTGGTGAAAAACTGAGCACTTTCCCCCTAAGGTCAGGAACAACGCAAGAATGTCCACTCTCGCCATTTTTATTCAACCTAGTACTGGAAGTCCTAGCCCACAACAGCCAGACAAGGAAAAGGAGTAAGAGGCATCCACATTTGTAAGGATGAAGTAAAACTATCACTATTCTCAGATGACATGATGCTATCTGTAGATAATCCTAAAGACTCCATCAAAAAACTACTAGAACTGATAAGTGAATTCAGTAAAGTTGCAGGATACAAAATAAATATACAGAAATCCATTGCATTTCTATACACTAATAATGAAGCAGCAGAAAGAGAAACCAAGGGAACAATTCCATTTACAATTGCACCAAAAATAATAAACTCCCTAAGAATAAAATTAAGCAATGAGGTGAAAGACCTCTGAAAACTTTATTATAAAACATTGATGAAAAGTATTGAAGATGACACAGGCAAATGGAAAAATATTCCACGCTCGTGGATTAGGGGAAAAAATATTGTTAAAATGTCTGTATTACCCAAAGCAATGTATACATTTAATGCAATCCCTATCAAAATACCAACAGCATTTTTCACAGAACTAGAACAAATAATCCTAATTTGTATGGAACCACAAAAGGCCCCAGATAACCAAAGCAATCTTGAAAAAGAACAAAGCTGGAGGGAACACAATCCCAGATTTCAAGATATACTACAAAGCTATAGTAATCAAAACAGTGTGATACTGGCACAAAACAGATACATAGATCAATGGAACAGAATAGAGATCCCAGAAATAAACCTATACTTTTATGGTCAGTTAATCTAGGACAAACGAGGCAAGAATATGCATTGGGAAAAAGACCATCTGTTTAACAATGGTGTTGGGAAAATTAGACAGCTACATGCAAAAGAATGAAACTGGACTACTCTCTTTTACCATACACAGTAATAAACTCAAAATGGATTAAATACCTGAATATGAGACCTGAAATCATAAAAATCCTAGAAGACAGCAAAGACAGTAATTTCTCTGACATTGGCCATAACAATGTTTTTTTGGGGTTTTGTTTTGTTTTGTTTTGTTTGCATACTGTGTCTCCTTTGGCCATAGAAACAAAAGCAAAATTAAACTATTGGGACTACATCAAAATAAAAAGCTTCTGCACAGTGAAGGAAACAACAAAACTAAAAGGCAACCCTTTTGCAAATGATAATCTAATAAGGGGTTAGTATGCAAGATATATAAGGAATTTACACAACTCAACATCAAAAAAAACCCCAAATAATCCAATTGAAAATGGGTAGAAGACATGAACAGACATTTCTCCAAAGACATACACATGGCCAAAAGACATGGAAAGATGCTCAACATCACTCATTATGAGGGAAATGTAAATCAAAACCACAATGAGATATTACCTCACATCTATCAGAATGGCTAAAACAAGAAACAACAAGTATTGACAAGGATGTGCAGAAAGAGGAACCTGCACGCACTGTTGGTGGGAATGCAAACTAGTGCAGCCACTATGGAAGACAGTGTGGAAATTTCTCAAAAAATTAGAGTTAATATAAGACCCACTAATTGCTCTATTGGGTTTTTACCCCAAGAATATGAAAACACTAATTTGAAAAGATAAATGCATGTTGTTATGTTTATTGCAGCATTTGCAATAACCCAAATGATGGAGGCAGCCCAAGTGTCCATTGACTGATGAGTGGATAAAGAAGATGGGGTGTGTATATACAGTGGAGTATTACTCAGCCATAAAAAAGAATGAAATTTTGCCATTTGCAACCTGGATGGACCTAGGCAATGTAATGCTAAGTGAAATAAGTCAGAGAAAGACAAATACCCTATGCTTTCATTCATATGTGGAATTTAAGAAACAAATAAAAGACAAAAACACAGACTCTTTAACTATGGAGCAGAAACTGATGGTCACCAAAGGAGATGTGGGTTAGGGGAAGGGTGAAACAGGTGAAGGAGATTAAGAGTACACTTATCTTGGGATCCCTGGGTGGCGCAGCGGTTTGGCGCCTGCCTTTGGCCCAGGGCGCGATCCTGGAGACCCGGGATCGAATCCCACGTCGGGCTCCCGGTGCATGGAGCCTGCTTCTCCCTCTGCCTGTGTCTCTGCCTCTCTCTCTCTCTCTGTGACTATCATAAATAAATAAAAAAAATTAAAAAAAAGAGTACACTTATCTTGATGAACCCTGAGTAATGTCTAAAATTGTTGGATCATATTGCATACCTGAAACTAATATAACATGGTATGTTTATTTAAATTAAAAAATAATATTAAATGTAATCCTCAAACCAGCTGTTTCTTTTATAAAGATGGTTATTTATTTATATGAGAGAGAGAGCGAGAGAGAGCAAGAGCTCAAGCAGGGGAAAGGACAGAGGGAGAGGGAGAAGGAGACTCCCCACTGACCTCAGAGCCCAGTTCAGGGGGGTCGATCCCAGGACCCTGAGATCACGGCCTGAGCTAAAGTCACACACTTAACCGAGTAAGCCACTTAGGCACCCCACACAAGTTATATTTTTTATCTTTGAGCTCACTTTTATTTGCTTAATAAATAACAATTGGTTATGATTATTGAAATTTTTATTTATTTATTTATTTATTTTTTGAAATTTTAATTTTTAAAATCCCAATTCTTTTGCTTCCTGTCTTCTCTGTGCACATGGTCATCTTCATATTCTGTAGTCGCTTTTTTTTATCATGGATTTTTTTTCTTGTTTTCAGTGTAATTTGAACCCTGACCTCCAGGGAAAGTGAATCAGAAACACAACCCTGAAACTTAAGATAGGATCTAGTTTTTCAGTAAATCACCCAGCACCTGAACACTTCACATTCATCAAGAAGCCCTTTGGATGTTCTGGGCTTAGGGACTAGGTAGGTTGTCTATTGGTTAGTCACCGAGTTATTTTTGTAACCGTATTCTCCTCTGCTGTTTTCCTCTGAATCAGGGTATTTGTAGCAGGTGTGAGCATTTTTTAATTGTTATTTCCATAAAACCAAAATGCTGTGTTTTCTTCACAGCATTTTATGATCCTATCTGGCATGGTTTGAAAACGAATTTGCCTAGCTAAATGCTGACGACCCCTGTGATGCCCTCCTGGCTTGCCTGCTCACACCTGAGAGGTGTCTGAAGAACTAAAGAAACTACTAGTTCAGTGATTGAATCAACAGCAAGGAGAACAGCTTGGTTAGGGTGAAAGCATAGGCATTCCCCCCCCACCACCACCATTCTTGGATATCAAGTTGTCTACTTCTAATCTCTGCATCCATTTATTTAGGTTCTTTTTTCCCTTCTTTAGATGGCTTTCTTTCTGATAACTGTTGATTATTTATAATAATAGAGACCAAGGAGAACGTGGATAGCTAAAATCTAGAAATAACTTTGTAATTTATAATACTTGAAAACCAGAACTTGCAGGACTGTTTATACATATATATGAGTGTGGTGTGGGGCCTCTTAGAATCATGTGGCATTTGTGCCAGTGTACCTCAGGGAGACTGTGCTGGAGCTGGACAGCAGGAGGGGACGGTCCACAGCATGATCAGAGGACGTGGCCCAGAGGATATGGAGGAGTGGGGGCAGGGATCAGAGATCTGCATTCCTTTTTAATTCAACAGATATGCAAGATACAAAGATGGATGCAACACAGTTCTTGCTCATGGAGTTTGCAATAAAGTGGGATCCAGGGGATCCCTGGGTGGCTCAGCGGTTTAGCGCCTGCCTTCAGCCCAGGGCGTGATCCTGGAGACCTGGGATCGAGTCCCACATTGGGCTCCCTGCATGGAGCCTGCTTCTCCCTCTGCCTGTGTCTCTGCCTTTCTTTCTCTCTGTGTCTCTTATGAATAAATAAGTAAAATCTTTTAAAAATAAATAAAAATAAAGTGGGATCCAGGAGGAGATTGAGGTAGAATGACAGATGTGAACACAGACATGATAGCACCTCCCACCTGCTGAATTCTGTGCACTTCATAAGTCTTACTGTCACTCCATCCCTGTACATCACCTGAGACCCTCAACTATTTACATGACAGTCTTGCTCCCCGTAACTTTCACATACCTCTTTCTGAGACATGGCTTCTTGGCTCTTATTCTTTAGTCTGATGGTAAATTTGGCATTTTCCAGAATATTCCTCTCTCTTTCCCTTCCTACCCTGTACTGTTAATTCCTAACCATTTTCCAGCCCAGCACTGTGAAGGCATATCTCATACTCTCATCAGTGATTTTTGGCTGGGTGAGAAAAACAGTATCCTGAGCATGAGGGGGGCGAACTCCCAGGGGATTCGGATGTCTTCTCCCCTACCCTTGGGCAGCTTTTGCGACTTTTTTTAACCTGTAGCAGTGCTCAGCCATAGTAGGAGCTCAGGGATGGTAAGTGAATTTTTAGTAGTGACTGGTATGAAGTCAGGAGACTCTGCATAGAGGAGCAATTGAGCTAAACAGAATTCACCAGATGCATAGGCCTTAAAGGAGATTCAAAGAGGTAGATTTTCAGAGACAGATGAATTATTAAAAATCTAGGAATATATTAATGGCAAGTGGTTAGGTACACTTCTTTACTAAATCCCGAAACATTAGGATGATAAAGCTTTCTGAATCTTCAACAAGATTAGTATAAGTCAAAAGTAAGATGTTCTGCATCATTGGCCAGGTAATAAATGTATGAGCCTCACTGTTCCCAAGAAGTACTGCCATGAAATGTTAATTTTAGTAAAGAACTTCATTCTTTCATTTATTGAAAACTTACTGAAGCATCTTCTAGTGTCAAACACTATAATAGGTGATATATATATACACACATACATACATACACACACACACACACACACACACACACATAGCCCCTGCCTGCATGTGGCTTGTCATCGAGGGGAAAGCCAGATGTAAAGCACATAAGCCCTGCAGACACACCAACTGTGATAGATGCTTTGAGCACTGTGGGGAAGTCTAATAGGTAACCCAAGTGAGATTAGGGATAAAATGAATAATGATTAGAAGTTAATTAGGCAAAACGTCCAGGAAAGAGGCAGAGAAGAGATATACAAGGTTCTAAGGCAAATGGTTTAGACAAATTGATGAATAGAAGCCTTAACATGGCTCAAATAAGAGATGCTGCCAGGGGGCATATGGGTGGCTCTGTCGGTGAAGGTGAAGCAGTGAAGCATCTGACTGGCTCAGGTCATGATCCCAGGGTCCTGAGATAGAGCCCTACATGGGGCTCCCTGCTCAGAGGGGAGTCTTCTTCTCCCTCTCCCTCTGCCTCTGCCTCGGCTAGTCCTGCTGCTTGTGCTTGCTTGTTCTCTCTGTCAAATTAAAAAAGAGAGAGTGAGAGATGCCCTCAGGGAGGAGACCACACCTTTCCCCACGTGGCCACTGCACAGAGTCCTAAATGAGCGGCTGCTGGGGCGGATCCATTAGCAATTGCTAAACATTGTGCTAGTTGCTGGGGTTTCAAGGAGTAGTAAGACACATTCTAGAACCTGTTTGCCTGCCCAGGGATTTGTCTTCACTCTATGAAATGTTGCCAGTTATGAGATAAGTAAAAGATCCTGTGAGAGCACAGAATTCCAAGAGGTCAGCCAACTTTGTCTTGTAGTGAATGGTTGAAATAAAGCTGGGTTTTCAAAAGTCAGTGAAAAAGGAAGCCATTTCAGGAATGAGCTGTACGACAAAATCCAGGTGTGAGGAGCTTGGCACATTTGCAGAACTGCAGGGAGTTTTATATGCCTCTAATACAGCATTTATATGGGAGTCGAAGGAAATAATCATGCATGAAAGGCAGAGAAGCCAAGTGTTAGAAATTTATATGCATCAAGGAATCTGAACTCTATCCCGCAGGTGTTTCTTGTGGGGGGGTGAGGGAGAGGATGATGAGATGGTGGCATCAAAAGGGAGTGACTTCATCTGATTTTTGTTTTACAAAGACTGCTCGGGTGGTAGCTCAGATAGATGGAGAAATTGGGCCTGGGGGAAGGGGAATCAGTTCCAAGGATAGTGCGGGAATTCTGGGGACAGCCAGCGGGGGCCTGATGCAGCAGTGGCAGTGTACATGGGGAGAATGGTTAGGTGGAGAAGCCGTTTGGGGGTGGGATCTCCAAGGCTGAAGATTTCTTAGTGTTGAAGGAGTGAGGAAAGGAGTCGAGCATGATGGCCCGTGATCTCTTGGGTGTCGGGCAGGTGTATGTGACGCCATTCACCGAGGCGGCACCATGTGGGAGCAGCAGTGTTTGTGGAGGACAACAAAAAATCTTACTCCATCTCCTACCCCCATCTGCACTGTTCACTCCCACTCCCTACAGATAGCTATTTTTATTAGTCTCATGTGTACTAATCCTTCTAGTTTCTTTTTAATGTAAATATAAACAAATAATAAGAATATACATTGCATGTGTCCTCCCTTATGCAGAAAGTAGTATATTATGGACATTGTTCTGTAGCTTGCTTTTTGCTGAACAATACACCATAGAGATCAATTCGTACAGAACCACACTGAGAAGATAGCAACGGGCTGGCTACTGAACACTCGAAATGTGGCTGGCAGACTAAAACCAAGAACTTTAAATTTAATTTAAATGTAGATTTTAAAACGGTAGCAGTGTAAAATGCTAGCAGTAACGTTCCCATTAGACGTTATTGTTTTGGTATTTGTTTTAGTTATTGTTATTGTTTTGGTTATTCACTTTAACCATCAAAAAATACAGTGTCCAAATTGAGATGTGGTATAAGTGTAAAACACATTGGGGTTCAGAGACTTAGTTTGCATTCTCTTTTTTTACACTACCTTAATGTTTTACGGTGTTTATATGTTGAAATAATAATGCCTTTTTACATAGAAGTTAAATAAAATACTAAAATTTTACCAACTTCTTTTTGTTTTTAAAATGTGGCTATTAGAAAATTAAAAATTATATATGTGGCTCAAATTATATTTCTACTGAACAGCATTTACTATTTTTTACAGTTGTACACTGTTGTAAAGAGTACCATATTTTATTTCACTAGTCCACTGTTGATGTGTGCTTGAATTGTTTCCAGTCTTTTACTGTTAAGAATGCAGAAATGCTTAACCTTGTCTATGCATCACTTCACATGTGTGCAGGCTGATCTGTGAAATGAATTCCCAGGATGGAGTTGCCTGATTAAAAAGTATTGCATTTGTAATTCTGATACTGCCAAATTACCCTCCGTAGGAGTTGTAGCAGTTTGGGGGCATCTGGGTGGTTCAGTCAGTTAAGTGTCCCATTCTTGATCTCTGCTCAGGTCTTGATGTCAGTGTTGTGAGTTCAAGCCCCGCATTGGGTTCAAGCCCCATATTGGGCTCCACACTGGGCATAGAGCCTACTAAAAAAGAAAAGAAAAGAAAAAATAGTTGTACCAGTTTGTACTTGGTATGAGTTTCAGGGTCCTCGCATACTGCCATTTCATACTACAGTGTCTGCATGTTTGGGATCTAATAGTAAACACATTTCTTTTTTGCTAATTCAGAGAGTTTTAAGAAGAAATCACAGATGGTTTGCCTAACTTGTTTTTTCATTAAAAATAAAAGAAATCCTACCACTACTGATGAAACTCTTAGAATCCACATTTTAGAAGTGACTTTCTTTTTTCTTTTTTAAATGAAAACACTAAGGAATTAACATCCAGTTTTTCCAGGCTCTAAATTTGTCTGGAAGTTGTGGTTTCTCTATGTATAGATTTGGGAAGAGACACGCCGTGAGGGTTCACACTTGTAAGCGACGACCTTTTCTTCTGTTTTCCCAGAGTTGGAGTTTTCTCTGATATCTCCTCGGATCCCTTGGGCAGCCTTCCCTCGCTGTGGTACATGAACAGTACAAGGCAGGCAGGCGGTGTGCAGGCAGGATTTGTACACCACCATTCTTTCAGTTCCCAGGATCAGCTTTACTGAATGCCAAGAACGGTCTCACTACTGGGCTTCTTAACTGGGGAAATCCACTGACAACATAATTGGAGCTGAGGAGCGAACGCAATGCCTAAACAGTCAATTCTATTTACTGTATTATTAATAAGCTGCAGAAAAAGTTCATCTTTCTGCCATTAGGATCTAGCTGCTCTCTCTTTTGAGACTAGTGTGCCCTCTACTGCCCTCTTTGCCTATTTTGTTTATCAGATTGAAATGAAGAACTAGACATTCAGTATCCAAAAACAAGTTGCTTCAATTTTTCCATTCATCAAATCTAAAAATAAGTTTCTCATGAAGAGAACTCTTGCTTTGTAGATAGATGTGTCAGATAATTTAATAAATTAGTGTATTGGAAACCCTTAGCTTTCAGGAATATAGGCTCATATTTTGGCAAATTCTAGAAATTCATTTTTAAATTTTTTTTGAGATCTTATTCATTTGAGAGAGAAAGAAAGTGAGAGAGAGAGAGCACAAGCTCACGGGGTGAAGGACAGAGGGAGAAGCAGACTCCCCACTGAGCAGGGAGCTCAATGTGGGGCTCGATCCCAGGACCCTGGGATCATGACCTGAGCTGAAGGCAGACGCTTAACCAACTGAGCCACTCAGACACCCCTCTAAAATGTACTTTATAGCAAATATGACTGTGGACATTTACTATCTTTAATATTTTATTTTCAAGATGAAAATATCAAGCAATAAAAGCTGAGGCTCTTACTGTGGATCAGGCAGGAAGAGCCCTGGGACACGGGGACTTACTGGAAGGGTCATCGTTGGCAGTGGGTGAGGTTGAATCATTTCTACTGTGCTTAATTTCAGAATACATGCACAACTTTCTAATAGGAGGCAGCTGCACCAGAGCTATTCTTCATGTCCCTTTTTGCTTCTATAGCTAATTGTGTTTAATTGTGTTGTTTCAGGAAGGCTTTTCACTCATTGGTAGCAAGAACTGGTTGAAGATTGTGAGACGCATGGATTGTCTATTGTTTGGAACAACGATAAAGGCAAGAGGCCAACTGTTTTAAGCAAATGCTCATACCCTTCTCATCTTCTAAGTGTGCACAGTGGCGGGGGCAGTGCAGACTGGGAGGGGGAGAGGGAGGTATGGGAGCTTCTCTTTGCAGGTGAAATGGAACCTGGAAGATTACGTATGTTTAAGAAAGGTTTGCACTATGGGCAGAACATGGAAGGAGGACTGTAGAGAGGCAGAAGCCTCATGGGTAAGGAGCCAGAGCTTTGATAGATCTGTCAGTGCCCCTCTGACAGGGTGGCTCAACCATTCTCCATCCCCAGGCACACGCTGGGAGCAGGGCGGGGGGTGGGTCAGTGTTTGTCTTACTATTTCCGAATGCTTTACTGAATATATCTTTTCATTTTCCCTCTTTAATATTAAAAAATGTCCCTTTTATTTGCTTTCTAGCTGCATTAAACATAGAGAATGATCCTCATCAAAGAAACATACAGACTAATCACCTGGATTATTTTCTTTCAGAAATAACTGTAAAAAACTAACCTATTAACATTTACTGAGTAAATAACATTGAAATTTAGGTGAAAGATGCCAAATTTTTGTGGGTTCATAGACTGTAAAAAACTAACCTATTAACATTTACTGAGTAAATAACATTGAAATTTAGGTGAAAGATGCCAAATTTTTGTGGGTTCATAGACTGAGATCCTCTTCCAAGAGTTCATAGACCTCTTGGAAGAGGATCTAATAGAGAGCATCTAATAGAGCGGTCTTAGCCTGGGGTCCACAGACCCTCCAAAGAGTCCTTAAAGGATTCAGGGGACAATGAACTGCATGGCTTTTCACTGACTTCTAATTGAAATTTATCATTTCCTTCAATTATGAACCTAGGCCTTAGACAGAGTCATATTAGACCTTTGCACCAATAGAAATCAGCTACTTTCATACCACATCACAGTTTCAGATAGCTTCAATGTCAGCCATGCTGACAGTGTCACTGCCAGATTAGACCTGCTGCTAGATCTCTTTATTGCATATGTTAATAAAGCATATATGTTGTTAGTTCACAAATTAGTGTTGTAATATTGTGGTAGACTGTTTCAAGATAATTGGTTTCCTTCCTTTACAATCTAATGTGTTTTATGTGATTAAAAAGGTTGTTTTGAGAAGTGATCTGCTGGTTTTGCCAGACTGCCAAAGGGATCTAGAGCACATACTCAAAAACCCCGTTGCACATTTTCAGGAGTTTCTGTTTTCGTTTTATGCATTAGGGAATGAACTGTGACTTCCACCACTAGTCCAGGGTATAACTAGCTGTCAGAGAACTGGGCCACCCACTGGTCTTCTGACTTGAGCCCTGGACTGTATCATGCCAGAACAATAGCAGTTTGAACTTGTAAGTCTGCTTATACACAGATTTTTTTAGATACTGTACAGTACTGTACATGTATTTGCTCTTCCTTATGATTTTCTTAACATTCTCTGTAGCTTACTTCATTGTAGGAATACATACAACATACATATACATATAACACAGGTAACATACAAAGCATGTTGATTGACTGTGTTACTGGTAAAGCTTCCTGTCAGTAATAGATTACTAGTAGCTAAGTTTTGTGGGGAGTCACAAGTCATACTTGGACTTTCAACTGTACAGAGGTCAGCACCCCTTACCTCTTACTCACTATATATGTCTTTTAAAGGTTATACCATGCCATATGTCTAATAGTTGAGTTTTAATTTTTCCTGATATATATTACTATTAAAATTTTTAACTGTAAAGAGCAAAATAAAAACCAAGCATAATTTGGCCACTCAAAAATTAAGCATTATAACATTTTAAAGTTGTTACTTGGCATAAATACTCTAGCAGTTAGGATAGCATTCAAATGCATGGGACAGAAAGTCCAGGCATAATGGCCCCCAAAATTAGGGGTTTATTTTTTTTCACCAGAAACAGGCAGTTGCTAGTATTGGCTCAGCAATTTCATACTGCCAAGGTCAACATCTTTGCAATTCCCCCAGCCTCTCCCTTCACATTTACAGAATGGCTGCTGTTGCTCTGTTGAATTTCTGTTCAAGGAAAACCAGCTTCATCTGTCCCTTTCGTAAGGAAAGCATAAACTTTTCTATAAGGCTTTCTTCCACCTTCTACAACCCCTAGAATATGTCTTCTTATGTCTCATGGAGCAGAACAGTGTAATGTGGCCAATCCCAATCTGCTAACATTAGCAAAATGAGCGTTTGGCTTTTCCAGCCTCTTGTGTGTATCAGCTCAAGGCAATGAACAGTGTCTACCATAAAGATAATTTATACACTTGGGATGTCGTATAAAGAGTGCTTTGTATCCTCCTACTCTCCTGTCACGTAACATTACATCAGGAACATATCCCGAGTCATTTCTTAGTCTTTGAAAATGTGATTCTTCGTGGCTACATAGCATTTTATTTTGGATGTACCATGATTCAGCTAACTAATTCCCAAGTTTTCACTATTAAAAAAATGTTTTGATTTTTGTAAAGGTTTTTTTACAGGGTTCTTGAGAGTCCTGGAAGTATGTGTATTTATTTTGTATATCTGTCCTCTCTATAGGTTGCCTATTTCTTCAACACTAGTGATGTGTAAGAATGCTCATTTACCCAAATTCTTCCCAATAGGGGGATATAATTTAAATTTAAAAGGTAGCTTCCAATCTTATTGGCAGAAATGAGCATCTTCCTTTAATTTGCATTTCTTTGGTAACTAATGAAAATGAGCTTGTTTTGTGGGTTAGTTAGCCATCTGTATTTCTTTGAATCACCTACGTACTGATTTTGCCTTATTTTCCTCTTCAAAGTATTTAGACAGAAAAAAAAAGTATTTAGACAGAATATGTATAGAGATTACATGTTATATACATGTACAGGTTACATGCTATGTAGAAATACATATTTATGTAACTTTGTAGTTTATATATAGTTATATATGCATAAAATATATATATATTTATATATAAATATTTATAAATATTACAGGTTAGGAACCTTTTTCTCAGTGTTACTGTGAATGATATTCTTTAGCCCAAAGATATTTTTAGCTGCTTATTAGAATTTTTCTGAATTAATTAAAACTTGGCTTCCTTACTGAACTTTCATTAACTCTTGATTTGTTAATTTTTTACTTTCTAGGAAAGTGATTTTATAATGTACAGTGACAATTTTATTTATTTCCAGTAGTTTCGACTTATTACTTTTCTCACCCTACTGAATTACCTAGACCTTTTCAGAACACTAATTTTATGGTTACAGCGTCATCCTTGACCTCTTGCTGACTTGAATGCAAAGTAGTATTTAGATATTAAAACATTTCTAGCTGTTGTATGGATATTCTTTACCATGTAAGGGAGATATTCTTTCAGTTAAAGTTTATTTATTAATATTTTATCAGGATTACATATCAAATTGATTTATCAAAAGCTTTTTGACCTCTTATCAAGATCATTTTTTTTTCCTTTTTGTGATCTATTGACTTAACATATTAATGTTGAACCAACAGATACTTTGGTATCTTTGGTGTTTCTTGCCTTGGGTAGCTTTTAGTTAACCAAGTATTATGTAACAAACGCCATTGTTAAGTTGACAAATGGAAGAAGTATTTTGAAATAAGGTTTTTATTGTTAACAGCAATTTATTTATTTATTTATTTAAAAAGGTTTTATTTATTTACTCCTGAAAGACCCAGAGAGAGCAGAGGCAGAGGGAGAAACAGGTTCCATGCAGGGAGCCGGACATGGGGCTCGATATGGGGTCTCCAGGATCACGCCCTGGGCCGAAGGCGATGCTAAACTGCTGAGCCACCAGGGCTGCCCGACAGCAATTTAATATAGTTAAAATCTGTGGGTAACTAAAAGATTATATTTATTTTCTCTCTGGATGAAATAAATAGATTGTTTAAGTCGTGCCTATTTGCAGATTGGGCTTCCTTTTTTTCAATAATTCTGATCAAAATGTCCAGGCTGATCAGCTAACAGTCCACATTTACTTACCTATCTGAAGGGACTTTGGTTTAAAGGAGTGAACAAAAACATCCTCTTTACCCCCAATAACTCACTCAAATCTGTTTTCATGATTTTGTCTGGTCTAGGCTTGGAGTCTGTCCTCTTAGTTTCAAAGTAAAGAATCGAAGAAAGTGTTGAAGCCCCTTCTCTCATTAAGTCCTTTTTCTGTACTCCCCTCCCCTTCCTATTCTTTACCTGTTGTGGGGGAAACTACTTCAGTTGGGGTCCCAGTGGTGATGGGAAACTTCATACGGGTCTGGGCAATGAATCTAAACTGAGCAGGAAACCCCAGCAGGTTGGTGAGGCCTTGTATCTCCATGGCTCTCCTCCCACGTGGTGCTAACCAGGCCCACGTCTTGCACGTGTGCTGAGACTGTCAAACATAGAGCCTGCAGCTCAAGAATCTCCAAAGGGAGATGCTGTTCATACCTGTGAGTCAGAATTTACTGGGCATGAAGGTTTCCAGAAGGCAGAGCCTGACTTTCTTGTGAGTACATGAAGATAAGTGTCAAGAGGCAAGCCCTCAGCCTTAATTTTTATTTCCTCAAGGCATCCATGTGAAGGGGGTTTTCTGCTTGTGTAATAACTTGAAATTAAGTGTTCTGGAATAAGGGAGAACAATCTAGTATATAAACCATCACTTAAAATACAGTAATTCTGAGCTAATCTCCTTAGATAATAGACTGTATATTTAGGTCAGTTCATGGCTGTTGGTATATACTTGAAAACTTCTCATTTCACCACAAGGAGCCCTTTCTCACTTTTATATAAGGCATAAGCATAAATCTTATCAAGATTTTCAACCTAGGAGTCCTTCTTGTGAACCCAGTGGCAGCTTTTCCATTGTGGTGCCCTATGGCATTGAGGATGTGGGATGGCGATGTAGCTCATTGTCACATTTTTTTTCCTGATGTACCTCAGTTTTATCTTGGGTCCACATGCACTGAGGTGATATTTCTGGCTTCAGATAATAAGTTCAATTTTACAGAAACAAACACGCAGCAAGGCTTCAGTTAGGCTATCACGCACGCATACAGCATACCCTGTCATTCTTGGAACTACATTCTAAAGAAACCCTAACTGTCCAGACTCCTTCTTATGCATACTCACATATAGATACCTCTAGACTTACACGAGTGGCCCGAGATCTTTGCCATTGATACTCTTAATTGTCTGTTTCTAATGTACAGCTTTCCATCCAGCTCCAAGGTACAATTTTTAATGTGACTGCATATCAGAGGTTGGATAATAACAGAGTCAGCATGGGAATAGCTAACAGAGATGTCTCCATATAGAGTTTCAACTAGGGTAAGCTTGAAACAGCTAATTAATTGTAAACAGGAAAACAGCTCAACTGATCACACACAAAAAAAGAGATACATAGAATTACCAGAAATGGAATGTATAGGTCTCTTATCAGTTCTTTTCTCTTCCTTGAGGAAAATCAGCTTTCAATTACTCTTGACAATTTGGGGATTATTCCTCCAAGAGAAAAATGGCTAAGGAAGTGAATAGGTGATACAGGAAAGAAAAAATATAAGATGCCCAATAAGTGGAAGAAAAACATTTGACCTTATTGGTAATCAAAGAAATGAATTCCTACAATAAAAAATCTATGTTCACCTGGTAGAGTAAAAAAGGTTTAAAAGAAGGCAGCCCGGTGCCTCAGCGGTTTAGCGCCGCCTTCAGCCCAGGGTGTGATCCTGGGGACGCGGGATCCAGTCCCACGTTGGGCTCCCTGCATGGAGCCTGCTTCTCCCTCTGCCTGTGTCTCTGCTTCTCTTGTTTCTGTGTCTCTCATGAATAAATAAATGAAATCTTAAAAAAAGTTTAAAAGAATAAGAATCTCCAGTGTTGGAGGGTACAGACAGATAAACTGTCAATGCAAGTAACTGATACTGTCTGGCCCGGAGCAGTTTGGCATTAGGTACCCAAATACACAAGACCTTTGGACCAGCCAGATTTATGTACAAAGATATATAGTGTGAGAACGCCTGCCAAAGCTTTGTGGTTTATAATAGGGAAAAAGACTGTAAATAACTTAAAATATTTGTCAGCAGGGGGCCAGGTTAATAAAGGAATCCTCTTCAGCCATGAAGAGCAATGAACTATATTTTTATTTTTATTCTTGATAGGTTACCAAACAGTAGTATAGTCTAGCATATCCAGTAATATATAACCCACAATGGATGTGTGTGTGTGTATATGTCCTAAGATAGGTACATACTAGAATATTCCCTTTTCATATTTTTCATTGTTGTAGAGGTGGTGATAATGGGTTATTTTACACTTAGGATAAAGAGTAAATTAATTACAAAATGAAGAGAACCCAACAGTGGCAGCAAAGAGGGAGCAGTGTCTATTCTTCTAAACATGATACCTGCTCATCACTTGGACATGCCCAGAGTTTACTGAAACCTAAATATGTGGCTTTGCCTAATGGCTTTATCTAAAAACTTAAATAGCATAAATTGGGAACAGGCAAACCAGGGGACGTTGGCCTGAGGGAGCTTACAGGATTTTGTTAGCCGTGGCTGGAAACATTTTCCCGTTAGCAGAGTGATTTATGTATTTAGTAAGTGGAAAGTCACTGTGTTAAGTTAGCATCCAGATTTTTCTTTTTAAGATTTTATTTATTCATTAGAGACACAGAGAGAGAGGCAGAGACACAGGCAGAGATACAGGCAGAGGGAGAAGCAGGCTCCATGCAGGGAGCCCGACGCGGGACTTGATCCCGGGACTCCAGGGTCACTTCCTGAGCTGAAGGCAGATGCTTAACTGCTGAGCCCCCCAGGTGTCCCAGTGTCCTGATTTCTTTAAAGAAGAAAGTGGACAAAGGCACACCATACAACCGGGTGTCTGATAATGTGCCGACCCGGTTAGAATACCAGACTAGCAAAACAGGAAGCTACTTCTACTAAAATAATGGGTTTATTTTTGTTGTTACTGGTACAGCGTAGTTCTGTTTTTAAACTTACAATCAAATAAGTTTGATGTAGTTGCCAAACTTTAACAATGTTAACTGCATCTCTCCCACATTTGCTGATTTGCCAAGAGATGGAGCTCATACAGCAAATTAGAGGCAACGTGTGATTTGTGTGGTAGTCTGGCTTCTTCCCAGATACAGAGCACTACCAATTACTAGTATGAGATTCCCCAGCTCAGCATCTGCCTGCTGCCTGTTCTCCTGTCTTGTCTGTCAACTTCACTGGTCTGTTGCATGTGCCATCTCCCCAGTTTGCTCTTTTATATACTTGGCTTTAGAGAAATTCTGTTGAGCCAGCCCTGATTTTCCACCTAAGGAATTAGAAGCTATGAAATCTTTATTCCGAAGTAAGACAAAACATTGATCTTTTACTGCAGTCACTGGTGACTTTCCTGGTCTTTTTGGAACGGGCTTTTCCGTTTTTGTTGCTGTCAATTCCCTAAAGGAGATGAATATAGTAGGAGTAGCTCCCCCAAAGGGGAAGAAAAGAAAGACTGGCTTTTCTCTGCCCACATGAACAATCCAGAGTAACTGCTCCTTTATCCATGCCTCTTCTTCCCCTGCGAGCAAAGGGAAGCACTCCCTAGAAGACTGCACGGTAACTGAAAGCACATGACGAAGGTTACCGAGGAGAACTTTGGATTTGTCCAATAGAACAAGAGTCGCATGTTCCGGGTGCAGTTCAGTGGAGTGTCCAGGGAGCAGGCGCTGGAACGCTGCTGCAGCTGTGTGCAGAAGCTGGCCCAGTACGTGACCGTCCAGGTGCCCGACGGGGCCTGCGAGGAGCTCAGGCCGGGTCCCAGCCCGCTCACGGCAGGCAAAAGCCAAGGGCAGGACTGTGCACAGCGTGGCCCACCGCAGCCCGGGGTAAGTGGGCGAGTGTGTTGGCTTCAGGGGGCTGAAGTCACAGTGGAATTTGTTGAATCTGTCTGGTTTGTGGGTTAAAAGGGACCGTATGTTGAGGGACTTACTTAAATTGAAGGTTGATCCTCATTGAGCTACCTGTCGGCCTAGAAATTAGATGAGCCAGAAGCCATGGTGTCACTCTAGGCCATGGTCCTCAACATGTGGTCCATGGACTTCTCCCTGATAGCCCTTCCAGGGGTCCATAAAGCCACCCTTATTCTTAGAAGAATATTTAGACGTTATTTGCCCCTTTCACTGGGTCAGTATTTGCATTAATCTGACAAATGAATTGTGAGCAAAGCTGCTGTCACCTCAGCACAGATGAAGGCAGTGACAGCAGACCATGTAGGTAGTCAGCAGTCCTCCCCCTCGCTTGCCCTGAGAACGCACGTGCCCGCTCTGCGTTCAGGAGCTCGGCGGCCGCCTTCGGGGAGGCGCCTGCGTGGCTGTGCTGGCCACGGAGCCGGCCCTTCCTCGCCGGCTGCCCTTAGTACTCGAGAGAGCAGCGTCTGCTTACCCGTTACTGGGTACTCAGTGGACATTTTCTCAAATGAAGTGAGCCTGTCATTTTCAGAAAACAACTAATAGTATTTATGGACAGTGATGAAATAGGCTTTTCAAGTGAACCTTGGAATCTTGGAAACCTTGTATCTGCCCCTGGACCGTGACAGCTTCCCAACAGGAAGACTTTTCCGATAGTGCTATTAATGAACATAGATGTTTTTCTTTTTGAGACAATTATGACAAAAAGTTTCAACATTTTGGAAGATCTGTATAGTCCAGTGAACCAGTATTTTCCAGATGACCAATCCGTGATACTACAAAATCACACATAAAGATCCATTCAAAGTACAAAATAGTCCAGTGGTTTTAATATAACAGTGTAACAAGTTCATTAGGATTTTAGATTCTGTGTTACAATTAAATTTTAAGAACCTATCTCTTGTTGAGTTTTGGTGTCCTGTCAAAGAATATCCACAATTACCTGAAAATGCTATTTTAAGATACTTCTGCCTTTTCCATATACGTATCTGTGTGAAACCAAGATTTTCTTCACGTAGTTCATCCAAAGCAACAGATGGAATGCAGAAGTAGATGGGAGAGTCCAGCTGTCTTCCATTAAGCTAGACATTCCAGAGATTTTTGTTTTAGGAAATAGGCTTATTTTTCACAAAAATATTTTTAATGATATATAATGGGTTAATTTTAAAATGAATCAGTTTTTAAATTGTTTTCATTTTTAAAAAATTTTTATTTTTTAATGAGACACACAGAGAGAGAGAAAGAGAGAGAGAGAGGCAGAGACACAGGCAGAGAGAGAAGCAGGCTCAATGCAGGGAGCCCGACGTGGGACTTGATCCTGGGTCTCCAGGATCAGGCCCTGGGCCAAAGGCGGCGCTAAACCGCTGAGCCACCCAGGCTGCCTTGTAAGGGGTCTTGTGATCATAAGCTAGAAAATCACTGTTACGGAATTTCTCCTGGAAGAGTACATAGTCTAGCATTTCTTTGGCCTAATCCCAAATGCTGTTAGCATAAGCATCCACCTCTGTTCTGGAGATGAAATTCTAGTTTCAAACTGGGTTTTTTTTTTTCTACTTTGAGAAATGATTTTCCAGACCTGGCTTTCTGTCCCTTCATCCTGTAAGGGCCCTTAAACTCCCTGGATCAGGACGGCTCATCGTTGCCGTTTTGTCACCAAGTTTCTGGTTCATAATTTATCGAGGGCAAACATAAATTTACATTATTTATCATAAGGTCTTTTTCTCTGAACAAGTGAGGATTTCCTCTTGGATGTGTTTAGTTTGCCAAATAAGATTTTGTTTTAGAATTCTTTCCCTTCCTTTGTTTCTCTCTGATCTTTGTAAAGATGTCTTTCATACTTAAACTGCATCTCTTACAAACCCTGGATCTAGTTTCAAACATTTCGTTGCATCACCACCTGCTATATTAAGAATCCTTTCCCTACAAATGGGATGGAGTGGCTTGTTATGAGGTAGGTACTTTATTGCTTATGATCCTTTGCCCCCTAAATAGATTATCTTCTTTTGTAGGTTTTTTTTGATTCATTATTAGATTCAGATTCTGGTACCCAGTGTATGAGGTGGGCCTGGAACCAAATAGGGTCCTAGAATTTGGGAAGTTGGTCTGGAATGCCTTATAAAGGCAACAAAGATGCATCAGGCTAGAACCTAACCAGGCTACCCAATTATCTAAATGTAAGAAGACAAACTGAGGCTACACCATGGAGTAGCAAACGCAGGTGGAGGGTTGTGAGCTACAGCAGTGGATGGAGGCTCTAGCTCTCTAATTTTGAAGCCTGGTCCCAAATATCTAGATAGAAGTATCCCCAAAGTGGCTAGAAATTTTTCATGTCTTTTCTCGATTCTGTATTCAGGGACTTTTCCAATCATAATTTGGAGTTATAGGCATGGTTGTGCAAAGACCACAGGCTGTAGAGTCCAAACAGATCTGGATTTGATCCTGACCCTATTAGTGGCTGTGTGATCTCGTGCAAGTCCCTGTACCTCATCTGTAACATGGCGTGATGGAAATGCTATATATACATATGTGGTACAGCACCCGGCCAACATCTAAATAACATTATCTATTTTTTTAAATATTTTATTTATTCACGAGAGACTGAGAGAGGGAGGCAGAGGGAGAAGCAGACTCCATGCAGGGAGCCCGATGTGGGACTCGATCCTGAGTCCCCAGAATCACACCCTGGACTGAAGGTGGCACTAAACCGCTGAGCCACCCGGGCTGCCCAACATTATCTATTATTACAATTCTTGCCAGTACTGTTACCCCCCAGATCTGTGTTCCCTTACTAATGAACAAGTCAGTGTGCCGGTTAGTTAGCAAGGGTCAGAACTCCCAGAGTCAGTGGGGCCATGAAATGATGAGATGTTTGAAGCTGCAGAGCAGAAGACAAAACCACTGGGTTCACTTGCCAGAGTGCAGACACTGTGAAGCACTGCCTAGAACATTCTAGTCTTCCTAATGATAAAAACATCCCCAGGTTTGCCCGGAGCTGCTGCTGTGCAAATTTGGCATCATGCTCCCTTTTCTCAGAATCCATCTTAAAGAGTTGCAAGCTGTGGCCAAGTTCTAGTCATCTTGCTGCCCCCCTGTATTCAGGAGTATCATCTCCCTAATACCTATATATTTTGTCTGAAATAGTTATCTTTTTTGCAGATAGAGATAATTCCATGTCTTTCTATTTCAAGTTCTTGAGTCCTTTCCCAGAGCATTTTGTTTTTACTTTTCCTCAGCCGTGTAATTTTGCTAATTGTAGCTTAATCAAGTGTTTCTCAGCCTGAGGCCTTCTAAGGCAACGCAGTCTACCCCGAGAGAGGGGCGCAGGAAAGAGAATGCAGTTCTGAGGTGAGCTCTCTTTTGTTAACACAAGAAGTCCAGGAGAAGAAAGAGCCAGTTACTGTGTGCACAGAACCTTCCACATCTGCACACTTGAGTGAGGACAGTCTAACCCCTAAGCTACCCTACTAGCCTCAGGTGCTTCCATCACACTTTTGTTCAGTGTTTATGCGACACATTTGGTTGATGTCTGTCCCAGCCGTCCGAGGAACATGGTGGGAGCTGACCTGGTACGTACGCTAGGAGGGCATCACATATCAGAACCAAGAGATATGCCAGGCAGGGGAGTCTAACTTTTATTTTCACAGATGAGGAGACTGAACAGAGAAAGGGGGCTCGCCTAGGGACTTCTGATTTGAGTCCCCTTTTTGCTCATTTTTAGTATTCTTGACTAGCCCGCCCTTCCTTCCCTTTCCCTTTCCCTTCCTCCCTCCCTCCCTCCCTCCCTCCCTCCCGTTTTTTATGCTTCCAGGTATACATTTCTCTAAATACCTACTGACTAGTGACAGCTTCCACACAGGATGCAACAAAATTTGGCCCCCTC
The DNA here is from genome assembly GCF_048164855.1 of Canis lupus baileyi. Classification (NCBI taxonomy): domain Eukaryota; kingdom Metazoa; phylum Chordata; class Mammalia; order Carnivora; family Canidae; genus Canis; species Canis lupus. Next base: position 40,280,791 of record NC_132869.1, read on the forward strand.
TGACTTCTGGCAGCTAGAACACGCTGCTGATGGGGGGACCTTCCAGGGAGGGCCTTGGTCTCTCCCCAACATGATCCCAGCAGGTCACACCTGGGGTGGGCACACCTGTGTGTGGCAGCCACAGGTGTCTGAGACCTGGGCGGACCGGCAGACGTGTCTAGGAAGGGGTGGGGCTCTGGAGATCATGCTGTTACGTGGAAGCAACCTTCTGGGCCTTTCAGGCCTCCAGACCTCCTCCTACACCGGGAGGATTTTATTTGCCTAGAAAATATCCCATGTCCTACCCAAGAAAACTGCCTCATCACATTGTAGATTCTTTTGAAGTGGCACAGATTCTGGAACATCCCTGCACTTCCTACCTAGCATAGGGCCCCCCTGGGCTCAGCCCCTGCACGGTGAGCCTGAAGTCTTGTACCAGCCTCCATTCCAGCACCCCTGAGGTTCCGTTATAATCACTGTTTAATAGTTTGGTTCTCCGTGGCCCCTTGGCTTGCTCACCCGTGTCCAGTGTGCGTATACAGTAGGCACAAACGTTATTGAACGAAGAGATCTTGGTATTAACAGAACTCATTCCCTCAAAATGTCTAAAATGAGACTTAAGTTTTATTAAAAGCATATGGTTGTCTTGAAATGATAGCCACCCCCCCGCCCCACCGTCGCTTTGTTTTCCTGCAGTGACCACATGTCCGGGAGTCAGAACTCTCAGGAAGGGACAGATCACGAGCAGACACGGGCGGCGGCCGGTGGGCGAGGAGAGCGGGTGGGCACGGAGGAGCCCGGCGACCCAGCCTCCACCCTCTGCCCCCGCCCCGCTGGACCCAGGACGCGCTCTGAGCCTTCGTGCCCGTTGCTAACACTCTCTTTTTTCACACGAGCACACGTGCTGCCACTGCAACAGGATGGCCGGTGGTGGTTGATCCATTCGACTCGTCCCCTAACTGCAGCTACCACAGAATCCGGAGAAGCCGGGGCCGCGTGGACCAGTCAGCAGGAGCGCTTCAGGAGGAAGGGCCCCCGTGAGTTGGTTAGCTCAGGTAATGCCTCTTTCCGTTTTCTTCTTTGGTCATAAGCACCGTGATCTTGAGGAGTCTGCCTCCGTGTTCACCTCCCTGCGGAGCAGTAGCGTGAAGTGCCGGTGCCCGAGGTGCCCAGTGAGGGGCTGCCTCTGGAGGACGGGGGCGGTGTCAGGTTGGGATCAATGACCACTTTCCCAGAAAGAGGAATAGAGGGAAGAACTTCCACTTAACTTTGGACAGGAAGTTTGAGAACTAGTCTCAGACAGGAGTTTGGAATCGGGTCAACGATGGTTTCTGTAGGGACAAGCTTCCAGTGCTAACAAGGTCTCCGCCAAGGGTGTGTGGAAACCCAGGACTCAGCCTTGGCAGCACAGGCTTGCGTTCAGACCTTGCCCTCACCTTGCAGTCTGCTGTTACCAAGGAATCCCACAGAACCTATTCATTCCGATTCGGGGTTACCTGATGCTGCGCTGCTGGGGGCCACTTGAGGCCACTTGAGGCCTGTCTCCTCACTGTGCTCCCTGCCGCCTCGGCAGCACTCTCAGGCCAACAGCGTACGCTTTGCAGACAGTTGTGCCTGGAAATCATCAATATTCAAGAATGAATTGTATTGGAGGGAGAGCACGTGCGCGAGCAGGGGGAGGGGCGGGAGGATCTCAAGCAGACCTGATGCTGGATGCAGGAGCCTGACATTGGGCTTGACCTCATGACCTGAGCTGAAACCCCGAGTCACATGCTTAACTCACTGAGCTACCCGACACCTCTGAATTTTTGTTTTAATGTATTCACTAAGCGGTGCTAACAGTGGTGTAAGATGGAAAACACGGGTGTTTTCTCCATCTGGCTTCCCACTAACTCAAAGTAAACAGTCCCAGAGGTAAAAACTTAACGAGGTAAGAAGACTACGAATTCACATCTGTTTCCTTTACTAATTCCGCTGCCACCACAAACACCACCACCTCAAGGGCTCTGTCCAGCAGCAGGACAAACTCCACAGTGCCCCTCCGTGTAGCCTCAGGTTCGCATTGTGGTTAGAGGGTGCGCGAATGAGTGGCTGAGGAGACGAGAGCCACGAAGGACATGGAAACAAGGCAGGGTGCGATGTCCTTATTCAGGAAATGTCAGTTGCTATAAAAGGTGTATCTTAGCCTAGTTTATTTACATAGTATGGAACCACGTACAAACAAGAAAAAGCACCAAGCTGGCAGCTCAGAGATGCTACTTGTTGCCTAAACTTCTGGAAAAATCATTCCAGAAATGTCAGAAGGTAAAACTTTTTGGAAACCAATTTAGCAATATGGATAAAATTTAATGTTATGTCTTATTGTCTATAATTCCATCTCAGCTACACAAACATGCACATAAGGATGTTCTTCACAGTGTTGATTGTAGGAACAAGATTGGAAACACCATAAATGTTCACTAATAGGATACTAAGTGGTCTTAAGTGCGTGGTGTACCCGCACTTATGTGAGATAAAAATGCAGTCCATAAAGTGATATCCCCAATCCCCATCTATTAACATGGAAAAATATTCACAACACATTAAGTTTTTAAAAAGGCTTATTACAAAGCAGCATGGATGATTTTTGTCATAAATACAAACACACAGAATAAGTTGGAAGGAGATACACTGACCTATTAACAGTGGCCCCCGATGGAGACTTACACGGGGCCCCATGTTACTTTCATGCTCTTCTATCTTAAGTCAGAGAAGCCGGTTTGAATTTAGAGGAGGAAATGTCTGTCGCGGATAGCTCTTAGAGAGATCTCCACCGTGTGCCCACACACCAAACCACGCCATCCACAGGCCCCCTGCCTAGGAGAACAAGTGTGAGGAGTCCGGGCAGCAGAGGGGACACAGCAGAGCTGGAGCCCCCTGTATCACACGAGACGTGGATCCAGTGTCGCCACATCTTCCAGATTGCCAAGCACACAGACTTTGATTTGAACTCTAATATCTAAATATTGGCAACTTATTCAAGTGGTTTTAAAACACTGGAAGTTACCAGTGTTCCGACATACGCACAGCAATTAAGCAAGTGAAACACTGCTCAATGTTAAATGACCTCATTTATGACGTTCTGGAAGAGACAAAGCTATGAGGTATGGAGAACAGATGAGTGGTTACAAAAGGTTACGTGTTCGACACCAGGAGTGGAGGTGGTAGCATGAAGAAATAGTCCGGGGTTGGGGGCGGGGGGAGTAAGTGTGGAGCCGTGTCTTGATTGTGACCGTAACATGCCTCTCCCTGTCAGACTTCAGGAACTAGACTAGAAAGACACACGAGTGAGCTAATTCTGTCCTTCGGATGCTCAGTTTGTGACCCCTATTTACATTCAGAACGCACTCTCCACGTGGTGAACTGCTCACATCCACGCATCTGTGAGGTGGGAAGGATGAACGAAGCTAGTGCGTTCACTGACTTTATCCAGCCACAAAATGTTAGCACAGTACTCTTCGTTACAGCGGGATCTTCACTTTGTACATCATTTCATTAATGCATTTGAAATACTTATGGACGCAAACTGATCTCTTGCTGGGTATAGTTAGAAACATTATATAAAGGAACCCTATAAAACACTAATTTTTGGTATATGTTCCTCTAATATTTCCATAAAGCAGAGTTTTCCTGTGTTCTATTCAGGCTGTTGCTTTTGGCCATAATTTCTAATAAAACTACTCTTCTGAAATCCCCATAGTCTCTCCTGGTGTCCGAGGAGCTGCCCCCGGTCTATGAACAATCTACGTGGGACGCGGAAGAGTTAGGCCCCTTTCTACGCTTGTGCCTCATGGATCAGAATTTCCCCGCATTTGTGGAAGAGGTGGAAAAGGAACTCAGAAAGCTGACAGGGTTGAGAAATTAACACTCCATGTACATACAGAACTAAGGAATTTGAAAGCACTGAAAAAGTGCTTCCTCCTAAGATATGAGAATAAAGAGTGTTATTCCAAACACCTTTTATCAATGTTTTATTTTTAAAAACAGGTGAGTCCACTTTTTTATACATCATTGCACTTCAACACTTACACAAAACACAAGTACATGCATCTATGGTTACACACCGTATGAGAACCCTGCCGGGCAAGAAAACCTACACTCAACCATTAAATCAATGTGAAAAATACAGTGTCAACCCCGGAGGAGAACTAGTTGCATAGAATACCATGCTGTAACATTTCAAGGTCATTGAAAACAAAAGGAAAATTATAAAAGTTTGCCTTAATTGAATGTACAATAAGGTTCAACACATCAGTGCAAAAGGATTTAAGAATTTACATGATTTAACAAAAGAAAAGAATCACTTAAAAAGCAATCATACATGTATACTGCAATTCAATATATCCATTCAGTGGAGTGTTCCGGCTTCTTCCAAAGTCGTAGGTTAAGCCCTTAAAACTATAGATTTCAGTTTATATTACTCATCTTTATGTACCAGAACTGCACAATTTTCCTCATCTGACAACATACAATAAGGAATGAATATCAGCAGCTAAAAAAATGAAACAAGCATTTATTTTATTTTGGATTTCTCCCACCCCCAAAAATATAAATATATATATATATATTTATATACTGTATATATCTGTAGGTTTTGCTGTACTTTACAAAAATGTTATCACTAGATGGCAGCAGTGCAATTTAGAGCTTTGCCAATTTAACAGCTGCATTAAGTAAAAAATGGCGCATGCACAATCCGATCCTCAGAGGACCTTTTCACTTCTACTTAAATATTTTAACAAAGGGGGGAAAAAAGCAACATTCACAGCACATCAAGCCCAAAATAGTTTACACCTTCTACACTGAAGCATTGTTTAAAATGTACCTGGCTAGGTCACCCTTACAGGAAAGGCTAAATAAGGCATGCTTTAGACAGTCATTGTGGTGTTGCTCACTTGAAAGGGGAGAGAACCAAAGAGGTCCAAGCAGAAAATTTAGCAGGTCATGTTGCCACCAGTTTCAGGAACCTAATGATCTGTAAAGAAAGAGTACTTGGAAATTAAAAGGGAATCTGTACGTCACTTAAGACCACACCAGGTGCCACCCACATAAAACAAGGCTTCGGTTCAAACAGCATGCTCAGGGATGCGGTGTGAAACTGCCATCTCCATGTGCCAACGTGGACAGTAGTCCGGCCCGGCTGTGCGTGGCCACCTCTCTTGCCTTGCCCTCACAAGCCGTGTGGGACCCGCTGGCCTCTGGGAACAACCCACCTAAGTTGACATTCTTTACCTCTTTTTAAAGATACAGTTAAAGGGTGCAAAGTCTTTCTTTTCAAAGCACCATACATATTCTGAAATGGCATTTACAGAAATGTGTGGAACAACACAGCTGAAACGTTCCTTTCCAGCTGCTGTACTGGATGGAGGGCAGAGAGAGAACCTGCTCCATCAGTATCGGCTGCTCTGAAATGAGCTACAAATCCCACGACATGACGCCAACTACTGAAGAATCTAACAAGGTCAACGGAGGCACATTCATTTGAATGTAATTTTTAAAAATTTTAAAGAAGGAGGCCATACTTACATTATAAGCAGTATTTAATTTGTGTTTCTCTGGCGCAAGTTTTTATCTTTGTGATTGTTGGTAGAGTTGGTTTTCCTTTGGAGGAAAAATTGCATTATACAAGTTAAAGTCAGTAGCAACTCTTGAAATTACAACACATGGAAATACAGGGATCCTTTCACTTACTACCATCCCTGGTGTAGTAAGAACTTTTACTGCACGTATCACTGCAGAAACATACTCTCTATAAAGTGCTTCTACAGGTTCAGTTAATCCTTTTGACTCCCAAGGCAGACGGGATCCGGGTGCCTTTCCCTTTCATTCAGACTGTAATTACTAGAAAGGTAACAACAGTAGATTCTTCTCTACTGAACACCACAGTCTCTCCTCAAATGATAAAAGATGATCCCGTACGGACAGGGCTGTGCCCTCTGGCACTCAGCCAATCTGGGCACCTGCCTCTCTCTCCTTAGGTCCCACCTCTGGGAGATTCTGCTTATCTTGGACGGATTCAAAATTTTCCGTACCGTCTCCCTTGGATGCCACTGTCAGTGGAGCCTGGTGGCCTATTCGTGCTATCGTCCAGCTTGAAATTAACTTTAATAAAACTGGACGTCTCTGATATACCAGTTATTTTCCCCACATTATCAACTTAAGCATACAGGATGTGCAAATTTTTCAACAATTTCTGGCGTGGCATTCCACTTCATGTTGTTAGAAAAACAAAACTGCACCGCCTGTCCTGGGAATCAAATGGCTGTCCATCAGCTCCCCAGCAGTGTGGCTAGGGAGGTCTACACTATGACACTCATTTCCACTCACGGGCTCCCCATAAAACCTTTGCTACACATTCAATTTAACTGCAAATACAAAACTACTGAATCAATGTCCAATAAAGTACTTACATTGGCCCAGCTGGTTCATCGTCTACAAGGTGTTCAGTTTTTTAATAATCCATTGAGAGACAGGAGAAGAAAGGAGAAAATTGTGAGACTCTACATAAGAACTACTAGAACAGCAAATGGCAAGTGGCAAACATAGCTATTCATAGCATTTATTCAAGGCCATTCCATCTGGAGGTGCAAAACACTCATGGAGTTATTACTTCTAGATTCAAGTTTTTAATGGCAGGTATGTTGTTTCAATGGTTTTAGTTAACACTTTGAATGCTTGTCATGAAAAACTGCAACTGTAGCGGACAGATAGGCTGCAATATCAGTATATTCATCTTGTCCCCAAGTTCCAGTGGTTCACTCTTAAATAGATGAGAAGACAAACCAACATTTCAGTTGTAAAATCCTGCTGTTTGTTTTCTTGTGGTGAATGCATGCACAGTTTTGGCTCAGTCCTGCAATGTAGATGGATGTGTATGTTCTATACATTTAGCCACACATCCTTACTTCCCCAAAGGACACTGTCCTTGCTGTTTTGTAATCTTTAGGAGACTTCTTTGGTCTGGAGAAGGAGATTGAGGAAGAGAAAGCCATAATAGTCAACCTAATACTGGGTCAGCCCGGCTGGGCCATGCCAGCAGCAAGTGTATGCATACCAGAAAATGTTCTGTGACACACCAGGGAGAGCTGGATAGTGGGGACATCCCTCTAGAAAAGACTTCAGACAGAAAGACGGGCTCAACTCTTGAGCCCTGGCCAAAACCAGAACCCCAATCCAGATGAGCCATGAGATTTTTTTTTTTTTAAACCAAAAAGCTGACATTATCTGAGCTTAGAAGCCTTCTTAAATTGGTATTTCACGATTCTGATTTGTAGGTTTTTCTTTCCTGTTTTGACTAAGGGCAACTTGGTTCCCTTTGGGCAGGTCTATACGTACATGGAATGTTTTTTTAAAGAGGCCCACAAAGGGGAGGGAACAAGTAAGTGCTCTTAGTTTCTATTTTACGAAAGTCAGGTAGACTAAATGATTCAGAACAGTTTGGTTTCACTGAAGGCTTCTAGAAAACCTCTCAGCAGGATTCCACAAGGGGGCTTGGTGCACATGAAGCAGTTATGGAGGTCACAGTCTCAGTGTAGGCATCTGCAGGAGCACACGTCAGGAGTAATGTCTGTCACAGGGAGACATTGCTCCACCTGTTCCTTCGAGGCAACGGAGAGGCAAAGCCACCGCCAGCACACACAGTGACTGGAGCAAAAAAAGATTCAAAAAAAAAACAAAAACAAAAACAAAAAACAAAAAAAACTAACCACAAACCAATGACTTATCAGCCAAAACAATAGGCTAGCGACACACCAGTGTCCACAGGATTCTGCTACTAACAACAGTACACTATCAAACAGGTACAGAGAACAAACCAAGACTCAAGGACACCCGAGACATCTGTGTGCTGTGAATGCAGTGGGGATCGTACAGACACACCAAGACCGAGACACACAAGCCCTGCTTCACTCTGTCCTCACCACATCGCCCGAGGCCCTCAGCATCCAGGCCAAGCCAGCTCAGCTACATGCTAGGAACTAAGCACTTCGGGGACTTAAAGACCCAGGAGCAGACTCCGCAGAGTTTCAGTGCTCTGGCTGTGCACCGGGAAACAAAATTCTAAAGCAAGATCACCAACCTACTCCCAACAGGAAAGGAAAAAGCAGGAGGGGGGAGTCGCGAGAGCCAAGCTAATCTTCTCAAAGCATCACGCGGTCCCAACCGACCCAAGCACTTTACACGCAAGCTTTTCTTCCTTTTGGTGGTGGGGGGGACAGGCCCTGCTGTCTGCCCAGTGACGTCACTTTCCAGCCCAACAAGCCGGTAACGTGCAAAGGGCTGCATGTAGGGGTTTTAGCAACAGTGGCTCTGGTGCAGCTGCCATGCCTGCAAGTGGGAGCAGGTGCTGGTCACACTAGTGTCTAAAGTCACTTCAGCTCTCTCCCCAAATCCAAGGAACCAAGAGAAGAGCCTCGTGTCTCCTACTGTCCTGGACTGAGTCACTATCTGCGGCACCACTCTCCCTTTACAGGTCAGACAAAAAAATACAACCTGACCCTAACAAGGAAATCAGGAGAGAGGGAAAGAACAGAACTACAGAAAAAAAGGTACGAAAATTAAAAAGTAAATGAGGATTAAACAGCAAACTGAAATCCAAATTAGTCGTGAAAGTGAATGAAGTAAACTTGAAGAAAAGTGTTAACATATGAACTGTGCATCGTATAGACTGAAGCGGAGATTAAACAAACTCCAAAAGCATGCATATCGCTCACTTACCACCATGTTTTAAGGGTTTGATGCAATTGAGGGGGGAAAAAAAAGAAGTCATAGTAACCGACAAATATCAACATACCCCCAAACCCTCAGGACAAAAGATAGCGGCTTAAACAGTGGCTCTCCTCTTCGCCTGGGGGTTACTCCCAGCCACTGGCTAGACGAGAGAAGAGGACTGGGGAGAAGGGAAACAAGATGCTTCTGGAATCCATCTTAGGAGAGTGAGGTTCCTGGTGGAACTGACCTCTTCCCAACCAGATGCGCTACGGCCTTCGCTCCCCTACATCCCACTGCCTCCTCACCCGGAAGGGCGCCCTGCGAAGCCCAGGAAACCACGCGGTCCCCGTGCGGGAGCACCTCCAAAAAGATGGCTTTCTAGTCAGAGTGACCAAGGGTTGACTGTGTGGTCAGAGCTCCTTTTTCACTGCCTCCATCTCACCGAGGACTATGTTTTCTAGTTTCTAAACCTGCTTCAATTTTGCCTGATCTCAGCAGAGTCGCATTAAACCAGAGAGAGATTAATGGTTACATCCAGTTGCCTTTCATTTTTGGTCCCACTGTATTTTCTCCGTAAGGTAAGTTGTCACTGACTCAGATGACCCCTAGGTTAGGAGACAATGACAGGCATGTTTTGCATGTTAATTTTAAAAGTCACATTTCTTGGGACACCTGGGTGGCTCAGTAGTTGAGTGTTTGCCTTCGGCCCAGGGCATGATCCTGGAGCCCCAGGATTGAGTCCCGCATCGGGCTCCCCATGCGGAGCCCGCTTCTCCCTCTGCCTGTGTCTCTGCCTCTCTCTTTCATGAATAAATAAATAAATAATCTTAAAAAAAAAAAAAAAAAGGTCACATTTCTTTTCCAGCACTCCTAGCCGGCTGATAAGCTTCATATGCTCCCAACTAATACACTTTGTGAACATTAGAATAACTCTTATTTGTAGAGTGTCTAAAAGAGTTTGAATGTATCAGAGACACTAAAAATGGTCCCCCTAAAACCTCAGCTATCTTCTCCACCAGTAACTTGAGAAGTCCCTTTGAATTGCATATAAAAATTACCCCCCTAATGTGAAAACAGAAACTCTTTTTGATGCCACCACTTTTCTTAAATCAGGTCCTGTTGTTTTCATCTGAGGTCACTAAAATGTCCAGTAGAATCGAAGGCCCCAACAATGAGGCCAGTAGGGAAGGCCCCATCTCCCAGATGACTGGGGAGGACAGACCCGAAGCACACATGAATCCCTCCTCTGGGTTCAGTCAGCAGAGAACCAACAAAGGAGGAAGGTGTGCTCCAATCATGTAAAGCCGTAAGATGGATGGAAGGCTAGGGGGATGCTGACTGGACCTAGTCTTTTTAGAAAAGAATTATCATTTAACATTTTCAGAGAATGTAGTCAAGAGCTAAGGTGAAAAAAAGTCTTTGATTTGACTCTATGACTCATCTGTTACTGAAAACACTGAAGGTAAAAGGTGACATGCAGATAATCTACCTATAAGACAACCCATTGGGCACTGATCCTCAGTGAGACCCCAGTAGTGCCTTAATGGGACTTAGTGTGAGTTTTGCTTATAAAATGTCCTGAGTAGACTCTAGTAAACTAAGAGAGAGAACTCTTTTGTTTTTTCTCCTGGAAGCCACTAAACCTTAACCCTAAGCATTTTCTATGTGAGAAATTTAAAGCAATATTTGCTTTTCTGGTGAAGCATACTCAGACTAAACTCACTAAGTTCAAATTTGTGCATGTGTATAGTTTTAAATTGTTTAAATTGTTCACTTAGTAACAATTTAAAGAGGTGAGGGGCTGAGTCACCAAGAGCTCACAGACTGCCCAAATAGGAATACTATGAGTTTTACATGAAACAGTTTCATATAAGAAAAAATTCAGTGAGTCAGAAATAAATCATAAGTCTATCCTGATAATAAAGTACCTATTTTGGCAGAGAAAACATGTCAGGCACATTAAAAAAAAAAAAAAAAAAAAACACCATTTTCACAATGGCATAAATAAGTCAACAGTACCACAGATGGTTATCTGATAAAAATCCATCACCTCTAAAACTCCAATTTGTATCAGATCTAAGGTACCTCTTCATTCATCCCACAAAGGAGTGCATACCTCTATCTACATGTAGCCTCGGGGAGGGGTATGAGGGCAGAAAGCATGAGGGGGCTGGTCTTACATGGACTGTAGAGCGGTTGAGGGGAAACTGGCTGGGAAAAAAAGCCACGGCATAAGGAAAACTCACTGAGGAACAATCAGCTTTTTTTTTTCTTTAATGATTAAATCCAAGGGGACAATAAATAAAGGGGGCACAGGAGTAGGAAGCGGTGAGAGGAGGAGGGAGACAAAAAAGAAAACGGGGGCAGAAATGCTGGAGCAAGGCAGGGGTGTGGAGATGGAGAATGGAGCCTGGAGCACGCTGGCTGTCGGGAAGGGAGCGGAGAGGAGGCGAACACTGCGATAATCCCAGCGTCCCAGGTCTGTCGCCCCAATTCAACAACAGAAAAGTAAATGCTGCTTACATTCCAGTTCTTCCAAGAGACCAGAGCAAGGAGATTTTACTTTGCACTTACCCACATCTTTTATGTAGGATTCATCCGCTTCTATAAAAATTTCACTTAAAAGAGGTACCTTCCCTTCGGGAAGCCATTCAGAAGACTTGCTGACCACACAGGTCTCTACTACCTAACTGGCGGCCCCTGGAGTTCGAGAGCCACGGAGTTCTCGCTCTCTCTTAAAAAACAAGAGCTGCTTCCTCGGGCAGGTGTCTGCACTCGTCAGATCCAATACCAACCACCTCTGAAACCTAACCCGAATGTCTCCACACGTAAGAGAGCAAAGCGGCTGCCTACGAGGAAGACTGGAACCTCTGAGGGGAACATGCTAAGCCAAAGGGTCACTCTGCCAAGGGAGTGGCAGCAGCCTCGTCTTATAATAAAAAATCAGGTTCAAAAGCCCGTCTTTGCCTTTTCTTCCCTTTTTGCTTCTCTACCTTTCCAAAGGGAAGGCTGAGCAAGGTGTTCAGCAAAACCAACGCATTCTGAAGGGATGACAAGTCCCTGCAGAACGGGACAGCCGCTCCTGGAGAGCCAGAGGGAAATGCACACCACCTCCCTTTACTCGCAGGCCGACAGCTAAGAATTCTGCCTTGGGATCCTAATTTGTAGCAGGAAAGAGAAAAACTAGAGGGAAAAGCATTCTGCATGTGAGGATCCGAGAACGCCCTTCACCTCACAGAACAGCAGTCCTGGGGCCCCACGAGGAGGCACGTAAGGTCCCGGAGGCACACCAGCTCGTGCAGGGAGCAGGCCCGCTGGCTTCCAGCGGACGTCCCCTCGCCCGTCCCCTCGCCCCTCCGCTGGAGCACTGCGGATGACGTGCGGATGACGTGCGCGGGCAGAGGCGACCCGGGCTTCCCAGGCGCCTTGCTAGTTTCAACAGACGTCACCGCCGGCCTCACTGTAATGCTCTCTTCCACCTCGGGCAGGCAGAGAGATTCTGGAGGCGCTGAGAAGAGAGGACGTAACGGGAAGAGGCCATTGCCCTCAAACACGGCCTTCCAGAGAGGCTGAAGCCACCAGCAAGGCTGCACGCCTTCCGAGGGAGCACCGGACCTCCCTCAGGAATGCTCCACGGACACACCTGATGGGGGCTGCAGTCCTGCTGGTCAGCTACTCTGCGGGCAGGGCACAGAACCCACAGCGCACAAGCGTAGGCCCAGGGCGGTCGCGCCACAGTTGGCATCCTCACCGTCACCTGAGGCCAGCCTCCACTGGACTTAGGCGCACACAGCGACAAGCAAGTGGTGGTAATCGCCGGCTGGCTATTAACTTGATGGCAATGTCACCGGGTGGAAGGGGCGGAGCTAGTCAGGAAGCTCAAAGTACTACTGACACGAGTCTCCAGCAGCAGCTGCCCCCGACTGTAATCCTGGGGTTAGAAATGGTGTATGACCCAAAACCCCCCCAAAGCAAAACACCCGCCACAAAGATTTCCTAGGGCTTTCCTGACTGAAACATGTCCAAAAATCTAAGATTCTTGTTCTTTCCCACACTTGTTTTCACTGTAGTCCTGGTGTCCCTATCCAGTTCCACCTCTGGCCCTAAGTCAGCCTGAGGGTGCCACTCGGGCCACAGGCTCCAGGTGTTACTGCTGAGCTGTCTTGGTCTTCAAACTAGAGGTGATGGATGCATCAGACTCCACCATTCTTGTGGGACAGAAAAGCCAAATGCTTGGTGCCTGTTTCACCCAGAACCTTGAAAACCCATCACAGGGACCAACCAAGGGAACCAAAGGCTGGCTTGCTCCAATGGCTCTTCTCGAGAATGGTCTGAAGGGGTTGGGGCAGTAACCTACAAGGGCTCTACCCGGCAACCATGTGACAACCAATTAGATACCTTAAATCTGCCTGCAAGGCCAGGTGGCCTGCGATCTTGGGGTGGCTTCTAGGCTTGACCTGGATTCTCCTCAAGCTCAATCTGCCTGATGATCTGTATCGAAGGAGGACAGAGCTGAACCAAGAGACTGGTGGCTGCCTATTCCCCATGTGGGGCCTGAAGGGCAGAAGGGACCGGGGCTTGGAAAACACCCAAACGGAGGGACCGAGCTGAGGATAGCTCTAGATGGCTGATCTTAGCAGTAGGAAATGAGAAACCAGTATGAGAATTCTCTTCTCCTTTTGGGATCAAACCCCAACACTCTCAGAGTCCTTTTTGGGCGCTTGGAGACCATCCCTAGGAACCAACCCCCACATTACAGCTATTTTGTAGGGATGCTCTTACCGTCAGGAACTTCATCCGGCCTCTTCCTCTTCTCATACACAACAATGATCACCACAAGGATAATGATTTCAGCCAGAATTCCCAAAAAAGGCCAGAGTGGGGCCAGGTGGCTCCGTACCCTGAGGATGGTGACAACGGAGGCAGAGCCAATAGAGTTGGTAGCATTACATTCATACTCGCCAGGGTCTTCTGTGATCTGGAGATTCACGATGCTCAGCTCAGTATAATTTTCTTTGTTGATGATGAAGAAACGGCCGGAGGTATTGACAATGTCCTGCTCGGGGGCAGAAAAAGTAAGAACACACAAAGGTCAGAGTAGGTGAATCCGTGTGCAAGACAAGGTAAGGTCCTAGCAGGACCACTGGCTGGGATGAGGGAGCAGTGTCTAGGACCATCTTTGTCCAGGGAACTTGTGAGCACTTCATTACCGGCTTCCTTTCAATAACAACAACAACACATCAGCAAGCTTCTGGCAGAGCCAGGTTAAAGCCTCCCCTGCCGTGTCCTCTAGACTTCTCCAACTTCTATGAAGTGAATGGAAGTCCTACCCTGTAGCCTCAGAAAAGACCAACTCAATCTAGAAAATGCTACTTCAAATACAAGGGAAGAAACCATCACAGGAAGAAGATGGAGAAGGAGGGGTGTGACCTCCGCAGTCAGACATATATGCTAATCTCAGGCCTATCTGAGGACTTCAGAATTAGCACATCTATTTCACACTTGGTGAGTCCTGACAAGTCGTCTTAAACCTCCTCCAGAAAGAATGCTAAGAACTTGCTCCTAGTCAGAGTAGACAAATTCCTAACTTCTCTTTCCTTTAAGAATCAGAAGGATAAAGTAAAGTTTATTCAGTCAATCAATAGCTATTTACTAACGTATGCTACGTGTCTCACATCCCACTAAGGGGAAGGGGAGACAGAAAGGGAAAAGTATGACACAAAAGTGAACAAGGAGGTTGGCCTTAAGAGGGAACCAGACCTCCAAAGGGATGGTTACAGGAACACGGCAAGAAGCCCCAAGAGACGGCACGTACTGAGTACTGTGCGGCACAGAGGGAGTGGCCAGTGCCAGAAAGACTCAGGGAAAGCTTCACAGAAAAGCCAGCTTTTGCCCTGGGTGGTGGGGAAGAGAGGTGATCAAGCAGGACAGGAGTGCTCCAGGCTCTTGTGGGAAGACAGAGGGGAGAGTACACAAGCAGGGGTTGAGGTGGAGCTGGGACAAGCGTACAGCACTGGGGTAGTGGCAGGCAAAAATGGAATCATGTGTCAGTTGTTAGGCAACAGCTAAAGCATAATCAGAAATAGGGAAGAAAGGGGAAGATAATGACGTTTAACTATAGCAAACAGTGGTGCCTGCAACTGAGTGTGGGTATGGCTGAAATGGCAAATCAAGCCTTCAAAATAAATTATTCCCTGAAGCTTCAACTCGAGGACTTAGAAAGCTGCCAGCTTCTCTAACTCCTGCTCTACTGGTTCACTAAGCCCATGTTTTTCACTTATGATCAGAAGGGATTAGTTTTTTTTGTTCCACAAGCCTTTAACCTGTAGTTTTTGAACACCATCATATGCAAGAAACCTTAACCTTTTTAATCAATGCATAATAAGATAGTGAGTGGGACCTGTCCTATTGCTACAGAATTGATGACTAAGGAGAAGCATCAAAAGTACCCCATAGTCTTGGATGAAAGTACAGCACAGGGAAGAGAGTCCGTAATACTGTAATAACAATGTATGGTAACAGACGGTGACTGCGCTTAATGGTGGTGGCTACTGCATTATGTGCAGAATCGTCCATCGCTACGTTATACACCTGAAACTCCTGTAACATCATATGTCAGCTATACAGTAGTAAAAACTTTTAAATATATATAAATATTTTTAAAGGGTATCTTTTCAAATACCATTAAATTAATTTGTACTTAGGACGTTTTCACATATATTTATAACTAACAGTGACTGATATTTAGGTTTCAGTATGAAAGACTGTGTTATCTTATTCATTACATGATCAAGTCTTCCACAGTGCTGTTCATTTTCCCTCCATCTCATCTGTCAGTCTGCCACCATTTAACTGCTTTTTTGCTATATTTCCGTATTTTTCCAGTTTTTGTTTCATTCATTTTGAAACTGTATTATGTAGCATAAAAAGATCATGACAGCTTTGTCTTTATTGTGGATTACACCTGTTTTTTTTTTTTTTTAAGATTTTATTTATTTATTCATGAGAGACACAGAGAGAAAGGCACAGACACAGGCAGAGGCAGAGGGAGAAGCAGGCTCCATGCAGGGAGCCCGATGTGGGGCTCGATCCCCAGTCTCCCAGATCACGTCCTGGGCCAGTGGGGCTGCCCCTGGATTACACCTCCTGTGATAAAAAGGAACTCTTCTGGTTTCATGTTTATTTGAATTTCACTTTCTGTAATGTTAATATTTCATTTGTTCTACGTTATATACTTTCACCATATACATCTTTGTCCATCATGTTTTAATATTTCTGTACTATTGTTATATGCAGATTATCTTTAAGCAACATTTTGTTATTTTATTTCTCTGCTTTTTAATGAGGATGCTGAAAACTTTGTATTTAGTACCACTGTAATTTTTACATTTATTGTCATAAATTATGGTTTACTTAAAAAAAAAGTACCCCATTATTCTTTTTAAAAAGTTCAAATAGGCTAGCCTCGGTGGCTCAGCCGTTTAGCGCCGCCTTTGGCCAAGGGCGTGATCCTGGAGACCCGGGATCAAGTCCCACATTGGGCTCCCTGCATGGAGTCTGCTTCTCCCTCTGCCTGTGTCTCTGTGCCTCTCATGAATAAATAAATAAAATCTTTAAAAAATAAAAAAATAAAAAGTTCAAACAAAACTGGGAGTAGATAGCCCTTCCAGGGCTTATTAAAAGGGAGCGCCATCAAGCTATCTTATCCCCAAGTCATCACATTACCCCCCTTGCCCGTCTATAAAAGAGAAGACAGGCTGATAGGTGATTGGAAAAGAGTTATTTTTATTAAAGGCTCAACTGCCCTAAATTAAAACATTCTTAAAAAAAAAAAAAAAGCACTTGGCATTGCATGCAGCCTTTCACCCTGCAGCCAAGTGAAACAGGCACCAAAAGAGAATCACTCAAAGACTGGGGGTGCCAAGAACAAACCATCTTTTTCCAGTGGATAGGCAGGAAACCAAATGATGTGCCATATGCCTCTCAATCTTGGAAAAGGGCTGTTTGGAGGTGAGAACGCAGAGACTATATTCCCACTATTTGAAGAGCCATAATGTTCAAGTTTGGTTTCCTCTACCTAACAGGGCTGCCTTCTGAGTGAGCAGACCCCAGCAGTGAAAATAATCTGTGGCTGGAGCTAAGCGGGAAAACAGAGAGGTTCAGTAAAAGTAGATCCCTTGGGGCACCTGGGTGGCTCAGTCCATTAAGTGTCTACACTTGGCTCAGGTCATGATCCTGGTCCTGGGATCGAGCTCTGAGTGGGGCTCCCTGCTCAGCAGGGAGTCTGCTTCTCCCTCTGCCCCTCACCTACTTGTACACTCTCTCTCTTTGGCTTTCTCTTTTGAATAAATAAAATCTTAAAAAAAAAAAAAATCACCCGGCCAATTAGAAAAGTTTTTTTTTTTTTTTTTAAACATCTTCGGGAGCAGATACTATCGGATTTCCAATGTTCAAGACTGCCCTTGCGCTTTACCATGTTGCCTCAATTCCCAATCAGTACTCCCTGTGTTCCAGGGATGTACTAAATTGTTCTCATTGCCTTGTCTTTCTCCAAAACAAGAAAGGTGTATTAAAACTACTTCAAGAAAATATTTTCTTTAGGACAAATGGACTAAAATAAAAAAAAAATGTTTAAGATTGGGGTTAAACTCCTTCAGTCTCCTTGAAGGCAAATCAGTCTAATCCCTTAGCAAACAGCCAGCTTTTAACAAATCATGTAGGGATTCCATGCTGGACGGAGACTGTCAGTGACTTCCAGATTTATCATGTAACCATTTATGACTAGAACGGGTGACCCTAAGCCATGCCAGTATGGCAGG
This sequence comes from Canis lupus baileyi, assembly GCF_048164855.1. Lineage (NCBI taxonomy): Eukaryota > Metazoa > Chordata > Mammalia > Carnivora > Canidae > Canis > Canis lupus. The sequence continues at coordinate 40,298,337 of NC_132869.1, forward strand.
ATGCAGCAACTGGCAGGTCCAGATGTCTGGACCTCCCAGGAGAAACTCCAGCAACCAGAGACCCAGGGAGAGAATCAGGGCTGCCTCCTACTCACCACGGGCATACCATTCTCCTTCTTGCGCCATATCCACTCTGGGTGTGGGTAGCCAACTGACTTGCAATACATCATGGCATCTTGCCCTTCATTTTTGTTCTCGCTCCGTTTGTGGCCAGTAATGTCAGGAGCAGCTGTAAGAAAGAGTGTTGAACAGTTACCACAAGAGCGGACTCTGAATAGGATACAAAGGTCCCACCTACTGACTCAGAGCTCTGCTTCTAATACAGCCAGTCTCTAGGCCTATCCTCATAAAAATCTTTGACAACATGCACTTCAGGTCAGAACTGAGCAATGGAACCAATCTATTCTCTACCTCCCACCCAACAAAGCAGCCCAAGCAGATACCAGGATTACCATTATGTGAAATTGTACTAACAATGTAGGTGGGTTCTCTAACCTCTTGGAAGAGGGGACACAGGCTCAACTGCCCTAAATTAAAACATTCTTAAAAAAAAAAAAAATGCACACAGAAGCTATTATCATCTCCTTTTCCAGTCATAGGTTTTTGGTTTTTTTCAAACTGCAGTAATAGCAATTATGGATTCTATCAAATGTCCTATATTCCTTTAAGGAAATGGGAGAGCCCTGAAATCAAACACCTAGAATCAAGTCCCATTGCAAGGTATGTAAAAACAATCAATGCATGGAGAAGCTATCTGATGCGCATCAATGAGCAAGGTTCTTCTGGGAAAGAGGTAATCCAGCAAACTGGCCTTCAGAAGGGGTAAGAAAGGAATAAATAGGAAATTCAACCAGTGTCCTAAGAGATTTAACAGTTTAAGAATCTGACCTGTACACCTGATTTGCAGTAATCTCAATAAACCCAATCTTGGGGGAATTTCTAGATATGCTAGACGTTGCTGGTCTTCTCTGTGTTACAGGATCACTTACAAAGAAATAGCACCTGTGGTGTAAAAATCAGGTAAGTTTCAAGGATCTAAGAAATCAGAGATGGAGATAATGCTTTGAATTTAGTCTCCTTTGATCCTAACGATACTTTCCACCATACTCCTCACTGGTTATAGTAATGTGAAAGCTACAACGCAGAGTAGGCCAGATGTCACTTTCTTGGCCAAGACAGGAAAGAGAATCAAGAAGCCTGGTCCAGATTCTAGTTTTGCTTGTTCTTTAATCGTTCCATGCTTCGGTTCTACAGCCATTACCAAATGAAGGTAATTCTGGCCCCTGTCTACATCCAGTGCCCTTGGATAGGGAAGTTTTAAAACATTTCATCTTGAGATCACAGAAGCCTGTACAATAGAGTATTGTATCATGGGCTTACCCCATGTTCCCCCTCTAAAAGCCTGGTTTTTCTTGGCTTAAAAAATGATCCAAAGTTCTGCCGCTTTCAGACTGTGCCTCCCTGCCCACCTCCAGAGGCACCCGGACAGAAATGGAGGTCCCGAGCTGTCTTTATAACCACTGCCTACCCAACTGACGCCTGCTCAGTACTACTCAGTGTGAGGGGTTTTCAAAAGAGGATGTTATACAGGAAATGTCTTTTTTTTTTTTTTTTTTCCAGGCAAACTTCCTCACTGCAGAAGGGAGTAGGCCAGCTGGCTCAATATTATTCCTACCACACCCGATTTCTCCCAAAGCCACTTGGTCACTGCTCAGACCTACTGTTCCACCACCTGCTCCCCCCTCCTCAGAGCTTTCTTCATGCAATAAATAGTAAAGACCATCTTAAGTATTCCAAGGAGCAAGCTCCATGGCAGTACACTAACTAAAACACCATCACGGGAAGACATAACAAGCAGAGGAGTTACCACATTTTGCTTCAAGTTGTGTTTCATGCATCTGACAAACATTTGTTGAGCACCTACCACATGCCAGATACATCATAGAGTGGTGGGGGGAAGGTCTTTCTGTTGAGGTGGATTTTAGCACAGTCATGAAGAAAATAAGGGAGTAGCACACTCCTATATCTGTGGGAAGAATACTCCAAATAAAAGACAAAAAAGCCGTGAGGCAGAGCTGTGCTTATTATGGACAAGGAACAGCATGGAGGAGTTTGGCTGAAACTCAGTAAGCAAGGCAAAGATGGTAGGAGAGGAGATTAGAGTGAACGGAGGAGCCCAGATTGAAGAGGACTCTGTAGGCCACTGCAGTGACTTTGCCATTTACTCTTGAGTCAGCTAGGAAGCCACTGATAAGTGCCAAGAAAAGGTATGAAATGATCTACTTGTTTAACAGCCTCCCTCTGGCTACTATGTAGACAGTTGTGTAGAGAGACAACAGTGGAAGAAAGACCATTTAGGAAGCTGTTCATATAGGCAAGGGAGAAGGCGGTTTGGATGAGGGCAGCGGCAGTAAAGTGAGGAGATTCTGATATATTTTATAGGCTGAGTTAATGTATCTGTTAATGGACTGGATGTGGGATGCAAGAGAAAAAGAGTCAGGGATGACTCCAAGGTTTCTGGCTTGAATAATTCTAAGAATGGAGTTGCCAGTTACTAAGATAAGAATTACAGGAGAGGGATCCCTGGGTGGCGCAGCGGTTTAGCGCCTGCCTTTGGCCCAGGGCGCGATCCTGGAGACCCGGGATCGAATCCCACGTCGGGCTCCCAGTGCATGGAGCCTGCTTCTCCCTCTGCCTATGTCTCTGCTTCTCTCTCTCTCTCACTGTGTGCCTATCATAAATAAATTAAATTAAAAAAAAAAAAAAAAGAATTACAGGAGAATCAGGGTGGGTTTTTTTTGTTGCCCTGTTTTTATTTTGTTTTGTTTAGGGATGGAACAATGGTGGTAGTAAAAACCAGGAGTTCAAAGTTTAGGACATGTTAAGCTTAAGATACTTAACATTCAAGTAGACAGCTGAATATCCAGACTGGAGCTGAGGGGAGTCGTCTAAGGTAGAGACATAAATTTTAGGAATCAGCGTATGTGTGACATATTTTTCCATTTTCATTCTACTTTGCCCCATAGAGAATACCCACTCTGGCCCAGTTACCTAACTAATTCCAATAATACTGTGAATTTAGTATCATCAGCTTTTACCTTGGGGACTCATCCCAAGATTGCACGTTAGAATGACCTAGAAGGCTAAAAGTTGGGTTGGCTTGGCTTATGGTGCCACGGCCTCTAAGAAGTCGCTATTCTGAAAGGATGCAGACGAGAAGGCCAAGACTGAGGAGAGGGATGGGAATGGTTTCACTCCTACCCTGGTGTTTAGGAGTGAAGACTTTTTCATTCACCTACTTTGGTGTTCTCCAGAGGCTTCTATTTTCAGATGTGAACATGGCCTTATAGGCTACTACACACAGAGACAAGGAACTTAGCTACCCTCGTCACACTTTGTCGGCCATATTTACAGTGTAACCTATGGGAAAGGGTCTTCAATGGTTAGATCTATTGCTGCTTTCTTCTTACTTAGTGAAGAATACTGAGTGAAGTCCTGATTATTCACCCTTGGGATGGTAGAAGCATCACCAGCTTTGTGGGCAGAGAGAAAATTCACCCCCAGTCACATCACTCTATCCCTAGAGAGAGATTATTACAACTATTACTTTAGCCTCTGAGTCAATGAAAATATTTTCCACTTCTATCATTGATGGTAGCTGCTCAATCAGAAAGACTGTTCCTCGGATGGTAGCCACACTTGTGGTAAACATCACATGATACATAAACTTGTCAAATGACAAAACTGTATACCTGAAACTAATGTAATACTGTGTGTCAACTATGCTCAAATAGTGAAGGATAAAAAAAAAAAAAAAAAAAAAAGCAAGCCTGTTCCTGTTCCACCAGCTGGGTAGGACAGTGAACCCACAGCAAGAAAGGTCACCAGGCTCTCAGAGCACATGTTAGTACTGGTAGGGAAGCAAGTGGGGACCCTTAGGGCTCAGAGTCCACTCGTGGTGGTTTTTAAACAGTCTCCAAATCCGGTGATACTCTTCCCTTCATGAAGTGAAACATAATTGTTCCTTCCCCTTGAGTGTGGCCTAGTGATGGGATTCTAATAAATGAAATAAAGCAGAAGTAGGTATGTGGCTTTGGATTGTTGACAAAAGATGTGTGGCTTTTTCCTTGCTCTCTCTCTGATCACACGTTCTGGAGAAGGTTAGTTATCATACTAGGAGCACATTCCAACAGCCTATGGAAAAGGCCCACGCAGTAAGGAAGTGAGGCCTTCCGCCCACAGCAGTCATGTGAGGCAGCCATCGAGGAAACAGATCCTCCAGATCCCATCGAGCTTTCAGAAGATCCTGAGCCACCCCACAAATTGGCTCCCTATTCCTGACCCACAGAACCAACGAGGTAGTGTTTCTTGTTTTAAACCACTAAGTCTGGGAGTAATTTAACCACCCAATGAGGAAGATATAACTCTATTTACATAGAATTAAAAACTCAAGTTCTGTACCAGTCTTGCACATAACTGGAACTCAAGGTTAAAAACAAATATTTAAATTGAGCTATTAGTCTCAAGGAAAGGCAAGGCAAGGCTTAGACTCTGGCATTATGAGTTCTCAGAAATCAAAGAGATACTGATTAACGTGTTCTATGTTTGCTGATATAAACAGGACTTCTGTAACTCTGATTAAACGTTTAATCAGGTCAGATACTGACAAATTTTGATTAATGGCCTATTTATGTTGATTAAATGCCTCACCTTCTATGGGTTTGCCATTTAACAAGAAACTGCTTGACCAGGGTCAGCTGGTCTGAAGATAGGTCTGAGGCATCTGACAAATACTCCTCACTTCCCCTTACCCATTCAGGGAGGCAAAGAGGATAACAGAGACCTTTAAAAGAGATCACAGATCCACTTGGGAAATTAACTTGCTCTCTGGCCTTGTTAGCCACATGCTCTAATATTAGACATAAGCTAATGGATAGCCTTCCAATATCCCGATGAATGGCAGCACAGGGGTTCCCAGAGAGTCTTAGTTATCACCCAACAACATCTGACCCAATTTCATTCTCTGGGCCCATGGCTGAGGACTAACACGTGTTCCTCAGTACCGTCTGTTGCCTGCCAAGCCTACACTTAGAGCAAAGCACCCAGCTTCTCTGTCACACTGGTGGCTGTAGAAAGTGTCCATTACTCCATTAGGCAATGGAGACATGTTCAGCTGAAGCTGACATTAAACAAAGTTAAACACAACAGAGCTAAGAATGGGGTCATGGTATGGGGTTTCTTACTTGGACAGCTTATTTGGAGCTCACTTGTCAAAGCACATTCATAACCGCAAAACTCATTTTCCAAAGAAACTCCATCCTTAAAGATGGCAACGAGCAGGCTCTTTCTAAGTAAGCATACTGATTCCATATCATGGTCTCATTGCTTCTTTTATGCAACCTATCAAATCCCAGAGACACATCATCTTTGCTGTAGGCAAACTTAGAGGCTTGGCTGAAGGCAGAGAGTGTTAAGATTTACTATTAAGCCAAGGGCTAAGCCCAAGAAGCAATATGAGACTGGTCAAAATGGAAGCAAGAAGGATGCTGACTTGTGACTCAATAAGCCTTCTCCACAAAGAGAAGTTTCATCATCGGTTGTGAAGACTAGAGCAGTCTGGGACTTGTGCTGCCTTCTGTAACTGAGGCTCTTCCCTTTCCAGCAGGTGAGAGCATTGAGTGGATGGCAAGTAAAGTCTCCTCTAAGACAGTGATTCTAACCTTGGCTGTACACTATAATCCCCCCGGGTGCTCTTCATAAGCCTGAAGTCCAGGCCACATTGCCTACACATTAAATCCAGTTTGAGAACCACTGCTCTCATACCTTTCCTGGCATGAGATTTGAGATTAGGGGAGCAATAAGGAGGAACTATCCTTTAAGATAGGGAGAGGAGTGAGTGGAGGTATTAGGGAACTGATGTGACATTCCCAAAGTTGAGAAGTTGACAGAGCCACTACCACAAGGAAAAGAAGCTTAGAGATCATTTCCTTCAATAACCCAACCTCTCCTTTGTTTCCATATAAGGGAACCACAGACTACTGGAGCCTTACAGAAACTCTAAGGCCATCTATCTTTTTTTTTTTTTTTTTTTTAAGGCCATCTATCTTATATTGCTTCATCACACTTGTGGAAGCTGAGGCCTGAGGAAAGACAGAGAATAGCTAGAGCCATAGTAAATTTCATGGCAGGGCAGGATTAGAACCCATTTCTTCTCTCAGTCCAAGGCCTTCCTGCTGTTATATGCTGAACACAGCAACATGGCTTAATGCTTAGCAGCACAGGCTCTGGCACGAGAGTGCCTGGGTGAGAACCCCTGTTCTACTGGTTATCTGTCACACTGGGCCACTCATCTTATTCCCTTGAGCCTCCATGTTCTCCCCCGGAAAGTGGAAATAATAATGGTATCTTCATCCAAGTTGTGAAGACTATAGGGGAGGACAAGAATAGTAATGCATCTAGCACAGTGCCTGGCATACAGTTAATATTCAATGTTAGTCATTCTTCTCAACAAAGGTCAGGGTGGCACTCTGAAGAGAGGAAAAGAAAGAATACGTATGGTTATTTGGGCTGAGGTTGATGCTCAAAATGTTCTAGCAGCTTCAAAGTATTATTATTTTGATTTCAAAGACTTCTCAAGTACAGGCAATTCTGAGTCAGAACCAGCTTGACATAAGCTCTGACCTCAAGGCTGTCAGTACCTCTAAGCATCCTTGCCTATCAAACTAGCTACCTATCAAATAAATAACCATGAAAATGCTCTGCTGAAAATGCTGTACAAATGAGAGATGTGTATTATTACCCTTCATGATATTGTCATCACCATACAGTCCATGTCAGCTAGTTTGAACTTTAATATATCACTTGTAAGGCCATACAAGAAAGTAGTAAACAGGGATGCAGAACAAGGTGACTTACAGAAATCCTAACATTTAGTCATAACGTTAAAATACAAAGAAAGCTGAGAGTATGGAGGGAAAAACATAGATAGATAGATAGATAGATAGATAGATAGATAGATAGATAGATGATAAAACCATGATAAGCCTTAGCTCTTACCAGAGTCCCCCAAAGACTGAAACTCACTTGAAATGAATAGTGAGCAGGGAGACATAATGTTGAGCCTAATAAAACAAGTAAGGCTCTCAACCCAGACCTTCCTAGGGCAGGGATGTACCTTTAACAAGAGGCAGTGGCGTATCTGTTGCAAAGGATTTTGTGGCCACCAAAATCCTTTTCTAAAAACAAAATAAAATTCAAATTCTTGTTTCTTGGATTAATCAAAATAATTGAGTGATGAGGACAGGGTGAGAGTCATGAAGGGGATTTTCTCCTTTTTTTGTAAATTACATGGACATTTTTAATGTGCTTTGTTACAAGCACATTTTTCTTTTTAAAATTTTAGAAAAAGAAAGGGGAAGAGAGAGGGAGTAAGAGTTAGAAAGGTTAAATAATCATAGGAATAGAAAATCCAACACTTATTCATTCACGAATACTCTATAACAAGCTGTGCAGTCTCTAGAAGACACAACTCCTGAAGAGTCAAAAAGCTGAGGAAACGATGACTCCCCCAAGTTATCTAAGAGGATCCCCAGACAGGCTGGGCTACGGGGCAGAGGTCCCACTAAGGTCTAGTCATTGCGGTTTCCTCTCCCCTGGCCAGCCCTGCTCTTTCATCCCCAGCATCTGCTCAGGTCACCTGCCAGATACCTAAGAAATGTAATCCTAAACAGTAATAGTATCTTCCTGTTTACACTGTGCCGCATTCTTGGCCTTTAAAAAAAAGTAAAAGAAAAAAAAACAAACCCTACTTCATATGCAAGGCCGTCCCTACTACCTGCAGACATTACCATTTTCAAAACCCCTTTCTTGACAGGGATCTACAGGCTAGGATAGAAAAACACTGCCACTTCAGGTCTGTTCCTGAACAGGTGCCCTCCCTATCACTCCTTCAGCCTTCTTTTCTCTTCACCATAAGTAACTCAGGGCGTGGTGATCTGCTGCTATACAGTGCCCAGTTCTGGTCTCGTCTAAGCCCTTCACTCCTCACAGTGCTAAGTTCAAACAACACCCCAGGACGAGGTGCTGAACTGCAATAAAAGCCGAACGGGGGCGGGGGGTGGGGGAAGAACTGAGGACTGCAGAACAGGTGCTAAAGAAATCTATCTGTATGGTGTAAATTATACTGCCCTGAAATGCCAATTTAGTTAAGCCACAAAGGAAGAATCTGAGAGACTCCTTTCAGCAGAGGTCACTTAAGTTTCTTGAATCTCTCTCAAGTACAACGATCTCTTTACCTGTATTAATCAGCAGATTTTTAAAATCATTATAGCTATAAAAAGATAACTATCTTTTACCCCACCATAGGGGCAACTGAAGAAATAAAACCAGAGTTTATATGAAAATGCTTTGGGAAGCAATGCCTCCCCTACGCCTCTTATCCCCTTCTCTCTCAATGCAGGGCAGTTTGCAACCCCAACCACCTAGCTTAGAATATGATCCTGGGACTATGGCAAATCTTTTTAAAGTTAAACAGAAAAAGTCAAATGTTCAGTCTTTACAGCCTAAACTAATAATCACCTAAAAGATATTAAAAGTTCAGCTGTTATTCCTTGTGAATTTTGAGAGACTAATGTATCTGTCCAAGCTAATCACAGAATACGCTTTAGGAATTCTACAAAAGAGAATTCTCTTAGGGTCTACTCCTTTAAAATCAGGATGTCACCTCCCACCCCAATCTTCCTCACAGAGCTGCTGGGCAGTAAAATCCAATAGCGCAGCACACAGTCATGCCGATAAATCAGAAGCATGGAAGTTTTAACTTCCTTTGAAAACTCTGCCTGCAGCTTCCTATTCTCTCCTGCTCCAGACTACGACCTTCTATCTGCTGAAGGGAAAGTGAGGAAAGATGCCTTGGAGGCCACTTTAGTAGCCAACCCGATGAGAAACCACTTCTGTCTCCGCTCCTGAAAGTGCTGCTAGAAATTATTAGAGCCAAATCAGCATGATCACAGTGAAGCCAGGACTTGCAACTGCATGTAAACACCCTTAGGCTTGGGGAGGACAGTTAACTACACACACCTTTTCCCCTCCCTCACCCATCCTGTTACCTCCACGCTTGGGACTTTGTGCCAAAGGCTCAGCCTGGAATGCTGCACAGCCACCAGTACCTCATGGAGGAGGGAAACAACTCCCCACATAGCCCGGCTCACCCAGGCAAGAACAGGCACTTGACTGGCTTAGAGAAAAGGCCTTCTCATACCTCCATCATCGTGTTGAACAAATCTGTCATCCGTCAAAAACAGAGATAAACTCAGACCTCTCCAAGAAAAGCCCTGAATTAATCAAATCCCAGGTTGTCTGGCCTACGTGGACTGTAACCATACCAGTGTGACTCAACCCCTTCAGGCATTCAGAATTCAGTCTGGCAGCTAGAGGAGAGATACTGGTTGTCCTTACATTGACTTACAAGTCAGGGCTGTGTCAGCAAGACACTACTTTCATTTAATAACAACATATAATTGAAACTTAGAATCTAAGCCTTTCTTTAAACTTCTAGTCTTCTAATTACTATTATTATTTTTTAAGATTTTATTTTATTTATCCATGAGAGACACACAGAGAGAGCAGGGCAGAGACACAGGCAGAGGGAGAAGCAGGCTCCATGCAGGGAGCCCGACGTGGGACACGATCCTGGGTCTCCAGGACTAGGCCCTAGGCTGAAGGCGGCGCCAAACCGCTAAGCCACCTGGGCTGCCCAAGTCTTCTAATTCAAACAGATCTGAATACCTATTATAGGACCTTCCCATTTCCTAAATTTATCCTTCCAGCTGCTAAGGATCACCTGTAGATTTAAAGAAGAAGTCTGTATCCTTCCTAAGCAAAATTCAGACTTAAAAAAAAAAAAAAAAATCCCCAAACCCCTCATCTCTTCAGTCTGTCCTCAAACAAGTGCCCTGCCTGCCTCTGGACATTTTATAAAATGGAAAAACATGGGCCTGAGAGTCAAGACATGAGTTCTAACGCTAGTTCTGTCTCAAACCACTCTGTGACCTAGAGTTCATGGCTGCACTTTTCTGGGTCTCAGCTGCTTCTCTGAAGTAACACAGGAAAGCTGGATTCACGATGTTAGGTAGCTCCAACTCTACCAAGTCCACTTGTCCCTTCTCTTACAGTTCTCCTAGAGTTCCCTTCCTTTCTGGGAACTTTCAGCTACATGTTTAAGATGCAGCTGCATCTTTAAGATGCCATGCACCCAGTTTCTATTAAAATTCCAATGAATCATCCACAGATAGTTTATGTTCATCCTACACATTGTATTTTTCCAGATTCTGCTGGCCCATTGGAGAGATCTATGTATAATATTTGTAAGGCACTATTTGTTCTAAGAGATTTACATAGGTTGAATGATATGAAGCTGCCAACATTCAAACATCTTTACCATACAGAAACAGCAATTTCATATGATTCAAATTACCACATTAACTTACTTATTCCTCCTTACAATCCCCATGAGGTAGGTTTTACAAATGAGGAAATGGGAGCACAAAGAAGTTAAGAACTTGCCACAGTCACAGAGCTAAGAGATGACAGGGTTTGGATTTAAACCTGGGCAGCTAAGCTCCTGAGCCTGTGGTCCTACCATAATGTTTTATTGCCTCCCGTACTGGGAACAAGAACAGCTTGAAGAATGTGAGTCCAGACCAAAGTAGTGTCTCAGAAGGAGAGTGAGAGGCTCACACTGCAGCCTCTGTTGGGTTGTACCTTTCACTTCAATGGTGGCATTTGCTTTAGGAGCACTGACAAAGTGATATACACAGTGGTATTCGCCTGAATCCTCAGCTCTCGGCTTATTGATCCTGCAGAGATGAGAAAAAAAATGAAGTGAGGAAGCTGGGAACAAATACACAACAAAATATACAACAAAATAAGAATCAAAAGGGCAACCAGGGACCTTGCTCTCCAAACCGTGTCCCTGAATGCAACTCACCTCCTCCTAACTGAAAGCAAAAACCTCCCTCCACGTATTACAAAACATTAGAGCTTCACTCCTTACTGGGTGCCTGGAATACAAAGATGGAATGATACATGGTCTCTAACCTTAAACAAGTAATCAAAATAGAGGGCTGTACAAAATACTCTAGATTATATTTAGATATAGAGGATGGAGCCATCACTAAAAAAACCTTCTTGCTTACCTCATGTTTCTAGTCAAATAAGTAAGAGCAGGAAAAAAGGCAAACCACAAACCTTCTTCTGTGCTCCCCTTTTAAAGACCCTGTTTTGGTAGTTTTGTTCTTCCCACACAGTATTTCGGTACCATGCCTTTTAATCTCACTCACAGGATCCAAGGGATAGTGGGCGGAACAAATCTCTGTAATCAGAGCACCAGCCACAGAGATGCAGCTAAACTTTTAAGATACTTAGGTACAGCTAGAACCCTAAGGTCCTGCATGATCTCCTTCCTATGCTCATCTCAGCCACTTCCTAATCCTGCTGGGCTCTTTTCACTTTTTCAATGTGCCCTGCTTGTTCCTTCCTCAAAACCTAGACACAAGATGTTTCTTTACAGAGAATGCTCTTCCCATCACTCTTAGCCTAATCTAACTCCTTCCGCATCGGTCTTGGCTCACATCATTTCTTCCTACCCTCAAAGTGACATCCCTCTACCTGACATTCTTGCTCATACTACAGTGTAATTCTTCACACACATGCATCAAAACATATAATTATATATTTATATATTTATGTGATTGGTTGATGAATGTCCAGTTTCCCAAAAGACCAAGTTCTATGTGGACAGGCACTGGGTATAGAATTGCTGCATAATTCTATACCCAGTGCACATGGCCTGGCCTGAAATATAGCAGTGTGAATGAATAAATAAATGAGCAATTGACTGAATGAATGTAAACTCAGAGTGAACAGCTGTGCAGAGATCCTGATCAAGTTAAGCAGAGTGACAAGAAGGACTGTAGGACATGTGCACGGCTAGAACAGCACTTCCTCTGAATTCCACAGGGTGATCCTAAACAAGCTTTCTTGCCCCTGACAATGAGCTTCACACCAGCTCAGTACACTAGGGCTTTATACACATACCCCAAAACTTACATAGAAAGGCTGGTGTCTAATTACTGAAGAGAAATCTACATCAGAAGATGATCATCATACAGCTCCTGCTCTTTTGGCTCAGTGGTAAAATGTGGTACTTGTGATGGTCAAATCTACATTGTACTAATGTCTGAGAAAAACCCCTAGCCTTAACCACTGACTGGCTCAATATATTTATCCATCTTACTGTTCATCCCAAAAGATCATGGATGAGGAGAGACAATATATCCCTAGGACTACCTCAGCATACCCGCGGCAGCATAACATTCTTAGAGGAACAGCCAAGAGTCTTCTAAATGTGATACAAGGGGCTCTTCTTAAATCAATATGCTCCCAATAGAGAAAACAGACACAAGTCAGCTGCTCTTAGCAAATGTTCCAGAGTTTGGAGGAAGAGCAGCAGCTGTATCTTCAGAGCTCAGACTAACTTAACTCTAAGATCCTTGAAAAGACTTGGAAAGATGACTCCCAAGCTTGAGCCCATGCCTGTGGGTTCAAAATCTCCCCTACATCATTCCCTTCAACTAGCTACTGGGAAACAACTGAAGCAAATGGAAAACAAGCCCAATAGCCAAGCAGGTGCAGGGTCTCTCAGACTGGTCCATAGATCACTTAATAGGTGGCCCAAGGGACTCATCAGCCATTACTTCACAAAATGTGGGAGAACACAGATTCCCTGAAAAACTCTGACAATGCAGAACACCCCTGGAGAGCTGCAAATAAGCTGACCAAACAAAGAAAGAAGAAAGAAGGAAGAAGAAGAAGAGGAGGAGGAGGAGGAGGAGGAAGCATTTTATAAAGTCAAACTCGAATTTATAAAGCTACAGTTCAAAGCCATGTGGGTGACACAGTACAAGACCTCGGTGAAACAAAATTGGATGTCTGGTACCTTGAAAGAGTTATTATAAAAATACAAACTTGTAAAACTAACAAATAGACCAAGAACATATGCCTTTCGGGGATCCCTGGGTGGCGCAGCGGTTTGGCACCTGCCTTTGGCCCAGGGCGCGATCCTGGAGACCCGGGATCGAATCCCACGTCGGGCTCCCGGTGCATGGAGCCTGCTTCTTCCTCTGCCTATGTCTCTGCCTCTCTCTCTCTCTCTGTATGACTATCATAAATAAATAAAAATTAAAAAAAAAAAGAACATATGCCTTTCATCCTACCCAACAGTTCTATGTGATTAAGCTTTTCCAAACTATGAGAATATGTCTGAGGCTATATTTCCAATTTAATATCAAAAGAAACTACAGTGGAGATAGATTAAACTTGCCACTAAAATGGTATGTTAAAGCAGGAAGAAAAAGAAAAAAAAAAAAAAAAAAACCCAAAAACCTAGATTCTAAAAAGTCAGGAGACAGAGAACCTAGCCTTGCTTCTGAAATTTACTAGATAGACTATTTGGCCTTGAAAATAGTTAAGAGTTATTACTCTTTGAGTTTTAGTTTCCTTACTTGAAAAAAAGAGGATCCTGATTGTGGGTCAATTAAATAAGGGATATGAAAAGATCTCAATTTTGCAAAATACTGCAGAAGGTCCTTGCTACTACCAGGCATGCAGATTTTCCTGGTCTTACTCCAGTGCACTCTTTCTTTGTACAGACTCAACCTGACAAACAGAATCAGCCAATCCTTTTCCAGATTAGTTTTCAATCACAAACTATTCTGAAAGGTGAGGTGCCATGTGTTCTAGGTATTCCAAAAAAGCACCAAATCTTTGGGGGCCAGGTTAACTTCAGCCGGCAAATATTCCCCTTTCATCAAATGATGTTTCCAGGTTACCATCCTTAATCCAGACCACTAAAAGGCCCTGTATCCACTGGTCTTGATCAGGTTATGGTCCTATTAATTACTCTCAAGAGGTAACTCAGACATCTATCCAGGAGAAAGATCACTTAGGGTGCTCTTGCTCTAAGAGTCCTAAGGCAGATTTCATTCTGATTCCTTAAACCCCTGGATTAAGTCAAAAGACCTGCATTCTAATTGTGACTTTCCTACTGACTAGCATGGTTTGGTTACCCTAAGCAAATCACTCTCAATGCCTTCTGTTTCTCTATTATCATAGTGAGGGGAACATTTATGACTCTCAAATCTGGCTATTCATTAGAATGCTTTGGAAATCTTTCAAAGATTCCTGGGCCTCACCCCAGATATACTGGATTAGACTCTCTGGAGAAAGACCATATATATCTTCTGTGTCTCCTTCATAACATAGCTGTGGATTATGAATGTCCACAGTAAGCTCAGCAATGCTCCCTTCCACCTTCCCAGGAACTGCTAGCCCCTCTCACCTGTATTCCATGTTGCTGGCATTCTTGCGAGTGGCGGTCAGTTCTACCCCATTCTTTGTCCAGTAGCTGTATGTAAGGGTATGAGAACTGGAGGTGAGGTTACACTGCAGGGTGACGGGGAGAACAGGGCTGTCTCGAAGAATGATCTCTTCACTGGTGACAATCCTTGGCTCTGTAATAAGAGTGCACAGTGATAGGGAGCCATAGCCTTCCATTCTTTGTAGCCCTGGCCTGAGAATCAGATGGGGTAGGATGGGGAGACTAGAAAAGAGGGAGGGCAGACAGGACCACCACATGAGGAATTTCACTTTACCACTTTAGAGGAAGTCAAGAAAGGAAAAAACAATGATTATAAGCAAATGACCACTAGCGCAGACAACAGCCTGAAGACCAGTTGGCCTAGACGTGAAAAGAATGGGAGTATTACGGGTACTTGTACTGGCAACAATCCACTTATACTTTTGAACACCACCGTTTCATGATTTAAGAATGACCAACCAATTCAGCTTCAATTAGTAAACCAGGCTCCACCTTGTAGTTCTGAAGACAAAAGCAGTATCATTTGTATATAACTAATAAACTCCCTGTGGAGTCACTAGGCCCTGGAACAGTAATAGCTATAATTAGATAATACATGTATGGCTTTTCCCACATTTAATTCTGATAAACCTATGGCAAACCAGCCATGGCCATTAATTATGTAGAAAGAAACAGTGTAGATCCTAAAAGCAAATTTCCTGCCAGAAGTCTATTGCGTTTTCCAAATTTTGCCAAGGGAAAATTCTTAAGGAACCATCAACAGTTCTTCTCTCCAGCCCGTATTTATTCCCAAAGCTTTTTCAGAATTGTTATTTAAAACACATTCCATTGTGCAGATAACATAGAGTGTGATATGTGCTGGTATCATGGGCTCCTAGCATTTTTAGAGCTAAAAGGCCCTTAGAGTTCACTGAATCCCACTCTTTAAGAGCTAGAAACAGAAAATGACTTGTGCAAGGCCATAGTTATTGTTAGTGTCAACACTGGGCCTAGAACACACATCTGACTAAATTCTCTATCTCTGCCTCCCTCCCCCAGCTCCATACCCCCAACACACACACTTTCCACCCTATAGCAATTTATATACTTCATCTTCTGATTCTCTCCTGGGCTTAGATAACCTGGGGTCATTAGTTTAAAATCTATAAAAATAACCTCAAATATTAGAACACACTGAGCAGAAATGTTTTAAGGCACACTCTATCATTCCTAGAAGGTTCATACTTTAAAGCCTTTTGAATTCCATCACTATATTAAAGTCAAGATGTCTGTTTGTTGTCTTGTTGTTCCTCTCTCTAATCTTCTCCTAAGCTTAGCTGCTATTCTACTTTTGGTCAGACATTTTCAGGTGAATTCTAAACTTTTCCCATCCACATTAGAGGTATTTCCTCTTTTGTTCTTTTTCCAATTGTTTCTCAGAAATTCTTGATTAACTTCTCATTTCCCTGCACCTGACAACTCGGTAGCAGCAACCTGACACCATTTTATGCAGTACAGTGCTGACTCTTAACTCTTGAGGATAGAACTCACTCCCTGCACTGGAACTAATAAGCTTTGTTCCCTGTGCAGGGAGGGGGATGGAATGGAAAAGTCATGGGACACTTGAAAAATATAATGCCCAAGGACCTCTTAATCAATGCAACATTTCTGACTACGGAGCTCATATCAAAGAAAACTGTGACAAATAAAGCAAATCCTTAAGTCTGTTCAATTAAATGGGTTCTCACTATTTTCCAACTCTGGCAAAGGGATAGTGGTTATCTTCCATTCAGCACTGGTCCTTACTGGTAACATCAAACAGGGTCTCTATGTACAGATAATGGAGGCATAGCAGCCACTAAGACAGAAGCAGATGCATGTAAACACGTTAGCGCAGTGGTGTCCCATGGTTTCCAAAACACACTGGACAGAAGCCAAGTCCCTGGGCCTTAAGTCGAGCAGAACGGCTGCAAACCCTGCAATGGAAGGCGCACATACACCATCAGCAGAAAGCACCACAATTCCAAGAAAAATCAAAACCAAGCAAAAACAAAAGAGAGAACCAGTACTCCACAGAAATTAAAAATATAAAGGCAACATTAAAACCCAAACACACTTTTAGGTTTTTACTAAATTTTTATTATCCAATTTTATTTTCTGTCCCATTTGGGACTCTCCTTCTGGCTCTTCTTCTCAGACTGCACTGAGAAAGGGTAAACTCTGAGGATGAGGCCAAGAGCTTCCAGATGTTTCAACACAAGGAGGCCAAAGTAAATGCTACTCTTACCTGTGACGATGCAAATGCCCACTGCAGCTCAAGGAGATTAAGAAGGTGATGAGAGCAACCTGGAGACTTTCTGCCAAGAATTCTTGGAAGGCAAAGGAAAGCTCTTTTCCCCTTACGTGTTAAAGATCCAGGAGAGAGTCAGCTGGGAGCAAGTGGATAATTTAAATAGGTTTAAATATGATTCTGCAACATAGGAGGGCTGTGGGGTAGGGTAACCTCCCTCTGATGATTGCTGTATATGGAAACCAGTGCTAAACCAAAGCTCCTTGGCCAGGGTGCCACACCTGCATTTTGCACCAGGATGAAGGTGGAGCTTTTATTTCTGTGGTTTAATATTGCGCATGAAAGTCCACGAGAGATGAACAAAAATGTTTACTTGCCACTGACTCCCTATTTAGAAGTAGTGGATGGGAGATCCTTAGCCTCACCACCACTCTTGTGTAGAAGAACATGCTATGGCCAGAGAGATACCTAAAAACTGGGCATATTTCTCTTCCTGCCTTACCTTACTCAAGGAGCTTTGGGGAAAAGTACTATCAAGAAGTCATCCTTAGAAGACTTCAACCACCTCCTGGAGGCAAATGTCCTTGGGATGCTAAGACCACAAAACAATCCAATTAGAGTGAATTCAGGATGTTTTTAAAAAGTAACAGCAGCAGCTTGGCTCTCTAAAACAGTTAACTAGGGCTGACTGATGGGGAAGTCTGGGATAAGACTTAAACTGGCAAGGATTTGGTTTAACCACATGCAGACACTTCTAAAGTAGGAAGTTTATTTCCAAGTAAACTGGGGGAATGTTACGTATTTTCAAAACTGAATTGGTAGGTAAGTGCCCCCCAAAGACTCATCATCTTCTAGCCCCAAGGCATGACCTTTTAACTAGGAGTCTACTTGAGTCAAGCTCCTGGACGTACAAGTACCAAATGCCCAGCCCAGTCCATGCCTACAAACTTCTGCAGATCTTTGTGGCCATTTGGGTAATTCTGGTTTTATAAGGAAAGGAGCAGGGGGGGCAGGAGAAGGAAGCGTGCAAGGGAAAAACTGTTAAATAAAAGAAAATTGCTGGGTTAATATTCCCCATTTTCACATAGACAAGGTTTTCTTTTCCCCTTTCCAGAAGCAGGTTCTCTGATTGAACAGTGCCAGCTGCAGCAGCCTCTCCTCTCTCTCCCCTAAGACCTATCCTCTTCATAAGCATCTTCTAAGGTACTATAAAGAATAGACAACTAATCTGCTATATTCCAAATAAGTATACAGATTCAGGGCCCATGTCCTATTATTTCCTGCATTATTATCAAACTCCTCATAAATGTGTTTTTACTATTTTTACTTATTCTTTCTAAATCAATCAGTTCCTTAAGCCAGAACTGGCTATAAGTCTGAGTTCTTGAAGAGAAGGCAAAAACCCAAAGGATCTTTCCATTAAGTAGAGTATGCTCCCTCAATTAAAATCAAGTCAGATGTGGGGCTAGAACTAACTCTTCCTGGCCAGGAGCACTAGCTCTGTGGTGGCTTCTTCCTCCCTCTCCTTCCCACTACACGAGTAGCAAGACACTTTTCAGAAAAAGAGGTGGCCACAAAAGCTCCCGGGTCTAATGTCTTACTTGTACCCGCTACAACAGATGAAGAGAAGAATTCTGAGCCAGCCGCTTAGGCTCTCCCTCATCACTTAGTTGGAATTTAGTTTCTTCTTTTTTCAAAATACAAGAAAAGGCCAGTATGAATGGCTTCCAAACTATTTCTGGGGTTGCCAGTCTCTGGGATAAGGAGGACTGTGCCAACAGTCAGTCATCAGAGTCAATCTGTGAACAGGAAGCAGATGCAACTCTGACTTTGAAACAGCATGATGGGGTTTAAAAAAAAAAAAATTTGCAGTTTAGTGTCACCTGGTGCCTAACAGCAAGACATACAAAGGAAATCTCGGGCTGTTGCTTTTAAGAGAACAGGAGACTGGATGGGCAGGACCAGTAAGGAGTGTACTGCTGTAGTGGAGGGCTGTTATCAGAGAAGCACATGCCACTGTTTTAGAAAAGAAAAAGAGCTGGAACTATGGAGATATCCAAGCTTACATGCCACCCAACAACCAAAACACACCACCACACTGCACCTATGGCAACATTCCCATCACAGAACAGGATGACACCAAGTCACAGTGAGGGAAGAGGCTGGGTAGACACAAACTTAAAACCATAGAGGTGAAGGCAGCTACTCAGAGAGCTTCAAACAGATCAACAGAAGAAATAAAAGTAGTTAGACTGGGGAGAGAAACAAAAATAAAAAGGCACCAGAGAATAAATCAGCAAAAGGATAGCAGGAAACCTACTACAAAATTAAAAGGGGAGGGAAAGAAACAATTCAACACTACCCTGGTATAAATGCCTGGTTTTAGGAGTGTTAAGTGTTTTTTTTGAGCCCCCCCTCCCCCAGTTCTCCCTCCCCACCTCTTCCCATTGCAGATGATTTTGGACAGGCACGGATTTCCCCAAGTTCTTTGTTCCTGAGGAGAAAGACACAGAAAACGGTCAGGGAATGAGGGAGGTAGAGAGGACGTCAAAGAAAAAAAAAAGTTGCCACAGATGTTTTCATACACTACAACCAGAAGGGTCGTGGGTTTGAAAAAACGAAGACAAGGGGTGGGGTGAGCGATCATACTGGGGAAAAGGAAAAGGAAGCAGAAGGGAAGGGTCATCGGGCCACCTCTAATGACTACAGTACTACTACTGTAGGGTGCTGGACTCACTCTGAAGGACGCTTATGGTGGCCTGGGCTCGAATCCATGTTATGGAGGGGTTTTGCCTCAAGTCATTCCTCTTGGGGTCGTTGCTGGCCCTGCACTCGTAAGTCCCAGAGTCCTCCAAGGTGAGCCGGGTTATTCTCAGCACACTCACGCCGTTTGACCCGTAGGCGGTGTTTACGGTGACACGGCGCTTCCGAGCACCGTCCCACAGCTGTCTGAAAGACTCTGCCCGGTTGACTTCTGCGTACCACCACTGGATCTCTGGCGTGGGGCTCCCGACCACGTCACAGTACAGCTCAAAGGCGTCCCCAGTGAGCTTAGTTTCTGACATGGGCGACTTGACAAACCCAGCTAGAGGGAGGGGGAGCAGGAATGCAGTGACAGGCCAATCAGAAAAAAAAAGAATCAACAGGTGTTAATAGTAATTTAAAGAAAAGAAAAGAAAAAAGCAAATGAGTTGCAAAGAACAAAAAGGATTCATTTTTAAACTATAAAGAGACAGTAAATAGCATTTCATACAAGCTTTTAGAAGAAGAACCACCCTGGGAAGCTTATGAAGCAAAGGCAGGCTAATTTCAAGCTGGGGCAGCCCAGGTGCTAGCCAGGCAGAAGCAAGCCCACTGGAAAGCGTTTTAGCAATGGGCCCAGTTGGTAGGAATGAGAAAGCTTCGGGTCTCGGGGGAAGAGTCTCTTTCCTTAGAGCACAAACCATTACCTTTTCAAATTCAGGCAAGTGATGAAAGATAACCGCAAGTGGCAGGAGGTCTATATGCCAAGTCAGGATCTCTCTTTTGGATGGGTGAACACTTTGTTAGAGATGCCATGTCTTTTGTGGGCCTCAAGAAATATTAACTGACCTAATGACGCCTTCTTTTGGGAATCAAAGTCCAAACTTCAACTGAAAAGGTAGCATAATTCTTTCTCGTGCAGGATTCCATCCTGAGTTCAGGAGACTTCCTCCACATCCTGTTCTTCCCTGGGTCTATGGCAAACAAACGGCCCAGTGATCTGTGACTAGGTTAGCCTCCACTTGAATGCAGACCTTCACTCAGGCACAGGGAAACAAGACAGTCTGTACTTGAGAGTGAGAATTCCTATGGGGGTCCGCTCAGCGGTGAAACCAGCGTTAACAGCAATCCAACTCAATACCAATAGAGGGACTATGCCTTCCACAATTCCATAAGTTCATACAGCTAGAGAACTCTGCTGAAAAGTCAGTCTTAAAAATAACCATGGTACTTGACAGGCTCTGTCTACACAGTTTAGTTGCCTAGCTCCCAGAGGCCAGCTCAGAAAGAATAAGAAATGCACAATGATGAAATAAATTCTATGGTGAAGGTTAGGCCTCAACAACATTGCCAGGCATTGCCAGGAATTAAAGTTGATGCCTACCTCCACTCGTCCATAATTTGCTTTAGGTTACACTCCCATAAGACATGGTGGCAATGGCAGAAAGAGAGTAGAAAATCCAGACTTACTTGAAGAACTTTGGAGGAGGGTCCATAATAAGCTAAATCACAGTGCAAGCATACTCTCTCTCACCCATTTACTTCACCTAGGGTTCATCGGCATTTCTACCAATTCAAGCAGTGTCCCAAGGTACAGGGCAAGAAGCTAAAAGAGGTACTGAGTGGCTGGTCAATTTCCCTGGGGATCAAGCTGACCCCTCTGTGTTGGGCAGAGTGGGGCCAGGATCTAGCAACATCAGATTAAAAACATTCCAAAGGAAAGGTATAAATTATATGGAACCGTTTTCCTACAGTCCGGAAACCAAGGACATGAAGAACTGACTAAAAATGGAGGTTACCAAGTGGAAAACATTCCATTTATATCCCTAAAAGTACTTGCTTTTGGAGATAAACTTCACCCTACGGACCTCAGAACCCTAAACCTGCATGATCTCTGCAACAATGTGCTATACTTACTTAACTGGAGGTCAAGACCTCCAAAATCATACTAATCTTTCAATTCATAAAACATTCAGGATCTAGGGAGGACACGAATCCAGTAATTAATAGCCTTCAACTAAATCTTCTGTCTTGAAATGCTATTCTGAACTACCTCTTCAGATAGTATCAGTTCTTTGTAAGAAACCATCTACCAGAGGCTCCAAGAAGTAAAAAAAAAAATAAAAAAAAAAAAGTCATTCTCAGATTTAGGGCAAGTTTCAGAATTTCAGAAAAAAAAAAAAACACCAATCCCCAACAATGAAAAGCTGAGCTCACGTCCAGGTAAAGTGGTAATCAAGGAGCCATGTCTTCATCTCGCAAACTAACCACCTGCCCACCCATCAAAGTCAATGCCAACTAGGACAGTAAAGGAAGCTGATTCTGTCCATTTTACTACTGGTTTAATCACCATGGAAAATTGGTTATTGGTAAATCCCTAGGGAGCAGTAAAGAGGAGTACTGTTTTAATCATACTCCATCATTAAATGGAAATTACAAGCTCTTATTCTCACATTCTCTGTGAACTGGGGGAGTTTATGTCCTCTCAAAGGTGACCACGCACAGAGTATCGTCAACTTATGATGGGGTTACATCCTGATAAAGCCATTGTAAGTTGACATTTTCTGAAGTCAAAAATCCCTTTAATACACCTAACCTACAGAATATCACTAACAAGTCTACTGTGCTCAGAGCACTTACGTAGGCCTACAGTTGGACAAATTATGTAACAAAAAGCCTATTTCTTAAGTGTTGACTATCTCATGCAATTTACTGAATGTTGTACTGAAAATAAACAGAATGGCTGTATGAATCCAGAATGATTGTTAAGTGTACCAGTTGTTTACTCTCATGATATCATGGCTTACTGGGAGCTGAAGCTTGCTGCTGCTGCTGCCCAGCACCATGAGGGAGGAACGGACTGCAGACTGCTAGCGTGGGAAAAGAACAAAATTCAAAATATGGTGTCTCTATTAAATATGTATCACTTTTGCACCATCATAAAGTTGAAAAGTTTTAAGCTGAACCACAGTAAATCAGGGCCCATCTACTTGATCATGCTCTAGAAATGTGTTAGTGGGTTTGTTTTGTATTTTTTCCCCTTCTGAAATACAGGCTGACATTTAAGCCTCTTTATCAATCTGCTGACTATGCTAATGTAAAAGGAATGCCTGCAAGTATGTCCAGAACCCCAAGAACCCACCCAATTCCAATGGAATCTCAAATCCCAATAGTATACAATTCAAAGATAGCTGAGAAACAGCCTGAACACAATTCCCACCGCACAGAACCAATCAAGTCACTCAACCTGGCACTGCCAACCGTAGGCAAGACTCACTTCTAAGGAGGAAGGAATGCTGATCTGATTTAGTTTAATTTTCTATCTGCATACAGGAAAATGGGACTGAGTCAAAAATAAGTGTTCTTTGAATTAGTAAATTATATGATGTGTATTTAAGCAAACTTATCTAAAAGCAAGATTTAATATCCTTTAAAACACTAATAAACGTGTTCTTTGGAAGCTGTTATTATTAGCCATGTGCATCAACAGGTTAACATTTTCTAAGTACGTGTCATATGTTAACCAATGTGCTAAGCACTTCATATTATCTCATTTAATCCTCACAATAGTCCTATATGATACTAAGGTCCAAAAAAGTTAAGTACTTTGCCCACAGTCACAAGCTAATAGAGACTGGCCTGGAATCCAGGTGTACCCAAAACCAAAGCATGGTCTTGTAATACTTTCCATGACTGTGGTCAATATCCCTTACTAGGTTAGAAAAAGGTTTTTGTAGTTATTTAAAAGTTAAAGATACTTTTTGCGACTACTTAAATGTAATAAATTAACAATTTCTGACTACAAAAAGGACCTGTCCATTGGAATGTGCAGCACACAGTGATTACTAACTCCTTAAAATTATAATCCTAGTAAAGAATAAAGATAAAGGGGATCCCTGGGTGGCGCAGCGGTTTGGCGCCTGCCTTTGGCCCAGGGCGCGATCCTGGAGACCCGGGATCGAATCCCACATCGGGCTCCCGGTGCATGGAGCCTGCTTCTCCCTCTGCCTGTGTCTCTGCCTCTCTCTCTCTCTCTCTCTGTGACTATCATGAATAAATAAATAAAATCTTTAAAAAAAAAAAAAAAAAGAATAAAGATAAAGAAGCACAGGATCAAAGAGTTCCCTAAGCAATGGTGTATGTGTGTGTTGGACAGCAGAGGGAAAAAGTGAGGAAACAGAAGAATGGATGGCACAGAAGCAAGACTGCCCCCTAGTTCTGATTATTTCATCCCCCTACTCTTGAGAAGACTGGCTTCACAGGAAGGAAGAGTTTAAGAACATTAGATGCATTTCTCTGGTATTGTGATCAGTGAGGCAATTAACAAAGGGCAGTACCTAAATTTTTATAAAACTGAACAGTTTACAAAGTGCTTTCACATGCATCACATCATATTTCATTCACATAGTTTCACAAGGTTCATAGGGCAGACTCAGAGAAAGGTTCAGGACTTGCCCAAGATTGCTTAGGTAGCTAATCCTGAGCCAAAATGGGATCAGAATGCAGATCTTCAGCTTAGTCTATGGTTTTCATTAAACTGTACTGCCTCTTAAAAAAACAAGCAAAGGATTCCTTGATAGCTGAATATGCATCAAAAATCCATTTCTCCTCCTAGCAGCAGGGAAAAGAGAAAAACAAAAAACATCTCTACAAAGTATTGTGAAATCACAATTAGCAAAGGAAAGTTATTAGCAACCATCTACCTCATTATCCATCCAAAATTAGCTCCAATTCAGAAGAAGAGAAGAGCCAGCCTGCAGCAAGAGGGGGCAGACAGCTCAGAGCCTGACTCACTGCCCTGCCTTTCATCACCAAGTGCTTTCAATCAAGTATGTGCCCTCAACATGAGAGCACAGGACTGCCTAAAGTTGGGAGGCCACGAGGAGCATCTGTTTGATCTCCAGGTTAAAGCCCATCCAATATTTTGGGAAAAGCCTGAATTTCAGAAAAAATACCTCCTATCCCTTCTTCCCCATCATCATCTCTACCCACTATAACATGTAACTGAGCTCAGATCTCAAATACATTTGAGAAAGAACTAATAAAGAGCATTCAGTTCAACAATGATAAAGGAAGCTGAAAGGTGGTCACAGGTTTGGGGGAAAGAAAAGACTAGAAGCTGGGGTTGGAGGAGGACAGCAAGCACAGTATAAAAAACGAATACAGTAAAACCGGGAAAACAGTAATGTAAAATTGCATAACTGGGGATGGGGGATGGGAGATGGGAAGCGAAGATGACAGCTGGGGCTAGCAGCCGGAGAAAAGGAGGAGCTCTCTGGCAGGAAAAACTGGATGTGTAGATATGTAGCAGCGGGTGAGAAGAAAAAGGGAACACAGAAGAGCAAGTTGAGCCCAATCCCAAGAAAACTGCTTTTACATATGCCCTAAGGAAGCAAAAAAGCTAACCTAATTCCACACAGGACCTGAGACCATTACTGATTTTTACAGTTGAAATTCTCACTTACCTCTAGGGTAATAATCACTGAACAGGTAATGAGAGTAACTTCTCTCCCTCTCTCTCTCAGCTGACTACTGCCAGGGCCAGGCTTTTAAATCTAGCCTGCTTTTGTCACTTTTTATTTATTTATTTTTTTAAACAGCTGTTCGCTTCAAGCCCCTGTTTACTACTAATTCCCTGTGGGTGGCTCATGCTGTTGTCTCCTTCATGCCTAATAAAGAGAAAATGACAGCCAAGAACAAGAAAACATTTCTCTCCCCTCCACCTCACCCCAAACACTCTCCTATCATATTACCCGAAAAAAGATTGAGCAAAACAAGCTGATCTCTAACGTGGTTATAGGCACCATATTTCAAATCTGTTTAAATAACTGTGAACTGCTACAAGGCTGTGTATACCTTGTAGTATATTGCCTATCCTTACTGTTAATTCAAGAATTATTATCACTATTTCATAACAAAAAGACAAGTCATAAATCCATATGCAATCATTCTGTGTGTAACCATCAAGGGTAAGGCAGGCCTGAGGCCCTGGGAGTGGATGAAAATGGGATAACCTCATTTTCTGCAGCAGGAAGGAAGTATCTGGGTCTGATCTCATGGATTAGTCTGACCTGTAGGTAGAAATGGCAGCAATTACAAAGCATTTCCCAAAATCAAACCTATTCTTTTCATAGCTACCTCTATCAGGCATACATGACAAGGTTTAGGACTGTCCTCATCACTAGTTTCTATGCCAAGGCCCACCCTTTATTTAGAAAGTATACCACCAAAGTGGCTAAAGAAATCTGCTCAGCATTTTTTTTTTAAGATTTTATTTATTACTCAGTATTTTAGCTAGCCTTCTGCTTTGAAGAAGTAAGGAAATCCAGTTTGCAAACTCTAAAATCAGATTGTCTGGAGGTCAATCACTAACTATGACCTCAGGCAAGTGACCTAACCTCTGTGAGCTTCTCCTAATCTGTAAAAAGAGGCTAAGAATAGTAGCAACCACCTAGTGTTATTGTGAGGATTAAATGAAATAACACAGCTTAAAACAGTGCCTGGTACATAGTAAGCAATCAATAACGTTAATTATCATGTCTCCACAGAAATAATGCTGAACAAGCCACATGCAGTAGCCTTCAGCACTGCTCCACAACAGGGCTGGGAAGCAGAAATGTTACATCCAAAATGAGTTCTAAATTAGAATCCAACTTCAAGAAACAATAAAAAATTAACCTTTAAAATAAAATTAGAACCAGAATGGAAAGAGATTGCAGAAAGCAATGAAAAAGAAAGGAATTCTTCCTTTTTTCCTATCTTTAAAGCAAACTAGAATGTGGAGAAATGATAGTAGCAGCATGGACTCAAGGACTTTGCAAATGTTACTAGAGTTATAAACCATTAAATCTGAGATATGAAAATGTGGAAAGCCCAAGAGTAATGAGAATAGAAAGAGGCAGTATAAGATTCTCCTTTAAAAAAAAAAAAAAAAAAAAAAAGTATAGACCTACTGATTACAAATCAAGCTGTTTAGCAATAATGATATATAGGAAGATACTGAACACTGGGCAAGTCAAACTGTGAATTCACAAAATGTAAGATAAAATGGTAGTTCTGGGATTTTGGACCAGGTCAGATTAAGTTTAATTTCATTCTAACAGTGTCAGCTTTTGAGTCAGTATCTCCACACCTTAAATTCTCTTAACGCTAAACGATTTCTTCAAACGGGAATGACACCATCTTCTTTATGGGGTAGTTGTGAAAGTCATGGAGTTTATATGGAAGAGTTCTGCAAACTGTAAAGCTCTATGCAAATGTTATTTTAGGACAGAGAAGAGATACGCATCTGATATGACTGACCTTCAACAAGGATTTTCAAAACAACAACAAGGATTTTCATTCAGTCCTGTTGTCAATTCCCACTGATAGACTAAACAAGCATGATTTACCTAGATCCATGGGTCTAAAAGTCAGTGACTTAAAAAAAAAAAAAAAAAGGTTAGAAGTATGATAAAAAGAAGCTATGGGCCATCTCAGAAAATATAAACAAAATTTTGCCTGTAATACAGGGGTGTCCCAGACCCCAGATCAGACATCTGTGTCTCAACTGTACGGCTACTGAATGAGTGAACAGATAAGGGTCTATATCTAGTAAGCTGAGAGCTGCCTTACAGGGAAATGAGGCATGGTTTACATCTAGACTGGATTCTTCAACTTCTTCAACCTCAATCTCCTCATCTGAAAACTGAGGATAATAACCCCTACCTTCTTCATAAGGTCATGGTGAAGTTCACATGAACAATGGTATGTAAAATTACTTTGGAACCTATATGGCTGTAAATGTAATAATATAGATGGCCACTTTATGCAAGCATTCCAGTCTGTAACAAAGGATGACTTTAAATCTGTCCTGGGTGTTCTAAAACTCGCCCATGGGTAAGACAGGTTGTCTACTGTACTTTTTCTTAATTTTTCAACTTTCCAAAAGAATAAAAGTCATTGAAAACCACTGACCCAAAGAATTTAAAGATGTTTTAAAAGGAAATGACATTAAACAGAGTTGCCAGCAATTAATACTAAAATTTAGAATTTTGGTCCCATCTTGCATTTCTTCATGTATATATAATATGCTCCAGGGGCTCAGTAATACCAGTCTATGACCCTGAATGTCCTTGAAAGGGTTCTAACAGATTGAAACCTTTGCTTATATGATATTTATCAGAAAATCTTGGCTACTTAAGTCTTTTACAGGTATGAAATAAAGAGCTTCATTATTAAAGACACTCCTTGGGACTAACATTTCCTCCACACTCCAAGAAGGAAAGAGGCATTTTAATTTAATCTTGAATAAAGAAAATGAGGCTAAATATAATTGATCAGGTCTCATTTTGACTGTGATATCAAAATGACTATAACCTTAGTTTTTAAAAACTAAGGAAGGGTTCAAGGGGAAAAATACAATAGCCACAAACTGCTATCAAGTTAGTCTTCTTAAAAAACTTTAGGAAATCTACTTAACTCCACAAATAGTACTCAAGCTGCTAGTATACAAAGGAAAAATGCTTGATTTTTAATGGCTAGCAAAACAAATAGACAAATTAATATAAATCAGCTGTATCGCAAAGGTGTTCTTAATGAAAGGTCTGGCTTCAAACAGTGAAGCCCTCATATATTTCAGCAAATGCTCATAAAAATTCTCTTATTCCAACAGACTGGCAAAAATAGCTATGAGCCAATCTAGAACTACACCAAAATGGAACTTTGAGGCCAAAAACAATATTTTTGAGTGGTGGTGGTGGGGAACAGTACAGAGCATGCCTCAGTTGACCCTCCAGTTAGGATTTATTTATTTATTTTTCCCAGTTAGGATTTATTAAAGGCAAAATGAAAACAATCTTTTCTGTGAAATTCACTTGCCTATAGATTCAATATAACTTTTGTTTTAACTCTTTAAAAGATATTTATTTTCAATATAACTTTTTTTAAAAAAAGATTTATTTATTTTAGAGAGAGCATGAGCACACAAGTGGGAGGAGGGGCAGAGGGAGAAAGTGAGAATCTCAAGTGGACTTCCCATGGAGTGTGGAGCCCAACACCAACCGGGCTGGATCTCACAACTGAGATCATGACCTGAGCTGAAACCAAGAGTCAGATGCTCAACTGACTGAGCCACCTGGGTACCTGTAGATTCATTATAACTTTTGGTAACAAATTCACTTTCTGTCCCTGACAATATCCAATCAGGATTTAAATGTTAAATATAACACAATTCAGCTCATTCCTCTGAGGGTAATACAATTCATCTCATTCTTTCATCATCATATATCCCCTGTGAGAATGACAATGAACACAAGCAGTGCAAGCTGATAGTCTGGATATAATCTAGAAGAGAGCTTAACTGAAAGAGGTAGGAAACCTGCCTTCTTTTATTTTTTTTTTAATTTTTAAAAAGATTATTTATTCATGAGACAGAGACAGAGAGAAAGAGAGAGGCAGAGACACAGGCAGAGGAGAAGCAGGCTCCATGCAGGGGGCCTGATGCGGGACTCGATCCTGGGACTCCGGGGTCATGCCCTGAGCCGAAGGCAGACGCTCAACTGCTGAGCCACCCAGGCATCCTGAAACCCGCCTTCTTTTAAACAGCCATTCCCAGAAACCAGAGTCAAATAGTTTGCACATAGGGATATTCCATCTTTGAATCACATCCCAGAATGTTAGGTAATATAGTCCTAGTCTTCTCTTCTGATGAATTATTTCCAAAGCATAAATAGCTTATATTAGAAACCACACTGGAAACTTTATGTCAAAAGCAAAACTTTTCTTAGATGGCAGTATCCTAGAGCAGCTATTCTTAAACTTTATTATGCATCACAATCATCTGTTAGAACACAGATGCTAGGCCCCATCCCAAGATTTTGATTCAATAGGTCTGAAGTAGGGCCTGGGAATGTGCATTTCAAACAAGTTCTCAGGTGATACTGGTGTTGTTGGTCCACAGACCACATTTTGACAACTAATGTCTTAATGTGAAACTGTTGAATTTTTCAGCTTTTTCAAATGGAAGAGAAATATGAGCATAGGAGCCACACAGATGTTTCTGAAGCCATATAATTACCCTCCTAGAAGCGGAGTCTGATTCATAACCAAAAGAGCGAATATGGCAAAAAATGGTTGCTAAAAAACTGTATCACTCACTATGACTTATGCTCACTTTAGCAGCACATAATACTAGGACTTCATTAATAACGGCTTTTATCTTGTCTTTGTTCCAGTTCTCAATCTATAAATTGTAAGCATGCTTTTAATTCAATTTACCTTTTTTGAGTGCTTATTTACTAAAGACTACACAGGGATAAATTTTTTTTTTTTTTTTTTTAATTTATGTAAGTCACAGACAGAGAGAGAGAGAGGCAGAGACACAGGCAGAGAGAGAAGCAGGCTCCATGCACCAGGAGCCCGATGTGGGATTCGATCCCGGGTCTCCAGGATCGCGCCCTGGGCCAAAGGCAGGCGCCAAACCGCTGCGCCACCCAGGGATCCCGGGATAAATTTTTTAAAAAAGATTTTATTTATTCATGAAAGACTGAGAGAGAGAGAGAGAGAGAGAGACATAGGCAAAGGGAGAAGTAGGTTCCATGCAGGAAGCTCCCATTTGTGGGACTCGATCTCAGGACTCTGGGATCATGCCCTGAGCCAAAGGCAGATGCTCAACCGCTGAGCCACCCAGGAGTCCCCACAGGGATAATTAAAATAAACTTTGTTCCTAAATAAAGAGAGCTAAATCTTTAAGACATGACACAGAAAAATAACCAAAATACAATACAAATGATAATAGCTACTTCTACAACAGATTACAAAAGACCACGGGAACATAGAAGAAATAGCTAATTTTGCTGCGGGACAGGGCTGATAAATGCACAGAAAACTTATGCATGAAATCTGTCTAGCCTTGTCAGTTGCGGGGAGAGGGGAGATGGTCTTGCTGTAAGCAAGAGGAAACAGTTATAAGCACTGCATTGAACAGTGGCGTAACGATTCTAGATACAGCTGGGGGAAAAAAAAAAATCAACATTTTCTGAGTGCTTTTATATCCAAGCACCTGTTAAGTACTCATGCTACTCAGGAAAATGAGACAGTTTATAACCTCAAAACCTCACAGTTTAGGGAGAATGACAAGCCTCCTGCAGGCTAAGAAGCCTGGGCTTTTTACTATAGAACAAGCAGTGTGACTGGCCTGACTGGTGGCAGTATAATGGATAGATTAGAAGAAAGGAGTTAGAAAACTCCTTTAATAGTCCAAACAAAAAACATCAGTCTGAACTAAGTAAGGGTAGCTGTAGAAATGGTGAGAAAGTGATGGATGCGAGAAATGTTTAAGGGAATGAATCAACAAAAATTGTTGACCACAGGGTGAAGAGTGATACTGTAAATGGAAAAGGAAGACGAACTGAGAGTTGGCTTTGGAGATATATACAGGATAAGCTATGCTGGTGAGATGTTCAGATGTAGTTAAAAATATGGATCTGTTATTCAGAAGAGAGGTGGAGGCTGGAAATACGCACTTGGGAATTATCAGCTTAGATGGAAGTTGAAGCCAAGGGAGGAGATGAGCTCACTCAGGGAGGATGAAAAAGGAACTGAGAATGGAACTTTCTACATAATTACACTTCTTTCCAAATGATTCACCACTGAATGCAATACACTTTTGCTAGGATAAAATACACCAAAATAGGAATTAATTCCCTTCCGCTATCTGGACAACTTCTAATAAGGTCAGATAAATAATTTATTATTTTGGTTTGGAAGATATAAAAGAAGGGTCTTCTCATGTTCTTCCTGCTAATGACTCAGATACAAGGCACAGGATCCATGCCAGAAGCCCCCAAAGTAATAGCAACTTTCCTTGAGGACAATGCCTAATGCCATTCATGTTTACAAAAAAATCCTTAACCTTTGATAAAAACAGCACCTATTTGGTTCCAAAGATTTTTTTTTTTTTAAGATTTATTTATTCATGAGAGAGACACACAGAG
Organism: Canis lupus baileyi; assembly: GCF_048164855.1. Lineage (NCBI taxonomy): Eukaryota > Metazoa > Chordata > Mammalia > Carnivora > Canidae > Canis > Canis lupus. The sequence goes on from NC_132869.1 coordinate 40,329,760, forward strand.
AGAGGCAGAGACATAGGCAGAGGGAGAAGCAGGCTCCCTGCAGGGAGCCTGCTGCAGGACTCAATCCCAGCACCCCGGATCATGTCCTGAACCAAAACCAGATACTCAATGGCAAAGCCACCCAGGAATCCCAGTTCCAAAGATTATCTTGGGAAACATTTTTTCTTGGGCAGAAGCTAATACTTAATCTCAACCAAATTTTCTCAACTTTTGACAAGGAAAATGTATGGAATCTCAGCCCAAAGCCCAACACTAAACCAACTATGACCCTACACTCTGCAGTAAAGTACTGGAAACAAAACCAATATGCCACAGAACAAGTGAATGGGGGGGGGGGGGGGGGGGCGGAATCACCAGGAATGTAGCTCCTATTTTCCATGACATACTGCAATGCTTATGTTCTTTTCCTCGCCTTCTGGTCCTCTTCAATATTTCTTTCTTTTAATTTATTCATGAGAGAGGGATCCCTGGGTGGCGCAGCGGTTTGGCGCCTGCCTTTGGCCCAGGGCGCAATCCTGGAGACCCGGGATCGAGTCCCACGTCGGGCTCCCGGTGCATGGAGCCTGCTTCTCCCTCTGCCTATGTCTCTGCCTCTCTCTCTCTCTCTCTCTCTCTGTGTGACTATCATAAATAAATTTTAAAAAAAATTAAAAAAAATTTATTCATGAGAGAGACAGAGAGAGAGAGAGGCAGAAACACAGGCAGAGGGAGAAGCAGGCTCCCAGCGGGGAGCCTGATGTGGGACTTGATCCCAGGACTCCAGAATCACCTCCTGAGCCAAAGGCAGACGCTCAACCACTGAGCCACCAAGGCATCCCCTCTTCAATATTTCTATAAAGATTAACCAGACATGAATTTGGAAAATAAAGACAATAACACACAGGCAAATGACCAAGAGTCTCCGCTTTGACAATAGCCTAGAATAGGGAATTCCCCTACTCCATCTAGACTCTGATGGTCTCGCAATTTAAAAAACTAAAGATATTCAGTAAAACAGTCTTATTCTGAATTTTTAAAAATGAGTTATGAAATGAGACAAATTTTATTCCTTCACCTATTAATCATATTGACACTGTACTGAAATTGCAAGCTTTCCCACTACTTTGTCATGACAATGGCAAAATTATTTCTATGGTAAGATTAAGCAATAGGGTCTAAGGAATATTTGGTATTACATACTTCGTGAAGATCTATATTTCTCTCAATTTCTCAACAATTTACATAGCTATAGTTCATTCCTGGAATTTCAGCTGCATCTCCAAAAGGGGCAATACAATATGAAGAAAAGTTTTATGTTTAAACAGGGAAGAGGGGAGCCACAGTACAAATTCTTAAAGCAACAAGCAATTTTAACCCCGTTAATGGGAATTTAACATACATTCAATCTGCTGTCAAAAGAATTAAAGATCTGGGACACCTGGGTGGCTCAGCAGTTGGGCGCCTGCCTTTGTTTGGCTCAGGTCGTGATCCCAAGATCCAGGATCAAATCCCACATCAGGCTCCCTGCGAGGAGCCTGCTTCTCCCTCTGCCTGTGTCTCTCTGCCTTTCTCTCTGTGTCTGTCATGAATAAATAAATAAATCTTTAAAAAAGAATTAAAATCCTACTTGTGGAATTTACTAAGACTGTTCAGAAAGAGAGTATCATGAACACTTTATTAAAATTAAATATATATTCCTGTGTTAAAAAGAAATGAGCTATCAAACTATGAAAAGACACAGAGGAACCTTAAATGCATTATTAAGTAAAGAAGCCAATCTGAAAAGGTTACATACTTTATGACTCCAACTATATGACATGGTAGGAAAGGCTAAACTGTGGAGACAATAAAAAGATCAAACTGCCAGGGGCTAAGGCGGAGGGAAAGAAAGGATGAACAAATGGAACACTGAATTTTTTAGGGCTGCAAAACTATTCTATATACTACAAAGATGGATGGATATAGGTCATTTCATGTGCCCAAACCCCTAGAATGTACAACACTTAGAATCAACTCTAATTAAACTATGGACTTTGGGTGATAATGTGGTATCAATGTGGGTTCACGGATTGTAAGCAATATACCACTCTGATGGAATGGTGTTAGTGGAAAAGGCTCTATGTGTGGGCGGGGGCAGAGGATATACAGTTACTTCTCTGTACTTTTTAATTTTGCTATGAACCTAAACCGCTTTAAAAAATAAAGCCCATTAAAAATAATTAAATATACTAACTGAAAAATACTTATAATCATGTACTAAGATGTGTTTGCCCTTGCCATTTAGTACCTGATTGCAGATAAATTTTTTTATAAAGATTTGAGAGAGAGAACGCATGCATGTGAACACACACATGTGAACATGTGAGTAGGGGGAGGGGCAGAGGGAAAGAATCCTCAACCAGACTCCTCGCTGAGCACAGAGCCTGACTCGGGGCTCAACTCCACAACCCATGAGATCATGACCTGAGTTGAAACCAAGAGTCCGACACTCAACCAACTGAGCCACCCACATGCCTGATTGCTGATAAATTTTTTTTAATGACACATAAATGCAAAACTACCTCTGAACAATGAGAATTTAGTTTAGCCCAGAGAAGCTAAGTGATATGCACCCATCTTGTGTTTCTGATGCAAGCACAGAAAACACAGGGCTCTTTTCTAGCCTATAAATCATCTAAAACCTTGAGATCACCCAGACTTCCCATGAGACTATCTTTACCAATGCCCTCCTAACTCCACTAAACAGAAATCTCTTAGCTTAGGGAAAAACATATTACCTGACACAGGAAGACATTTCATATACCTTCATCATATTAAGTACCCAAGGGCAGATATTACACTTATGGATAAGGCAACCACAAAATTTATTATCTAAACCAGAACACTTTTGGGGCACTGGGTAGTCAGTCAGTAGAGTGTCTGACTTTTTTTTTTGGAGTGTCTGACTCTTGATCTTAGCTCAGGTCTTGATCTCAGGGTCGTGAGTTCAAGTCCTGTATTGGGCTCCATGCTGGGAATGGAGCCTACTTACAAAAAAGAAAAAAAAAAATCACCAAGTAAACCAGGACACTTTTAAGAGTGAAAAGGGATGCTATGAATAATTGTGACGGGGCAACAGGCACCAATTGAGAATTATGATTATCTACTAATGAGAAACCTGGAGGTTGTGCAGTGTAAAATCAAGCAATTAGAATGGAGCTATTTCAGAATAAAACTCCAGGTCAATTAAACTTCAACTCTAAATACAGTATTATTTGTGATTTAAAAACTTTTCCCAAGAACTCTGAGCAATAATTTTCCAAGAACCCCTCTATTAAAACACCTATACCTCAGATTTAAATATATCTAGTCCTACAAAGCACCTCCAAATTTCTAGGGTCTCCCCCCATCACAACTGGTAAGTCCTCAACCCTATTCTCCTACATTCAATATTATTTAGTCTCTATATCATCCTTAGCTAAGACAATTCCCCCATTAACAAGAATCCCTTGCCTTACTATAAAGTATGCACAGATATTCAAGCTCTACGGCCTTGGTTTTAAATGAGAGTATACAAAGATCACTGAAACCCAATATTGCAAAGGTAGTTCCCTATTTAGTAGTCCAAGAGTATTATCATATCTAGTAAAATTACAAACCCTGGTACAAAATAGGCCAAGATTAGGCTAGTATTAACTCTCTAAAATGTATTTCTGATAGTGTTTCAGAAATGAATGCCAAACTTAATGGTAATAAAATGCTAGACATACCAATTTAAATTGTAACTTTAAGGAAAGTATAAATAATGTACAGAAATTGTTCCATTTAATAATATATATGTTTAATCTGAAACCTCAGTTGTATAATCATAAGATTGGAATAGATGATTTCTAATGTCTTTTCTAATATAATAGCTACTATTCTATAAATTTAAGTGGTCAATAAACTGAAATGCATGCAGTTCTATGAATCCATGAAGATGCATAAGGCAGTACTGTGCTTGTGTGAGAGTATATTTTAATAATTGTGAATTATTTGGAAACAAGAATAGGTCTCTAATTTTGTATCCCCACAATGCCTTGTTGTATATATAATAAGTCAATAATATTTGTTAAAAGAATGTTGTGAAACACAATTCTCATTAACTGAGGATTAAAGATAAAACCCTTTCATTAAATTTCAACCAATTAACAATTTAAAATGTACTAGCAATTAGCATGTTAATGAGCAGTATAATGAATGAAACTATCTCTTAGATTAGTGGAATTTTTCACAATATCAGTCATCTTTCTGAGTATCAACAGAATCCTAAATTGTAGAAAACTAGACTATGGTATATTTGAATTTACCAAAGATGCCCTAAAAGTTACTTTTTTTTTTTTTTTTAAAGATTTTATTTAGGGATCCCTGGGTGGCGCAGCGGTTTGGCGCCTGCCTTTGGCCCAGGGCGCGATCCTGGAGACCCGGGATCGAATCCCACATCAGGCTCCTGGTGCATGGAGCCTGCTTCTCCCTCTGCCTATGTCTCTGCCTCTCTTTCTCTCTCTCTCTGTGACTATCATAAATAAATTAAAAAAATTAAAAAAAAAAAAAAGATTTTATTTATTTATTCATGATAGACATAGAGAGAGAGGCAGAGACACAGGCAGAGGGAGAAGCAGGCTCCATGCAGGGAACCCGACGTGGGACTCGACCCCGGGTCTCCAGGATCACACCCCTGGCCAAAGGCAGGCACTAAACCGCTGAGCCACCCAGGGATCCCTCTAAAAGTTACTTTTACTTAAAAAAATCAAATCCCTAATGCCAGTTTGTTTTCTTGCCATGCATCCATTAATACTAACAAGCAAGGGAATAAAAATTGAATTTAAATAGATTTTTGGTTTTAAAAAATAAAAACAGATTTTGATTTGAGATTTTACTTTACAGTTGGAATGCAACTTTCCCATTCTTTTCCAAATTAGGTAATGATGCCACCCATCATCTATCCCAAAAGAGAAGGAAATTCAGATTTCCCTGTAAACTTCCCAGAATCAAAAACAAACAGCCTAGAAATTTCTTCTTTGAAAAGATAACCTTTAAGAAAATCCTTTATGAGGGAAAGAACATTAACATTTAACTGCATTTCTCTGAAAACAAATTCATTATAATAGCACCTAATCTGGGGGATCCCTGGGTGGCTCAGCGATTTAGTGTTTGCCTTCGGCCCAGCCCGTGATCTTGGAGTCCCGGGATCAAGTCCCACGTTGGGCTCCCTGCATGGAGTCTGCTTCTCCCTCTGCCTGTGTCTCTGCCTCTCTCTCTCTCTCTCTCTCTCTCTGTGTGTCTCTCATGAATAAATAAATAAAATCTTTAAAAATAATAATAGTAATAGCACCTAATCTGGGTAGCCCGGGTGGCTCAGCGGTTTATCGCCACCTTCCGCCCAGGGCGTGATCCTGGAGTCCTAGGATCGAGTCCTGCATCGGGCTCCCTGCATGGAGCCTGCTTCTCCCTCTGCCTGTGTCTCTGCCTCTCTCTCTCTCTCTCTCTCATAAATGAATAAAATCTTAAAAAAAAAAAAAAACAGCACCTAATCCTTACTGATCATTTATATATGTCAAGCAAAGTGCAAAATACATAGTCTAACTCACTTCATTAAAATACAGTCTACTGCTTACAGTTGTTGTTGCCATTCTACAGATACACAGAAGTAAGATGCACAACCTGGCAATTATTATTCCAGAGTTCAAAACACTACGCTATTTTGCCTGACAGCAATATTTTGTTTACTATGGACAAGAACTAAATATCATCCTATATACAGTATGCAACCCAGAAGTATTTTATCGTAAAATGACTATCACACAGTGGGTTCTACTTCTTCCTCATCAATGCTCCCAGGTCAGGCCTTTATGAATTTACATCCATCCCCAATCATCTAAACTACCTATATGGAAATTCAAAAGTACTTAGCATTACTGTGTGACCTATTGTTTTAAGTGTTCCTAACTAGTAAACTGAAACTTAGTAGTAGATTTCTACTTACTGGCAGATCTCCAAAGTGGTTGCTAAAACCAAACACTGAATATTTCCCCCCACTTAAGGACGAAAACTAACAGCACTTCAATCCTTTTCCAGGCAGGGACCTAACAGCATACCTCTGTATGCCTATCTTGTGCATATTCTTGGATTTCGAAACTCGAGGCAAATGACAAGCACGTCTTTCTCTTAAAGAGTCTAACAAATCTTGCAACAAAAAATATTTTACCAAGTCGTAAAATGATTATCTTTGTGCTATTTTGTAGATTCTGCTTACAGGGATCACCTCTTATTCTTACGTCAACTATGGACAAATTCATTAGTATAAATATTTCAATCACTGACTTTGCAAAGTATCCACAGGACCTCTCCCAGGCAGATATCAAGACTGAGCAAGTAGATCGTGAACCAAAGGTAAGATATCTTGTGCAAAAAAAAAAATATATATATTTTTGCTTCATTAGTAGGCCTACAAAGAAGTCACCCATTTCATCAATTTTAAAATTCCGCTCCTCCAATCCTAAGGAGTTTTTAGAACAATTAGGAATATCCCTTTTCTCTAAACAGCTCTCTACTTTTATCTAATTAAGAAACTAAGATTCTACTTAATTTTTGAATAAAAAGAAAAAAGAAAAAAAAGAACTTTAGCTGCTAAAAGTTGAAAACTTAAATCTAATTCTTGCCCCAGTCTGACACTTAACATATACCATGGTCCTAAGAAGCTCTAATTCAGTTGCAGCACCCTTCCTAGAATCCAAGTATTCCAAATCCTGTTCACTAATGTTCTATCCACTAAAACCTGTTCCCCTGTGATTCCTCAAGAAATCCCAAAATTCAGTCAACAATCCAAAACCGTTCTTTTCTCCTTTCATAATTACTTATTTGTACTCTGATCATCTTTGTTTCAGAACTTCATTACCTTCTAACTCCATGATTATGTAGTACCTCCACCTCCACAATGAGGTGGACAATCAGGTTATTTACTTACCTAGTCTCCCAAATACCAACAAAATACTGCTGCTTCTCTTGAAAAGAGACAGCAAAATTGAATCCAAAATGCTTTCACTAAAAATTAGAGTTGTCTCAGGATATTAAATGTGTGAACATTCAAGATTTCTGCCAAAAAAAATTGTCTCAGGGTGAAAATACAGTAATATATTGTTTTTACATTTAATAGAGCTTTTTCCCTGTTCAGATGAAAAAGGCCCTCTCAGTGGACCAATTTCAATATAAAGAATTCAGTCATCATCAACGTAACTCCTTTCAGTAACAATGAGTAACAATAGATGTATTCTAGAGGCTCCATACACCTACATAAGTGAAAATACCTGTCACTTCAATTACCATATTCAAAAAAGGCTATAAATACCAAGATAAATTATATCATAATTAATACTACTAGAGCTTTACACAGTCTATAAATTATAAGTATACATAAAACAAGTTTTGAAAAGATACACAATAGACTACTAATAGTGCTTGTTCCTGGGGAGTGGGAATCAAGGCATAAAAGGAGGAACTTTAATATTTTACCTTATACACCTGGGTATTATTTGAAATTACCATGTAAGCAAGTCCTTTCATAATTTTTTTAATCCAGTAACTCTCTCCTTTTTTCAAAAACTTAAATAATTGCATTTCAAAATGGTTAGCCACCACCCCAGGAAGAAGGTTTATCCTCTATCTGGTAATATTCCCTCCTATAGTTGTATCTATCCTTTGAAAATTCAACCTGATGAAAAATTCATTTTATTTTAGGTAGATATGGCTAACAAGCTTATGTATCCGGTTACCTTAAGCTCCCCTGGTACTACTGGGCCCATCAGTTTTTCTAATGGTGTGTTTTGAGAATTTAAGACCTGGTACAATTCTTGAGCTGTTAAGGTGACAAAGGACAGTGTTGCAGAATGGTAAGGTGACACTCTAAGGCACTACTAAGAACACATTCCACTCAAATTCTTTCCCATTCTGACTTTAAAGCTGCTAAAATATACATACCTGTTACTGAAATACAAGTTCCAGCCATCTCATACTTCAAATGGTAATTTCTCAGCAATTTTTAATTTCTCAGCAATTTTCAGTATAGTTTAATGTTGTTCCTAAAGTAAGAACTATTACTCTGTATACTCTGGTGGGTTTTTTTAATGTACATCAAAATGTGCCCTTTCATCCAACAGCTGTAAAGTCCGATTACCCCTAGCACCACCCTCACCCCATAATTGAATTTTAATGTCTACCTGCCACTGGGTAGCAAATTATATGCTCCATAGGCAGACAGTTCAGAATGTTTCATGTGCACTCCACAGTAAGTGGTAGCTTTGCAGGGAAGCACTAAAATTTACCAGCCCACAGCAAGTACCTTATAGTTTATAATCAATATTCATTACTAGCCACCTGCCTGGAATGCTTTCTGCCTTGATGTCCTCAGTTCTACAAGAAATTAATTTCCTTTGTAACTAGGTCTCGAAGACTAGCTGAGCTGTTTCTAAAAAATATGGACATTATGACCTTGTGGGGATTAAAAGATTTTAAGAGCACGTTAGAAAAATCCCCATCATACAATGAAAATCATTAAACAGCTATTAGGAAAAGCAAAAATACCCAGAAGTCACAATATGCTAACACTCCAGCACAAAAACATGAGTCAACTAAACTTCACATATGACAAGTAGAATAAATTTGCCACCCCTCTGCCTCAAAAGATTAAAAAAAAAAAAAAAAAAAAAAAACAGGACAAAGAATTATGGGACACCTGGGTGGTTCAGCGCCTGCCTTTGGCCCAGGGCGTTGGGGTCAAGTCCCATATCAGGCTCCCTGCATGGGCCCCACTTCTCCCTCTGCCTGTGTCTCTGCACCTCTCTGTCTCTCATGAATAAATAAAATATTTTTTTAAAATGAATTTATTAGTACCATATGTTTATCTAGAAACAATGGAAGATACCAGAAGGGTTAAGACCAAGTAGGTATGGGTAAGAACTAAAATCAAGATAGAAAAAATAGGTCATTTCCGGGCGGCATGGGATGGAGTGGCCAACGGCCTGCTGAGCAACATACCTATACCTTAAAGCTATAAGTAACATAACTTAAAACATAAGTTTTATTGTGACTACTACGACACATACCTCACCCATGACTCTCCATCTGTGAGAAAGACACACTGCAGTGGTAGGAAACACAAAGAGAATGTGAAAGACTACTAGAAATGGATGGAAGAGCAGGCTCAGAGCCTGATCGACAAAACAACTGCTGCACTTCAACAAGGAAAGATACCTCCTACTCCATTCTCTGTTCCTCCTCCTCCAGGGGCAATGATCCCACTTCCCCCCAGTCTCCTGGGTCTTCCTCGCCCTGGTATGATGCCAGCCCCCCATATGAAGGGCCCTCCCATGATGCCAATGATGGGCCCTCCTCTTCCTTGGATGATGCCAGTGGGACCTGCTCCTGGAATGAGGCCACCTATAGGAGGGCACATGCCAATGATGCCTGGGCCCCCAATGATGAGACCTCCTGCCCGTGCCATGATGATGCCCACTAGGCCAGGAATGACTCAACCAGGCAGATAAGGAGACAGGAACCTCTTTATATTCATTTTATATTACTTGTTCTACTTCACCAGGAGATCATGTGCTGTGACTCTGGGTGTTCTAACAGCATGACAAGGAAAACTTGCTTCCACTTCCTATCAAAGAGAGAATAGTTTTTGCAGGGGAGTAGTGGGACAAAAAAAAAAAGGGCAATTTTCATTTGTATTGTGAAATGTGAAAATAAAATCGTCAACTTTTAGTTTAAAAAAAAGAAAAAATAGAAAAAAGGACTTAAAAATATACAACTTACATGTTACACACACACAACACTAAAGTACAAAGCTCTTAAAAAAGGACTCAAAATCATATTGTGGAAGAAAACAAAGACGAACAACAGAATTCTGAGGGTGGGAATAAAGGAATAAAAGCAAATGTTTCTTACATTGCCTTAATTATTTAGGTCCCCGTCTTACTGCCTAAAGAAGAAAAAAATGCTGCTAAAGTATGAAAACAAGATGTACAGCAAGACATACGTTCCTTCAAAGCATTTTACAAGAACCAAGAAAAGGTGGAACTTTTAAAACATTCGCTGAACAATTGGAAGAAAATCATATAGCTAAGTTTCCTGGTGAAAATCATGTTGCTCAATTTCTAATTCAGGCAACAACTATGAAAATGTCACTACTATGGCATAATCTAATTTTGAAGGTGCAATAAAGTACTGTAGTACTAGTGATATTATCTGCTCCACCATTCGTTCAAAAATAAATATCACTGTAGGGGACCTAGGTGGCAGGCACTGTCAGTTAAGCACCTGACTCTTGGTTTCCACACAACTCATGATCTTAGGGTTGTGGAATCAGGACCCATGTCAGGGTCTTCTCTTAGTGAGGTTTCTCTCTTCCTCTCCCTCTGCTTCTCCTTGCCTCATGCTCTCTCAAATAAATAAACCTTTAGAAATAAATAGATAGGTAATATAGCATTGCTAGAAACATCACTGCTATGCTAAAGTTGAAAGCCAACCTGAAAGACTAAGAAGGTTGATCTACTGAAATAGTTTGGAATTAGCATGTTTTGTGTTACCAGCACCAGGCTCCAAAGACCTTAGATGTTTGATGGTTTGCGTGTTAACCAAAAAATTTCATTTTAATTACTTCCTTGTTTCTATTAAAAAGGGGCGAATATCTCCCATATTAGAGATTTCAAATTTCATAATCACTGTAAAACACACAGCTAGCTTTCAGATTAAAAAATAAACCAAGAGAACTGAAAGGATATTAGTGACAAAAAATGTTATCAAACCCATATCATGTTAGGTATCATGCTAGGTAATTGAGGTATGCACTCTCATTCTAACACGACTCTGCAAGGTGTGTATTCACCTAATTCACAGGTAAGGAAAAAGGGATTAAAAGAATTGCCAAAAATCAGGACTCTAATCCAACATCTCATGTTTCAAAATTCATAATATAATCCTTTGGTAAAGAGCATGCAAATAAGGCCCACTGACAGTTTGATTTGAGCAGTACAGTAATTTTAGAAGTCCAACTTGCAGTGTTTTCAGCCAAAGCATGTATTGTATTTTCTAGTTTAGCAAACCGTACTTGCCTAGCTCCTGTGATAAATGAGTTTGCAGCCTCTGCTTTAAAACATGTTAACAAAAAGAATAAAAACAAGTGAACAGCTGCTCTGCTTGCCTTTCCATTCCTAGAAGAGGTGTGGCTTTGACCAATGGTTGTCCTGGGGACTAGGTTCTATAATCCCATATCTGAGAATATCTATAAGTAGAGAGAATCGTGAAAATATTTTCAGTGGAGACTGCTCTGCCTTCTATGGAGCAGTCTAGAAATTTGTGGGTGTATCTTTGGTTGACACATGATTGAGACAGCACTACTAGCCTCTAGTGAGCCAAGACCAGAGATCCTCAACATCCCACAAAGTAGGAAATGTCTTACATGTCCCTCTTCCTACACAACTTTCAAATGGCATTCAAGATCAAAAAGTTGTTCTGAGCCTAGAACCTGTTTTATTTTTTTTTCCTGTTTTAAATATAACACACATAGCATTCTTAAATGGTTTTAATCATCACTCAATTTTCCAGGAATGCAATTACCATGTAAAGTAAGAATAGACTGGACTTTGTTTCATTTGGCACTTCACCAAAAGTTGTTCACCTTCTCAGAAAATGATATTATCAGTAGCCGTGCCACTGTGGTATTTGAGTCACCTTTACAGCAGGACTACGTCAGTCTGCATTTGTAGCTGTCACATTCTTGGTTCTTGTACATATGAATATAAATGGTAGGCTACCTCATTGCCTTCCTGTGCGGCCATGCCTGAACATTTGGACTGAACCAAGTATTTTATTATTATTTTCCCCTTTATATTACATTTATGTCACTGCATTTTTCTTTTAAATTGTAGGTAGGGTAAAACATCTATGAATTTCATTCAGGGTTTTAAAGGAGAGTCACAAAAATGTATTAAGAAACATGACATAATGGGATCCCTGGGTGGCTCAGTGGTTTGGCGCCTGCCTTTGGCCCAGGGTGTGATCCTGGAGTCTGGGAATCGAGGCCCACGTCGGGCTCCCTGCATGGAGCCTGCTTCTCTCTCTGCCTGTGTCTCTGCTTCTCTCTCTCTCTGCCTTTCTCTCTCTCTCTCTGTCTCTCATGAATAAATAAAATCTTAAAAAAAAAAAAAGATAAGAAACAGGACACAAAATATGCTTGACTTTACCTTCTGTCATCTATCTAGAGCAAGAAGGGGATGGGGACGAGGGATAATAGGATGTTCCTATACCCAGATTTAACTGGAGATGACAGCAGTACTGGGAAGCACACTTCAAAGATTACAGAAATTCAGTATCAGCCTTCCCAGGAGAAGGGGGATGATTCAGTGAAACAGTCTTAAAAAAATTAATAGGGGCACCTGGATGGCTCAGTCAATTAAGCATCCAACTCTTGATTGTGATTCAGGTCATGATCTCAGGCTTGTGAGATCAAGCCCACAGTTGGGCTCCATGCTGGGTGTGGAGACTGCTTAAGATTCTCTCTCACCCTCTGCCCCTCCCCCACCTCTAAAAATAGTAACAAAATAAAATGCACATTCTAAGATATAATCATTTGTCAGAAAAACCAACCTTGAAATAATCTTGCCCTTCTCATTAGCACTTTATTTTCCTCTTCAATTTCCTATGAACCACCAGAGTTGCAGTTAACCTATAAGGGTAAATACTTTTATAAAGTACAGGGCCCTGTAACTCAAAGCTATACGTACACGCCACTTTACAAAATAGCAGGTTATAAAGCACTTTCCCACAAATTATCATCTAATTTAATGAAAACCCTATGGATTATTATACTAATTTTAAAAATAGAAACCACAGCAACTAAAATGGAAATAGGAATTCAAGGCTACTGCCAAATCCAGGGCTTTTTCTACTCAACTACACTGTCCTACAAAATAACATTTTTAACCCAGTTTTTATTTACATTTTATATTTATAGTGGGGACAGAGTCTATTAGTTTATTTATCCTGTAATATGGTCTCCAACTGAGTGTTAGACATCAAATTTAAACTATACTAATTTTCTAGTTTCATAAAAACCATGATTTTGAACACTTCTTAAAACTGCCTTAAATATACTTCAAATAAATATGTGTAAGTATAGGTATGATTATGAATAGAATCTCAAGCAGACTCCATGCCAAGAGCAGAGTCAGATGGGGCTCAATCTCAGGACCCCAAGATCATAACCTGAGCCAAAAACTCAAGAGTCAGGGACACCTGGGTGGCTCAGCGGCATGATTCTGGTCCTGGGATCAAGTCCCACATCGGGCTCTCTGGGAGGAGCCTGCTACTCCCTCTGCCTGTGTCTCTACCTCTCTGTGTCTCTCATGAATAAATAAATTGAAAATCTTTAAAAATAAAGAAAACAAAACCAAGAGTCAGATGCTTAACTATGTCACTCAGGTGTCCCCACCCTGGAACCTAGTAATTCTTATTATTTTTCTAGCTGCCTCACCCTGGCTCAAACCAAAAGGACATAAGGTAAAATCTCTTATACTGAATTACTAATATACAGCAACACACCTCTGGTCAAAGGCCTTGTAACTAAAGCTCATGAAACCATGATTTTTTTTTTTAGTATTAAAACTGTAAAAAAAAAAAAAAAAACTGTAAAAAAATCACATCCCTCAACTGCAGAGCTAACATCTGCTTTTTCACTCTCTAAATCAGGTGGTTATAATTCAGGAGGTGAAAATTAGAACAGAGCCCACTAGGAAAATGGTGTGTGGTCAGTCACATCTTCATTCATATACTTCTCTTTTTCCAAGCCAAGAATGCAAATATATTGCAAGCCCCAGGGTAAAAATCTGAAAAAGGACAATCCTTGAACAGCCCCAGTATCATCTTTATCATATGCCCTCAGGCAACAGTGCCTTAAATTTTAAAAGATTTTAGGTAAGGGGAGAAGAGGGTGGGGAACTGCTAAAAACAAAAAACAAAAACAACAAAACAATCTGGAAGCTTGTGCTCACATCCTTCCTGAAAATAGCTTCAATTTTTAAAGAATAAATAAAAAACCCTACTCTGTCGTATAAAACAGAACTGAAAAAAAACATATCTAGAAATGTGATGTAACCAAAACAAAACACTACCCTAAAATATATTTTCTCATACAAAATTTGCAATATGGCAATATGCACATTTTAATGACAATTTTGGTCATATTAAATCTACTTTAAAAAGATTTCTTTTAATACACAAAACTCATCAAATTACAAGAAGTTTTGTCACTTAAATTCTAAAACAGAGAACCAAAATAGAAAAAAAAAAAATGACATTCTTCTAATGTTGCAAATTTAGCAAATAAAAATTCTTCGCTATCTGAAATTCAAATGCAACTGGGCATCCTACATCATATCTGGCAACCTTATACTCTGAACTAATTAAAGTGAGCTTTCACCTCTACCAAAGTATTACAGCACTCAAAGAACAGGCTAGGGCTTTGGTCACAGCAGAATTTTGACCAATGAAGTCTTAAAGAGTTAGTCTGGACGTGCTCTATTCCTGTTGATAAGACTTTAAGAGCTGACATTTACCATATAAAAGACAAAGCCTATTTTCTAAGAGCCAGTTGTTAAACTTTTACTAGGTACATGCAGTATAAACTCTTATGAAGTTTATGCTTCTGTGTAAAATACAAATTGGAAAAGTTTCATAGCATAGGTTTTTGATAACTAAACAAAAAAAGTTGTCTGTGAAGGTTATAATAAACAGAATTCTATTCTTAGTGTTACAGGTGGATCCTAAAAGCTACTTTAATGGATTCCAAAGTTAATCTGCCATTTTTCTTGAATTCATCATCATAGAATTTTACTGTTAAAAACAAATTTCTGACCTTTAGAAACGTCTGGAAATTCATTTCACTTCCTCTTCATTTCCATAAAGGTTTTTCCTATTATGGAGCTGTTAAGCCAAGTACATCTAAGTACTAGATGTAAAAGAAAGTCCTCCCTTTTGTTTTATGAGGTCCCTCTCCTCCCAACCAGCTCTTTGCCCTACTTATAAATGGCTCTGACAATGAGTGAGTGCAAACAACTATTCTTCTGCTAGTTTCATTAAAATCATCTTAATACTCAACCTACCCTTTTCTTCCTCATGCTCTAGGCTACTGCTCTTCAATACAGCCCATTCATCTTTGGAGACTGCCTAATTCCCTTACTTCATTTACACTGCTACCTTGAAGGTATTAATAGATAATCCCATCCCCCTAGTGCTCCCTTTTCCTAAATTTAGCTCCTTCAGGCTTTTCTTCTAATTCTTATGGAACCATCAATGTAGAATTATCTGCATTTTATCTCAAATGTGGTTGGAATGTGTTCATAATTATTTGGAGTTCTATCCTAGTATAAAAAAACAATAAGGGATCCCTGGGTGGCGCAGCAGTTTGGTGCCTGCCTTTGGCCCAGGGCGCGATCCTGGAGACCCGGGATCGAATCCCACGTCGGCTCCCAGTGCATGGAGCCTGCTTCTCCCTCTGCCTGTGTCTCTGCCTCTCTCTCTCTCTCTCTGTGACTATCATAAATAAATAAAAATTTAAAAAAAATAAAAAATAAAAAATAAAAAATAAAAAAACAACTGTCAGTAGTACCATAATTTTGATATACGATCACTAGGTTATTTGTCTAAAGGTAATTCAATGACAGTTCCCTGCAAGTTATTTGAAACCTCCGTATAGTTGCTCTTTTCTAAGTAGCAGTTTCCTGGTTTGCATTAAAGCCATTTATTTCATCTTCCTTGGTGAATGATTTGATATTCATCATTAACAAATATAATTTCAATGCTGGAGCTGCTATGCTATTTTTCCAGTTGTTCCACGATGGTTTCTAAGGTCCTAAACTTGTATAATCAAAAAATCCTGAGTTAAATTTAACCTATTCCTTCAATCTATGGACTGAAAAGTATTTCAAGGGTGCCTCACTGGCTCAATCAGTAGAGCATGTGACTCCAGATCTCAGAGTATTGAGTTCGAGCCTCACCTTGAGTGTTGAGATTACTTTAAAAGTATTTAAAAGAAAGAGAGAGGAGACAGGAAGAGAAAGAAAAGTATTCAGATAGTTGCCAACACAGAACAAGGACATATTGTTGCCCTTTTTTCTCCAAGCAGTGTCTAAAAATGAGTAAACTTGCTACTCCAGGATCTGCTTCTGCTTTCCTTTTCCCTTTTCCTGTGGCCAGTGCTCAAGTCATTCTATTGTCACCAGCAAAGTGCCTCAAACAAGGGTATCAGAGTAAGCATTCAGCTCTGAAATAACAGGTAGTACTCCCAGCCCTGTACTCAACCAATAACTCAAAGGCAGGGACTAGGGAATAAGGAACCTAAGTTCTAATTTAAAAGGACTATAGGGGTCCCTAGGTGACTCAGGTCAAGTCGGTTAAGCATCCGACTTCTAATTCTGGCTCAGGTCATGGTTTCAGAGCCCTGAGATCAAGCCCTGCGATCAAGCTCTGCATTGGGTGCTGTGCTCAGTGGGAAGTCGGCTTGAGATTGTTCTCTCTCTCCCTCTGCCCCTCCACACTCCCCCCTCCCATGCTCTCTCTCTCAAATAAATCTTAAAAAAAGAAAAGGACAACTGAACATACTAGAAAACTTATGCTTTGATTATGATACTCAAATTACTATAGCTTCCCCCAAGTCCCAAGTTCAGATAGGGAAAAAAAAATCAATATTCTATAACTAATGGCTAATGTATTAATTCAACAATACTATATTTTCCTTATTAACAGTACATGTTGATATTACTGACAAATGCCTCACGAAAATCCTTATTGTGTTTACAATAACATCATCATATTGTTCCAGACTAACATGGCATATAAAAAATAAAACAAAAAAACCTAAAACCACTCCATAGTAGAAAATGCTGTTGTGTCTCATCACCCATTAATGAATTATGAAATTGAGATACAAGGTCACAATAGCTTTCTTTATATACATTACAGAGTGCAGATATTGTACAAAATGCTATAGACTTATGCATATACTCAGTCACAAAATCTGTATTTCTGGATCACAAACAAAAGTGTGAAAGTCTTTTTCTAAAGAGCTTTTATATTTTTAGAATCATTTCAACATAATTGTGAACCAAATTTTTTCTATTTTACTAATATAAGCTAATCCCTCCTAACTGCATTTCAACATGTAGAAAATTTTAGTTTGTAATGTTAATTTTTCAGGTTATGTTTAAATTAATAAGCAGCAAGGATGTAGTTATAACTCTTGAAACTAGATGATGAGTATGAGTTTATTACTATTTTTTATATGTTTGAAATTCTAACAAAAATATAAAAAAAAGAAACAAGGAAATGGGTTTATTTAAATACAAAGAAATATAATGAATAAATTTATAAATTGAGACTTGAACATATTGTTTCTAAGGACTATAAATCTAGGAACTTTCTTAGATTTAATTCAGGTAATACTTGGATTGCCTTGTTCAAATATAATGGAAAGATTTAGAGGTCTAAAAAAAATACATAAGAGACAGGAGAAAGTCATAAATACAATTATTCATGTGTGCCTCACTGTCTCTTCATTGCCTCTACAATAGTCAACTACTTTTCAACCAATAGAAAGAACACAAAATATCTACCTACCTGGCAGTGATTTTATTTCTTTAATTCAGACTGGCAATTTTCCCAGTGAGTTTAATATAAGAGCTCTATAACACACCATTCTGCCTTCCTTGAAACAAAAACTACAAATATCTGAAGTAGGTTTACAAGGCAGTAAACAGTACCTGCCTCAAAATCAGTTTTTCTTATTTCCAAAAAGTTAGGTTTCTAAACACTCATTAAAACATAAAGCATTCTCTCTCTAGGCCCTTTACTCATTAGAGGTACCTAAGCTGTAAGGTCAATAGAATTGTGTAATTTTAGAACTGGAAGGGAGTTTAGACATTATCTAGTCAAAGTGGTTTTCAAATACTATATCAGGAAGAAAAGAGAATCAATGGCATAACAATTTATATACACAATTACACTCATGTTTCTTACTACAGCATCATACATATGGAACATTTTCCTTTATTAGTATTCTATCAGAAAAGGACTTGATGTTTTGTTTTGTACAGTACTTTTATACTCAATCACTTTTAAAATGTGAGTATAGGGCAGCCCTGGTGGCGCAGCAGTTTAGCGCCGCCTGCAGCCCGGGGTGCAATCCTGGAGACCCAGGATGGAGTCCCATGTCCTGCTTCCAGCATGGGGCCTGCTTCTCCCTCTGCCTGTGTCTCTGCCTCTCTCTCTGTATCTTTCATGAATAAATAAATAAATAAAATCTTTCAAAAATAAAAAAATAAAATGTGAGTATACATTTGGATAGGATTAAAACTATTGGTACTATCTGTAACTTCATGTTTTCTGATAATAGAAACTGACATAATATACAGAACCTTAACACTTTCAGAGTGATTTCAACATCATCTCATTTATATGTCATTGTCCAGTCAATTTGAAGCAATTCCTGGATTTAACAATGATATAAACTAAGATAAAACAAAGGGAAACAAACCATATCTAAACTGATATATTTCTGGAAAATACCATAAAATATACCATAAGCTTCTGGTAATTAGGATTATTTGGAAAGAAAGCCAGTCTTAAAACATTCCATAATTGTTTTCAGAAATGCAAAAGAATACCATTCACTACTTTTTAGTACAAGGAACTTAACAGAAGAGAATTCCATCAAAGCTAACCACAATCTGTTTTAATGAAAAGACAGGACTGGGTTTTTAAGCTTGAAATATAACAAAAACAAGAAACAAAACAAAACAACCAGCAGGTGGGTGAGGAACATTTAACATGTCTCCCGCTAATTTACTGCATGCAAATAAAAGTAGATACTTACGAAATTCTTTAAACCTCATTTCTAAACAGACCAATTAATAGTTCTGAGCATTCAGGTCAAAATAACCTCAATTAGGTTCATAAAAACAAACAAAAAGTTAGGCCTACTCTCCGTTTTGGATAACATAGTAAACTGGAATTAGGTACAAATCTTGACTCCCTCTCCTAAATTGAATAAATTCTTGAAAAACAGATAATGGTGTACACAGAAATGTTTTTACATAAAATTACTGCAATATTTCACTTTAAACTTAGATTACATACATATATATATATGCCTATAAAACTAACAATTTATAAATCAACTTATTTTACTGGAGAGGTTTCCTTCCTTACCAACTAAAATTAGGAGTTCTGAAAAAAAAAATCCACAAAAACCTCACAAACAAGTTTAAAAAGGCATTTATCTAAGTGCTTAAAATTAAACTCCATGTTATCAATGGTATTTTTAAAAATTCACATGAGGGATCCCTGGGTGGCGCAGTGGTTTGGCGCCTGCCTTTGGCCCAGGGCACGATCCTGGAGACCCGGGATCGAGTCCCACGTCGGGCTCCCGGTGCATGGAGCCTGCTTCTCCCTCTGCCTGTGTCTCTGCCCCTCTCTCTCTCTCTCTCTCTCTCGACTATCATAAATAAATAAAAATTAAAAAAAAATAAAATAAAAAAAATAAATAAAAATTCACATGATAATGTTTTGTTTAGAAAGACACACTGAAAGTCAAGCCAATTGTTCACAGGAGGTGATTTTGTACCATTTTTTTAAACGCTGATGTGTGAATTTACTTTAAAAGTCCTTGCTCTATTTACTTTCTGACAGATTCTATTTTTCCAGATGCTCAAGTGAAGATCTATTCCTCAGTTTTACATCCTACTTTTCTCCTTGTAGTACTGAAAGCTTTCTTCTCTTTCCATTTCTCTTAGAACTTCAGTCTCTACTTCTGATGCTGTCTAGATTGTTACAAAAGCAGATAAATTTTCATAGAATTCACCTCTTCCAAAATTTATTTGCATAATTTTACCCAAACTTTTATTGAACATCTCCTGCACAATATCCAATACAGTCATTATTTTTCTACATACTTCATTTGTGTAGATGTTAGCTAGTTACTTTCCCAGTCTTACAAAAACTTTTACATAGATCCAGCCAAGTATCAGATTTTACATACATCTTACTTTGAAAAAGTACCTCAAACTAAGTAAATAGTTTACTTTTTTTGGAAAAAATGTCCATTTTGTGAGAGCACTTATCTGATCATATCTGTTCATCTTTGCAGCCCTAAACAATTACTTTTATTTAAAATAATAATAATAAAGACAATACAGCAACATTTTGCCTTTTACTAATGTCTAAAGATATGTTCCACTAGAGAAAATATTTCATGTCAAAATTGTATTGAGGTAGAAGAAGGGGATTCCTTCAAGACAAAATAGTCCAATTTCTTATGAGGATTTGTAGAACTCAAAAGTCAGACCTGCAATGATCTTCACTCTTAATTTACGGCAAATGTTTGGACTGTGGAGCACATTTATGTTTAAGGGCTTTTATTTCCTCGTTGTTGTTTTAAACCTTGGTGTATTAACAAGTCAGCTCTAGTAAGTCTGACAACACAAAAACCCAATCTGCATCTCTTTCTGATTTGAATCCAGTAACCCTGAAAAACAAAGACTAAGAGCCCAGGAGCAATCCTGACTCAGTAACATGGCCTTTCAACCCTAGACCCAAGACCCAATTTCTCATGCTAGGTGCTCCATTTTATCAGTAGTGACATTTGTCAGTTGCCTAAGAGACTGGAGGCTTATAATCTCCTTAGGAAATGCTTTATTCCAAGGCAAACTATTTCTTCTGGTCATTTAAAATCTTATTTGGATTAATTATGTTAAGATCTCTTTGCTAGACATCTGGCATGTCATTTGCGCCACAGATGCTGTAGGTAACATCTGTCTTCTGCCACTCATTTCAGTTCACCCAAAGAAGATGCACAATGAATAGCAAATACATGTCTAAAAACATACTCAGAGAGAGAAAACTGCCAAACCACTGAAGCAAACAGCACTTGACAGAAAAGAAAAAAGATTTGTGAATCGTCTATTGCTAATACTGGCACTGTTACAAATGACAATATTCACAACTATCTAGTATCACCCAAGCAAAATGGTTTCTTAAAATTTAGCTCATTAATAATAAAATTCATTAGACTCCTGATTTTCTCCCACTAAGCAGTGTTAATTATCCAATTTTATATTTTCAGTATGAACATATTACATTTTTACACTCCACTCCACATTTGTTCATCAGTTAACATCTCCAACACTCCCACTGTGTGCCAGGCACTACACTCCACTTCTCTTTTTCACAACAGTGGGATTCCATGAAAACACAATACCTAACCCATATGAAAGATATTTAGTTCAAAAGGAAGCCATGAAATCTCCCCAACAATAAAATGGAAATATAAACTTTCTCACTAGAATGTGCAATTGCAGAGGCAGCGCAGCTGGTCACTTAAAGTTACATAAGCAAAAGCACAAATCTCTCTGTTCAGGGCCTTCAAAATGGCCTACTTAATTTTATTGAAGATAGTGAGCAACATTAACAATTAGGTGTTCAACATATACATGATGAAAAACAATTAATAATGCTACTTTTTAATAGATAATAACAGTAACCGCCAAGGCTATATAAGGAGCAAATATTTAGTACATACAGTTACTGTTAAGCTACATAATGCAGCATATGGCACATACAATAACATATAGTAACATACGTTACATACAGTAAAACAAGTGTTACATATAGTAAAAACTCACTCCCTACTGAAGCCCACTATACCCAGGCAGAAATCTAAGCTTTCTAGCCATTTTCTCACAATCTTTGCATCATCCCTAGGAGACTGGCATTATTATAAACTTCCTTTTACAGATGATAAAGCTGAGGTTTGGAAGTATTAAGCACTTTATACAAGATCACTTAACTAGAAGAGCTGGGACTCAAACCCAGGTCTATCACGATCCAAAGTCTGTGGTCTTGATCTCTATATAATACCGTTTGGTTTATCCTCATTCAATTTTAATTTTAAAGTCTAAAGTTTTTTAATACCTTATCAGAAAGGTTTACTTTTTAAAACAAATTTCTTCCTTTAAAACGAATTACATTTTTCTTGATAAATACAAAAACCAGTATCTTAGCTAAAGATTTTACTTGAAACTGTGGCCCTACAAGTCTAAATATTTGGATGAGAAAGTCTTAAGTCTCTAGGGTTATGAGTCACAGCCTGAGAAGCAAGATGCCTTGAGGGTCCTCGATCCAAATTCTTCATTTTAGGAATAATGAAAGAGACCTTTTGAAAAACATTTATAATCAGTCTAAACTACTACATACCTAATCCAGAAACACTTAGGTTTGGTGGTGGTGGTGTTTTGTCTTGTTTTTTCTAAACCATCATTTTAAATAAATAATCTAACATTTTGACATCATACCAAGCATGGTATGCACTGTTGATGCACTGTAAGAAAATACAAACTTCATGGCAAGATATCAGTCTCTTATACTGCTATTACCAGTTGAAAGCATGAATCTTTATTATAAAGCATGTTACAGAAAGCCGTAAAATAGCATCCTTACCTATATGGACTCACACACACACAGAAAAACAGTCATTTCTTCCTTAAATTAAATTTATATACATTTGGGTCAACTACAAGCTCAGCTTCACTTCACCAGTCAGGTCATATGACTGAATTCAAGCTCATTTCAAGGAAAAGCTGCACTATGCTGTATTTAGAACACATCTCACTGAGAATAGCCAGTCAAATCTTTGGTAAGCCTATCCAGAAACATTGCTTTAGTTGCTAAGAAACTACAATTTTGCCGTATTATAAATCACTGAAAGAAGCTAAACCACAGCACAGAGATTAAACAGGTTAAGATCAAGAATCTCTCACCTACCCGGCCAGATGAAAACGTGCTATTCCCACAAATCAAATAGCTGAAATCAGTATCAGGCTCCTTTTAAGTCATATTCTTAACACAGGCTAAAAACTAATGAAACGAAAATCAGACTAACTCCACTCCGCGTTCCACCGTGGCCGCATGCTTTGGGGGAAACTGACAAAATATCCAGACTTCACAAATTCCATGCTAGACGTGGAAAAAAATATTTCCTTCCTGACCCCTGCAGTGATCATTTAAGACCATGCAGCATACCTAAGACTTGATCAGTGCAATCTGGTACAACGCACACTTTTAACTGATGGTGCTCTTTCAATACTTTATGGATGTATTTGCATCGCGATCTTCAGCACTTTAAGCTCACACTCTCCATGGACAGCTCAACTCCACTGGCTCAATGACTGATTTTTTTTTTTTTTTTTTAACGAACGCCCATTAAATTTCAACTATCCTAACGAGAGTAATCCTAAATTGTTCTAGTATAACGAGACACTGGAGAATTAGCAAAAGTAATTTCTAGTTCACTCCAGTAGGGACTTCTCATAAATTCTTCCCTATATATAAAAATTTTTTAATTTAAATTTTTTTTTTAATCTCTTAAAGGCCGCTTCCACACCACAAAAGCAGAAACTAGTTCCTAGTACTTTTCGCCTCCGAAAGACCAAGTCAGCAGCTGAACTGCATGCAACACAGCTTCGCCAATATGCAGAATATTTTCTGCCTGGATTTCCCCCCCCCTGCTCCCCCCCCCTTGCAGCATCACCGTTTCCCCCATCTTCTCTACAGAGCTCCCAAACTGCATCAACCTGATGGTCTCCCCACTATGCCCTGCACGCACGCAGCTCGGGAGCTGCTTCTGTGGTCCTCAGAGAAAAAAATAACGCCTGTTCTGCTTTGCAACTTTTAAGGTCCTCTCCAAACGCGCGGCGTCCAGATCCCGCCCGCCGTCTGCAGACACGGAGTCCGCCCCGCCGACCAGGGCAGGTGCAGGTCGGCCGCCGGGCCTTCCGGGGCGCGGAGGGGGGGGGGGGGGCGGTGCTGACCCACGGAGCCCCCGACACATCCCCCGCACCGCGACCCCGCATCGCAGCCCCGGCTTCCCGCCGTCTACTCCCTCCCCTGATGCCGTCTCGGCCCCATCCCCACCTCTGCACCGGGGGCACCTGGCTGCTCTAATAAATGCTCCCCCCCCCACCTTTCTCCCCCATCCTCTGCTCATTTTTCCTCTCCTTATTTAGAAACTCCGTTCCGCTCTCCCCACCGCTACCCCAGAATGCCCAACACTCCACCCTCCTTAGCAAACCCAGCCCTCTTCCCCCACCTCGTAGCAGCCACAGCTGCTCCTCTCTGCGCACCCCTCCCCGCAGCCAGCCCACCACCTTAGCTCCCCACCTACCTCCCCTCCTCTCCCCTCCCCCTCCCCGGGGCTCCCGTACTCGGCTCAGGATGCTTCAGGACTCCCCTCCCCTCCCCCACCGCGGAGTCTCCCTTATTTTTCAGGCTGTCACCGGCCTCGCGGGCCACCCCCCCCCGCCCTGCAGAATCCTGCGTGACCCCGGTGCCCGGGACCCCCCCCCCGCCGCGTCCTCCCGGGGAGCCCGGCGGAGACACCGCTGCCGCCGCCCGGAACACCGATACCGTCTTGAGCAGCGGCGCCCCCTCGCCATCCGCCCCCGCTACTCCAGCTCCCCGCGCCGGCTCCCCGGCGTCCCCGCCCCGGCCCGGAGCGCCGAGCCCCGCGCCGAGCCCCACGCCGAGCGGCCGGCTCCCCGGACTCCCGGGGTGTCCCCCGCGGGCGCGCAGCCCCGCCGGCCCCCGCCGCCCCCGGCCCCGCCCGGCCCGCCCCCGGCCCCGCGCTCACCGTTCTGAGCGGCGCCCGGCCCCGGGAGGAGGGAGCCAGAGACCAGCAGCAGCGAGAGGGCCAGCGCGCTGGGGAGCGACGAGCCCGACATCCTCCCTGCGGAAGACCGAACAGCGAATGGGCCGGGGCCGGAGCCGGGGCCGGGGAAGGGAGGGGAGGGAGGGAGGGGGCGGGCGAGAGCGCGAGGGAGTGAGCGAGGGAGGCAGCAACAGCCCGGCTCCGTCCTTCTCCGTCCTCCTCCTACCGCCGCAGCGCCCAAGCCTCGCGAGATCTCCGCTCCGGGCCCGTGGGCGGCTAAGGAGCGACGGCGGCAAGGCTCGCGAGAAGAGGCCCCCTCCCCACCATCCCCCGCGCGCGCCCGCCCCTCGGCCTCGGCGTCCCGCCCCTGCGCGGGCTGATTGGCGGGGAGCGAGGTGGGTCACGTGCCGAGGGCGACTCAGGCCACGTGACGGGGGAGGCGGGGCTTCCCGGGGGCGGGGCGGGCCCGCACCGGGGAGGAAGCTCCGGGGAGGCCGTGCGCTTCCTCCTCTGCCCCGGCCTCTCCTTTGCTGGAGCTCGTGGCCGCAGGATCTGCTGCACCGCCGTGGTTTTACGCCTTCCCCTCATTGTCTGCAATCAAAGCCCTGCGATTTCCTCCTTCTGCACCGTGACCTCAGACGCCCCCGGGGCACCTGGTTGCAGCCTTCCTGCCGACCCCTCGGTCTCAGCGTGGTCCTCGCCGAGCCCCGTGTCACCTTGTGCTTCCTGCGTCCACATCTGCTCCCGCCGCCTGAGATGGCCTCTTTATTTATTTATTTATTTGTTTTCCGCGCGCTTCTCTTCCTCCTCCCCGGTTTTGACCTTATTTTTTAGTTCCATAGGCTCTCAGGGCCTGAAGTTCAGGTGGCCTAATTGCGCATCCGTTAGACACTTAAGGTCTCCGAGCAAGTCAGCAGGTGTTAACCTACGCGAAGGATCTGCAGGAGCATCTTTTTTATCGAGTACCCGCTTAGTACCAAGTTCTCACATCCGCTGTGAAACCCAGATGGGAAGACAGTCCCCCCCCATTTCCACGAGGTTCGCTGCCCGGCCTATCAGAGGAGCAGGAAGGAGGACGAATGATTGCACAGCTAGACGAGCCCTGGGAAAGGAGCCGGCCGAGTGCTCTGCTCTGGCAGTGTGGTCACTAGTGTTTGCATGGAATTGACAAATGCACTTTTTTTTTAAAACAGATTTTATTTATTTATTCATGAGAAACACACAGAGAGAGGCAGAGACACAGGCAGAGGGAGAAGCAGGCTCCATGCAGGGAGCCCAACGCGGGACTCTATCCCAGGACCCCAGGGTCACGCCCTGGGCCAAAGGCGGTGCTAAACTGCTGAGCAACCCGGGGCTGCCCGACAAATGCACTTTTTAAGAGTGCATTTTTTTTCTTTTTTCTTTTTTTTAATTTATTTTTTATTGGTGTTCAATTTACTAACATACAGAATAACCCCCTTAAGAGTATTTTCTGTGTGTGTGTACTGCTATCAGCGTCTTGAGCCCTTGGCCAACAAAGGAGTTTCTGTAGCTTAGCTCATCTCTGACTCAGAGCAGACATCCTGGGGAGTTGTCAGCGGAGTGAAATTGTGAGCAGGCAAGTCAAGAGTCCTGGGAATCTGACTCATTGCGAAGATAGAGCTCGGGGAGCCAGGGTGAAGGAACACTTACCAAGACCCGCACACTCCTAAGCCAAAGCAGTCTCAGGCTTTCAACTTGAATTGGACAGCTGGTGGTTCCAGACTGAGCTTTCGAGCAAACACTAGGAGTACAACTGCGGCTGGTTGTTGATGGAAATGAAAGCAATATCCTCCAGAACCGTAGGTGTGTGCAGGAACCAAAGGTTGGCCGGTGTCCTTGGATAAAGGCCATTCTGCAGACAGCTGTGTATGTCACACCACCGGGGCCGCCTGTGGTGAGAGAGATTTTCAGCTGGTGGAAGTTTGGTGGGATGCAACCGGTCGGCTCCATCATAACCGTAATCACCATTCCCGTTTAATGAGGGAGCCTCATGACAAGGGACCCTTGTAAAATGACTGTGCTCATTTTGTAAGTAGAGAAACTGAGGCCAAGGAAGGCGTGACCCACCCAAGGCCTGAGTGTTAGCGCTAATCATTAATACCAAACAGTCTGGTTTGACTCCTTCCGGGCTCATGGCAGGAGTGCATTTCCTTGTACCTTCAAATTTGGGAGTGGCATATGAACTGCTTTGGCTGGTGAAATATGAGAAATGACACACATCATTTTCAAGCAGCGGCACTGCGATTCCATTGCAGACACTGTAGCGTACTCTTTTCCTTGTACGGAGATCAGTGATGGTGAAAGCGTGTGTCAAAATGAAACTTATGTCAGCCTGGGTCCCTAAGTTAGCACGATAAGCCCAAGCCTCCTGCCAACCTACATAAAGCAGGTAATGTCTGTTGAGTTAAGCTACTGAGATTCAGAGGGTTTTTTTCTAGCAACTAGAGTAGAAAAGTGAAATTCCCGTCCATCACACAACTCCCATTAGCTGTGTGACTTTGGGCAAGTAACCTAATCTCTCCCTATTCATCTGTCAAATGGGGCTAATGATAGTACCTGTACCTACCTTATAAGATCATAGGAGGAACAAATGATCAATTTATATACAATGTTTATATTAGTTTCCGGTGCATATAAACACTCAAATGTTGATTATAATGATAATAAATAATTGCTGCTGCAATTCTCATTCCAGCCCTATGCTCTTCCCACTACCTCATGCTACATACCAAAAAAAAAAAAAAAAAAATCATTTGGGAAAAAAATTTTAAGTACAATATTACCATCAACTCTCAAAACCTGCGATTATGAGGACTCCTTTTACCCAGGAGAAAATAGCATAAAACTCTACGTGATAGCAGTGGTACTTTTAGACATCTTTTGTTGGAAAAATACATGATAACTAAAACCTTCCAATAGCTCAGTAGCCTCTTTAAAGGAATTTAGGAATTTGTATTTTTTTTCTTTTCTTTCTTTTCTTTTCTCTTTTCTCTTTTCTCTTTTCTTTTTTCTTTTCTCTTTTTTTCTTTTCTTTTTCTTTTTCTTTTCTTTTCCTTTTTCCTTTCTTTTTCTTTTCTTAAGATTTCCAGACGCTTAGAATCTCCCTACAGGTAAGAGCAGCTGTGAGGAAGGATGGCTGAGCTCCTTGCAATATCTGACAAGAGCCGTAGGGGTCCTCAGTGCTCAGGCTGAGACTCACCGTCCGGGCCTCCAGGGACGGCTTGGAGGTCCGCGTTCCAGGATTGACAACGCCTCCTGGTGGCAAGACCTACAATAAATCATTCCCAGTTGAAAGGTGGTTTTGTTTCATGTGGTTTATTTGCCCTAGGAAGGATGTCAGTGAAATACGGTGATACTAGAGTTGACTCTGAGTTTCCTAATGGTCCCCCCACCCACCCACACCTCCTGCAAAGATCTCTGTTCATTCGAAGTTCTTTCCATTCAGATATACCACCCTGACCATCTTGATTGCTGTCATCTACTGACCTCCCACATGATCTTCCCCTGCCCCTTCCAACTTCTCCCACCATGCTTGAACACCATAGTGGAGTTTAACATCCATGTCGATAATCTGTTCAACACCCTGGTCTCTCAGTCCTTTCATCTTCTTACCTCTAACAACCCTCTTCGCTAAGCTACCCTTCCAAATTCACACTCTTGACACTTTAATCACCCCCAAAAGGGCCCATCTTTGAAATATGAAAATATAATACCTTACTCTCCATTTACCACCTCCCGTCCTTTCAATTCTGTGTGCTAGGACCCCATTTGCTATAATTCTTCAACCTCATTGAGACCTCTAATCCATTAATCCCACCAATTCTTTGTCCATTCTTCATTTCCTCCTGGTCCAGCTTGGAGTCCATGATTCATCACTGTAATCATTTCCTTACCCACCTCAACCTCCAATATACTTTCCTGGAAAAAACGCAATCTGGCTACACACTACAGTCTAAGATGAGCTTTCATTCCTGCACCTAAACAGCTGAATGTTGTCAGAGAAAAATCATACAAGCAGGCTGAATGACTTCATTTTAAATTCCTGGTCTCAGGGATCCCTGGGTGGCTCAGCAGTTTAGTGCCTGCCTTTGGCCCAGGGCGCGATCCTGGAGTCCTGGGATCGAGTCCCATGTCGGGCTCCCTGTATGGAGCCTGCTTCTCCCTCTGCCTGTGTCTCTTCCCCCCTCTCTCTATGTCTATCATAAATAAATCTTTTAAAAAAATAATAATAAAAAATAAATTTCTGGTCTCAAACCTCAAACGGGTACTTGCCACCACCCAGCAGTCCTACTCTTCTTTATGTGGTACACAGGAATTTGCAATCAAGTGGTCACATGCAGGAAATGTGCATTTCTTTCATTTTCTGTAAATCAGATATAATTCATTTGAGCACCTTTCTGATGAGATGACAAGAAATTCCATTTTGCTCATTTTGAGCTTCCCTCCCTGCTTCCCAGGGTAATATGAAATTCCTGGGGTTTTATGCAGCCCAGGCCATTACTGGGTTTTATTTGTTCATTTGTTTAGTTCACTTCTTTGGTCACTGCTGGTATGTGCATTGCCCAGACCCACATGGTCCCTTGAAGATGAAGGGTTCGGTGCTTCTTACCACTTACCTCACTAGCTTCACCCCACACCACACTCCCTTTCAGTTTGTTATGACTATTCTGCTCCTACCCACCTTGGGGCCATTGCACATTCTATGACCTTTGCCCAGAACGCTTATTATCCACCCCCTTTACCTCATCTGCTTCTCATCCTTCAGATTTCTGCTTCATATCATCCCTCTTTAATATGAAAATTAAAACTACATGAGATACCACTTTACACTTTACACACACACATTTAATCACTTAAAAAAACTGACAATAGGGGTGCCTGAGTGGCTCAGTTGGTTGAGCGTCTGACTCTTAGTTTTGGCTCAGGTTGTGATCTCAGAGTCTTGGGATGGATCCCCGCATCAGGCTCTGCACTCAGTACAGAGGCTGCTTGAGGTTCTCTCTCTCTCTCTGCCCCTCCCCCACCCCACAAGCTCTTGCTCTCACAAATAAATAAATAAAAATCTTAGAACACACAATAGGAAACAACCCAAATATTCATCAACATGTGAATGGATAGGTAAGATATAGCCATACAGTAGAATTCAATTCAACAATAAAAAAATGAATGAGGGCAGCCCCAGTGGCTCAGCGGTTTTAGCGCCACCTTTAGCCCAGGGTGAGATCCTGGAGACCCGGGACTGAGTCCCACATCTGGCTCCCTGCAAGGAACCTGCTTCTCCCTCTACCTGTGTCTCTGCCTCTCTTTCTCTCTGTGTCTATCATGAATAAATAAATAAAATCTTTTTTAAAAATAAAATAAAAAATAAAAAATGAATGAACTACTGATACATGCAATAACATGAATAAATCTCAGAACCATCATACTGAGCAAAAGATGTATGATTCTGTTTATACAAAATTCTAGCCAAAACTGATATATAGTTATAGAAAGCAGATCAATTTCAATGGTTTCCTGGGAGATTGATTTGAAAGAGACACATGGGAACTTTCTAAGGTAATGAAAATTTTCTCTAAATTGATCTGAGTGATGATTACACTGGTGCATATATTTGTCAAAATTAATCAAAACTATACCTCAATAGAAAAAAATGCAAAACAAAACTATACTGTTGTCAGAAAAGACTTCTCTGGGCTCCATAACTCAATTAACCCTCACTAGTACATACACTCATTGCTCTACGTACCTCTTCTTCATCTCATTTATCAGAGTTGGGATCTTACATTTATTTGGGTATTTAATCACATCTGGCTCCTTCTCTGGACCTCCAGGAGAAGGAAACTACAACCAATTTGTTGACCACTGTCTCTCCAGGGCCTAACACAGTGCCTGGCCTACAGTGGGTATTTCATGAATATCTCTTGAGTGAATAGATGAGTCACAGGGCTGGACCCAGAATCTGGGATTCCTGACTCTCAGTCCAGTGTTCCTTACATTCTACTGCTCTGACAAAGGAGTCCAGGCCTACCTCAGGTCCCAACTCTAATCCTGCTTGTTCTGAGAAGCCATCTCTATTCACCATTCATTAATCCCACAAATCTGAGCGCCTCCTGTGTGCAAGGATATGGATGTACAATGGTGAACAGCTTATGTCAGAGTGGAAAACAGACACTGAACAATAATGATGCAATTCCCTAATTATAATTTTGATCTGTGCTAAAAGTAGATATATCATGATATATCTTATGATAAGAGAGTCTTTTATAGGGAAACCTAACTAAATATGGAATAGGAAGAACAGTCCAGAAAAGCTCTTGGAGGAAGGGAGCTTCGAAGGAGGCTTAGAAGTTAACCAGGTAAAGATGGGGTAGGCAAGGGCTGAAGAGGTCTTTCCCAAGGGGGTGGAGCTTCCCAGTGTGAAGGATCTGAAGTGGAGGAAGTTTGTCAAGGACAACAGAGAAGCCAGTACGCCTGGAACTCAGAGAGCAAGGTGTAGGGAGGGTGTGTAAAAGGAGGTTGAAGTCAAAAGAGGGCCACAGGGGTGAGATCAGCAATGCCGTAAGGACCATGTGAAGGATTTGAGATTTTGCTTACCTATTGACAAAGCTGTAGGTTGGTTCCTACATAAATTTAGTCCACAACTTCCCTGGTTAGAAGTATAGGAAATCTCTCCATAGAGACCGTATACTGAAGCAGAGTGAATAGTGAAGCTGTGCTCTCCATATGCCTCATCATGTGCTATTCTCTATCACAATTTCCTTCTATTAATAACATCTTGTTTTACCTTTCCCCTCCAGGCTCAACTGTGCTGCAGGGAATTAAGGGAAGGGCCATTTGTTCCTTGGATTAGAACATAAACGGTGGGAGCCCTCCCCTAAGGCCCTTGTATGCTGTCCCTATGGGATAAGTGAATGAAGCATAGAGGACAGAGATCAGTGTGGTGGGTCCAATCCTCCCTTGGCACAAGGAGACTCTAGTGATTCCTGAAGCTGGATGACCAGTCCTCAATTTTTCCTCTTCCAGACGCCAATAATGTATCTGTACCATTGAAAACTGTATCAAGTCTTGTACGAGAACGATGCGTTACTATATCTCCACATCCAATCTCTCCATCTAGAATATGAGCTCATTATAACTGCCTCTATCTAGTATTTCACAGATTTTCACAGATTATAAAACATTTTCATATTCATTTTCCCATTAGTTCACTTGGTTATCAAAATCCTATTTCACAAACAAGATAACTGAGGTTCAAAAAGGAGAACAACTTGCTCAAGGCCCCCGACTGGTGAGTAATAAAGCCAAATAGGATTTGAACCCAAGTCCTTTGGGCTCCAAAGGGAATGTACTAAGGATGGCTGAGTCACTAGCTTGAAGAAGACAATTGCAATCTCCTAATATGACCCTCTTCAGACAGCATAAGTCTTTTCTGACAATGAAGCAAGGTCTTTGGGAAAGATCTGCTGAGGTCAGTAAAAGCTGGCCAGGAGTTTGGGGTAGAAAAACATTTCTTCAGGAAGTACTTTGGGTAGCATCTCTACCCTGATGACCAACATAGAGATGGGGCAGGGCAACTCAACAGCTAAATTAGGTTCTCTTGGTGTTAGAGATGGGGTTTTAGGGACTAATACATAACCTTCCCTTAATCCCTGCTCAAATTTGGAAACAACTGAAAGACAGACATAGGAATCGAGTATCTGACTGGATAAGTCTGCCAAATTCAGGGGCCAAATGTTAGCAACCTTATTTGGCTAGCAGACTAATCCATGTTCTCCAGCATCACCTTTACAAGGGAGGATATTTTGATCTCCAAAGTGATGTTGGATAACATGGATTAGTCTGCTAGCCAAATGCACCTGCTAACACTTGGCCCCTGAATTTGGCAGACTATCCAGCCAGAGACACCGGCAGAGCGAGAAAATCATAATTCTCCTGCTGCCACTGGAAAACTTAGGGCACCATGGAGATACAGACAAACCTGCTGGTCCAGACAAAGTGGCAGGTCCTATGCTTGCTGAAATCCTCCTATGCTTGCTCACCAGAAAAAAAAAAAAAAAAAAAAAAAAAACCCTCACTCCTGAGCTCAGGGGAAAAGCAAGTAACAGGAGGTAAGGAGTGTTAAAATAATGAAGTAGTTCTCCACCCTGACCACATATTAGAATCATCTGGGGAGCTTGAAGAAACACCAATGCCAATATATACGTGCTAATATCCAGGTCCCAGCCCCAGAGATTCAGGCTTGGTTGGCCTGGGGTGGGGCTCAGCATATGTGGCCAAGTAATGCACTCTAATGTGCTGTAATGAGCTGCTTCTCAAACCTAGATGAACATCAGGTCACTTGGGAACTCTTTAAAATCCCAGTCCCTAGGCCACAACAATTAAACCAGACTCTGGAGCAGAGACCCAAGCATCAGTATATTTTTAAGACTCCAAGGTGATTCCAGTATGCAGCTAAAATTGAGAACAGGTGCTCAAATGCAATCTTTAAAAAAAACCCTAGGTATGTAGCAGAATGACAAAGAAAACTGTTAAAAACCAGACTTCTGGTTCCCACTGTATTCCTGTGGACCTGTCACTGGTGTATTAAATTAAGAATCTGCAGATTATGACCTGCTGAATGAGGGGACCCAGGCTCCCCACATGGAGCCAACAAGTAGTTGCCTGCGTGTCCCCACTTTGGGGAACTGAAAACTCCAGGGGCCATTTTGATCAAAGGCACCATTTCAATATATGCACACAAAGAAAATAAAGTTACAAGATTTATTACTTACAGATCCCATAAATAGGAGTGAGAGGGTGTGCAATGAGCCTGGGCAAAGGCAGACCTCTGTCCCAAGTCAGGAGCATGAAGGACATAAGAGAGCAGGGTAGCAAACACCTTTATTTATAAGGTGGTTGGGGTGGAGGTCACTAACTTTTTGCAGCCTCTATCCTGAGTGGTGTTTATTAAAAGGTACCCCTGGAAGACCAAAGCAGGAACTTGTGGGGAAATCCTAACCTTGGTTCCTTATCTAAATGTCGAGACTCAGTGTGAGCAGGGTTGTCATACTGTAAAATGAAACTCAAAATAGCTGTTTCTTCATGACATTCTGATTCAGTAGGTCTGGGGTGGACCTGAGACTTTGCTTCTAACGAGCTCCCAGGTAATGCTGATGCTCTTGGTTTGCAAACCACACTTTGAGACCTGCACAGGGCATAGCAGAGAAGTATTTCTTCCATCAGTTGACAGAGCCAGAGGGAAGCCAATGTGATAACGTTCATCCCCGGAAGTCCATGGAAAAATCGTTATCAGTCCAAAAAAAGAAAACAAAAAAAAAAAAAAAGAAAGAAAGAAAGAAATCCATCCAGTTGACCCATATGGTGTTTTAAAGAGGGTTAATAAGCTCCTGTTTTAAAAGGAATAGACTGTGCCGCCCTGTGGCTAGTGCCAGAATGCTCAAGATGCTCTCCAGGTCACTCATCTTCCCACAGCTGGGAAACTCATTTCTGTTGTTTCCATGTTAATGAATGATTATAGCTGTAAGAGCAGTATCTCTTTGATATTGTCTCTTTCTCCTGAGAAATGCTCTGATCCATGTGAGTCTAATGAGACCATTCCATTCTTACAAGACCCTTTACCCCGGTTTGATTCAAGGGAGGCGGCAAGTCTCCAGCCAGGCTATTCAGAAGCCCTAGGAAATGTTTGGATTAAAATCTAGGAGAGCCAATCTCTCTTTGCTTAGTAATATAAGCTATGAGATGTGAGAACTGAGGCGTCAGTGGCAGGAGTCCTGCCACTTGCAAGAAGCCGGTCTTCAGGGAGAGGATGAAGCTGATCAAAAGAAAGCAGCAATGTTCCCTCTCCACTGTGAGCTTCTCAAG
Organism: Canis lupus baileyi; assembly: GCF_048164855.1. NCBI lineage: Eukaryota > Metazoa > Chordata > Mammalia > Carnivora > Canidae > Canis > Canis lupus. The sequence goes on from NC_132869.1 coordinate 40,364,390, forward strand.
GAGAGGCATTATGTAGTGCTCTATTTCCCAGTGTCTGGCATAGTTAATAGCACAAAGGAAGAGGGGCAGTAAGTTCATAAAGTTTTATTGAGGTATAAGTAATAGACAATGAACTGTACCTATCTAAAGGGTACGGTTTGATAGTTTTGGCATATTTATACACCTGTAAAATTATCATCGTTCATCACCCCAGAAGTTTCTATACGCTCCTTTATAATCACTCCTCCCACCTCTCCCCACCTTCCCCTCTAGCAACCACTGATGTGCTGCTCTCTGCCACTATAAGTTTGCTTCTTCTAAAGTTTTACATAAATTGAATCATATAATATGTATTACTTTTGACAGCTTCTTTTAGATTCATTCATGCTGTGTGTGTCAATAGTTCATTCTGTTCTATTGTGAGTAGTATATCATTGCATGGATATAGCCACAATTGTTTATCCATTCACCTGTTGATGGATTTTTGGGTTGTTCCCAGGTAATGCCTGTCACAGACAAAGCGGCATGAACATTCTTGTACAAGATTTTGTACGGACATATGCTTTCATTTCTCTTGGGTAAATACCTAGGTGTGGAATGACTGGATCATATAATAGGTGTATGATAACTTTAAAGAAGCTGAGGGGGGCACTTGATAGGATGAGCACTGGGTGCTATGTTGGCAATGTTGGCAAATTGAACTCCAATAAAAGGAAATTAAAAAAAAAAAAAGAAGCTGCCAAACTGTTTCCCAAAGTTGGTTATGCCATTACATTCCTGACAGTGTTCGAGACCTGTAGTTCTTCCAAGACCTGACCTGTAGTTCTTCCACACTAAGGTCAGTTTTCAAAATTTTAGTCATTTTAAGAGGTATGTGGCACACCATTGTGATTTTAATTTGCATTTCCCTAATGATTATTGATATTGTACATCTTTTAATGAACTTATTGGCAATCCATACATCTTCCTCAGTGAAATGTTTGTTAACATCTTTTGCCTATTTTTAATTGGGTTGTTTGTCTTACTATTGAGTTTTAAGAGTTTTTCCTATATTCTAAGTATAAATATCAGATATGTTTTGCGAATATTTTCTTCCATTCGGTGCCCTGCTTTTTCATTTTCATAGTATCTTTTAAAGATCAAAAATTTTGATTGTGGGATCCCTGGGTGGCGCAGCGGTTTGGCGCCTGCCTTTGGCCCAGGGCGCGATTCTGGAGACCCAGGATCGAATCCCACGTATGGCTCCCGGTGCATGGGGCCTGCTTCTCCCTCTGCCTGTGTCTCTGCGCCTCTCTCTCTGTGACTATCATAAATAAATAAAAATTTTAAAAAAATTTAAAAAAAAATTTTGATTGTGATAAAATCCATCTATCAACTTTTTCTTATATTTTTTAAACTTTTTCTTTTATTATTTATAATTGCATGCCCTAAGAAATCTTTGCCTAACTGCAAAGATTTTTTCCCATATTTTATTCTGGAAGCCTTGATTTTTAGCTCTCACATTTATGTCTATGATCCATTCAGAATTCATTTTTACACAAAGAATGAGGTAAAGAAAAAAAAAACTGGGATCCCTGGGTGGCACAGCGGTTTGGTGCCTGCCTTTGGCCCAGGGCGCGATCCTGGAGATCCGGGATCGAATCCCACGTCAGGCTCCCGGTGCATGGAGCCTGCTTCTCCCTCTGCCTGTGTCTCTGCCTCTCTCTCTCTCACCGTGTGCCTATCATGAATAAATAAAAATTAAAAAAAAAGAAAAAAAAACTTTTAGTGCCATTTGTTGAAAATATTATCCCCTCTCCATTGAATTACCTTAGCACCTTTGTTTCAAATCCATTGTCCATACATGTGTGGACTATCTCTGGACTTTATTCTGTTCCATTGATCTGTATGACAAGCCTTCCCCTAAACCACAATGCCTCAACTACTTTAAATTTATTCTAAGTCTTAAGATACAAAGGAAAAACAAGATAAAGTCCTTTGGAAATAATAAATATGTAGGTAAATATAAAAACACTTTTCTTCCTTTTTTGAGATTTTAAAGATTTTATGTATTTACTTATTTGAGACAGAAAGAGTGTGTGCACACATAAGTGGGAGGAGGGGTATAGAACACTATACCTGGTAATAGCAATATACTTCTTAGGGCACATGGAACATTCCCTAAGATAGCCTATGTTTTGGGGTATAAAAAAGTGTCAACAAACACAGAAGTATTGAAATCATACAAAGTATATTCTCTGACCACCCAGAAATATACTAGAAATCAGTGAGAGAAAGGTATCTGGGGACTCCTGGGTGGCTCAGCAGTTGAGTTCTGCCTTCACCTTGGGGGGTGATCCTGGGGTCCTGGGATCCAGTCCTCCATCAGGCTCCCTGCGGGGAGCCTGCTTCTCCCTCTGCCTGTGTCTCTGCATCTCTCTCTCTTAAAAAATCTTAAAAAAAAAAAAAGTATCTGGAAAATCCTCCAAATAATTGTAAGTTGACTCCTAACTAACACAAAAAGAAATCATAATAGAAATTTTAAAATATTTTTGAGTAGTCTATAACAACTTTAAGAAATTTAAAAATTAAAAAGTATTTATTACATTTCTACTTGCATATTTACCATTTCTAGAACTTTATTTTTGTGTATAGATCCAAATTTCTATCTGGTTTCATTTCCTTTCTGCTTGATAAGCTTCTTTAACATAGGTTATAGAGCTGGTTTGCTCGTGATGAATTTTCTAAGCTTTTGTTTGTCTGACAAAGTTTTTATTTCACTTTCTCTTTTGAAGGTATTTTTGTCAAATATAGGATTCCAAGTTGACAGATTTTTTTTTTTCCCCACAATTCTTCAAAGATGCCTTTGCATATGTTCTGGTTTGCATACCATCTGACAAGAGGTCTACTGTAGTTCTTGCCTTTGTTCCTTTGAATACATGTCTTTTTTTTCATGCATCTATTTAATTTTTATTTTTATCATTGGGCTTCCAGCAATTTGATTTTTATATGTCTTAATGTTTGTGGCTTTCTGTTTCATTTACTTGGAGGTCATTGAACTTCTTGAATCTGTAGATTTACAGCTTTTATTAAATTTGGAAAACTTTTAGCCATTATTTCTTCTAATATGTTCCTGTCCTCCTCCTCTCTGCAATTCAAATTACACTTATTTGTTTTTCAAATTACACCTAGGTTAGATCACTTAAGAGAATTTCATAGGATCACTAGGCTCTGTTAATTCTTTATAGTCTTTTTATCCTCCTTCTGTGTGCTTCATTTTGGTTAGTTTTTGTTTGGTATATCTTTGCTATTTACTGGTCTCTTTTTTACTGCAGGGTTTAATCTGCTCTTAATCCAATCCTGTACAAATTTCATATCAGATCATGGTATTTTTTAATCTCTAAAAGTTCCATTTGGGCCTTTTATATCTTTAATCTGTCTCCTCATTATTTTTATATTTTCCTTTCCATTTAAAATGTATTTATAAGATTTAAAAGAGCTACTTTAAGGTCCTTGTTTGCTAATTCCTTCATCTCTGTCATTTCTGGGTTTGTTTTTAATGATCAATTTTTCTCTTAGTTATGTGTCATAGTTCCCTGGTTTATTTGCATGCCTGGTCATTTTTTTTTTTTTTTTTTATCCATGCTCTATATAGTAAGATTTGCTTTGTTTTATGTTGCAGCTTGTATTTATTTGAAGAGTGTTGGGCTTTGTTTTGGCATCCAGTTAAGTTATTGTGGATCAGTTTGATCATTTTGAGGCTTGCTCTTTCATGTTGTTAGGGCATCAGAGCAGCCATTTCTCTGGGTTTAATTAGGCCCTATGTTGAGGGGCTCCCCTCCTGAGGATGATCCATATATTACAAAGTCTCTTCACCCTGGGTTTTGTGAGGAAAAAAGCCTGTCTTGGCTGTGTGTGAGCTCCAAGGAATTGTTTGGCTTACTGCCTTCCAGTGGTTCTTTCCCCAGCGTCCTGGAGTTTTACCCCAAGCATGTGCAGATCAGCATTCAGCCAAAGATTAGTTTCAAAGATCCTTCTGCAGATCTCCAGAGCTTTCTGTGTGTGCAGCTGCCCCCTTCCAGGATGGTACCCCACAAATTCTAGCCACCTCAGTCTCTCCAAAATCCAGTCCTATACAGATTTCATATCAGATCTGTCTCCTCAGCTTAGCTGGACTGATTCTGTTTGAAATCCCTGCACAAGAGCCAGAGAAATGCCTCAAGGCAGCAAGCTGGGGCAATTTTAGGACTCACATGTTTATTTCCCTTCTTTCAGTCATTGCAGTTCTGTGCTGTGTGATCAACTCACGTTTCATTCTTTACAAGATCACTGATATGAACCTGTGATACTTGAAGGAGACCAGGTCAAATGGATTATCTTTTGCTTCCTATTTGGGCCATGACTTTCTTGTACACATTCTCCCCTAGAATTTCTAATTACCTTCCTCTCATTGAGAAAAACTAATATGATCATACCACTAAGCCTTTCCAGCTTCTTTCCTACCATTTTTGCCTGGAATCTATTCTAATCTTCACAGACATTCTTGTTGGATCCTTCTGGCATCTTATTCTAACATGAGATGATTGGCTTCTAGATCTGTCCTAGTGAGACTTCTTTCCTCTGATCAGAAAGTACTGTAGTGGATACTGGTTGATTCCTCAATTCACATTCCACTCAGATGTTTAATCTGGGACAGTAATGATGACCCTGTGCACTTTGCCAGTGACTGGCTCAGAAATGTGACTCAATCTGAGTAAGGGGCCGGGAAAGATTTTCTTGTTCCTTTAAAGAGAAAAAAAAAGTACAGAAAACACAGTCCTTTTTCTTCCTCTGGACATGTCATAAGTAGATTTTACATCTTAAATTGTGGCAGCCATCTTGCTATCAGCTTGAGGCTGAAGCCAACACTAAGAAATGGCAGAGCAAACATATGAAAAGAATCTAGCCTCCAGTTGATATCATAGAGTTCATGAACCAACTATTTTCTGGAATCACTACACCGGGACTGTTTCCTTATAGCTTAAGCCACTTTTTGTTTTGTAGAGCCAAAATGGTGTTTGATGTGGTAAACACTGTTGGCTGCCTGCCCAATATTTTCTCTCTCTTTTTTTTATTACTATGAGAACCTTACTTTTTTTTTTTTTTTTTCAGGAGAGAAGGGCAATATGCCCCAAAAATGCTTTTCTAAACTAGCCTTAAAAAATGCTTTTGTTTTCAGGTTCTTTTTCAGCTTGGTGTGGCTGGCCATATGAGCCATTTAACAGTAGCTAATGAGATGTAGATGAAAATTTCTGAGTGAGTCCTCAGGAAAATCTTTTTAACAGGAATAGATTTGGTTTTTTTTACACTTGTTCCTTCTTCGGAGATGGAATGTTTGGAGTTACTGCAGCCATCTTGTGACAGGGAGGATGAAGATCAAATGCAAGAGTAGAACTGGAAAAAGAAGGTGCCTGGAACCTTCCTGACACCCCTGAGCTGCTGAGCCAGCCATTAAATGCCTCCACCAAACTTTTTGTTATGTGAAAAAAAAAAACTATTTAAGCTGCCATTAATTGTATTTTAGCGAATACATAAAGAATCCAACATCTTCCTCTTCCATGGTTTTCACCTGTATTTTGCTTCATTGTATCCTCAAGATCCTACCTTCCAAAAGGTATATAAGAGGTTAATGTTCTTAGTCTTTGCATCTCTTTTTTTAAAAAAAAAAAAAAGATTTTATTTATTTATTCGTGAGAGACACACACAGAGAGAGAGAGAGAGGCAGAGACACAGGCAGAGGGAGAAGCAGGCCCCATGTAGGAAGCCTGATGTGGGACTTGATCCCAGGACCCCAGAATCACACCCTGGGCTGTAGACAGAAGCCAAACCGCTGAGCCACCCAGGGATTCCCAGTAGGGAACTTTAACACCCAATTTACAATGGATAGATCATCCAAAGGAAACAGTGCCTTTGAATAATACATTAGGCAAAATGGACTTAATGTATATACAGAATACTCCTTCCAAAACCAGAGGAGTACACATTCTTTTCAAGTGCACTGGAACATTCTACAGAGTAGATCACATGTTAAGCCACAAAAACAAAACAAAAAACGAACCACCTCAATAAATTCAAAAAGATTGAAATCATATCGTGCATCTTTTCTGACCACAATGGTATGCAACTAGAAGTCAGTCACAAAAAAAATAAATAAATAAATAAAGAGAACAGATATACTTTGAGGCTACATAATATGTTAGTAAACAATGAATGGGTCGTGACTCAGGTCATGATCTTGAGATCCTAGGATTAAGCCCTGCATCAGGCTCTGCTCAGCTGGGAGTTTGCTTCTCCCTCTCTCTCTGCCCCTCCCTCCCACTTGTGCTCGAGTGCGCGCTCTCTCTCTCTCTCTCTCTCAAAGAAATAAATAAAATCTTAGCATACACACACACACACACACACACACACACACAATGGTCCAAAATCTTTGGGATGCACTAAAAGCAGCTATAAGAGGGAAGCAACATAAACCTACCTCAAGAAATAAGAAAAATCTCAAATAAAAAACCTAACCTTTCACCTAAAGGAGCAAGAAAACAAAGAAGAAATAAAGCCCAAAGCCAGTTGAAGGAAGGAAATAATAAATATTAGAGAAAAATAAATGCAATAGAAAGAAAGAAAGAGATTAATAAAACCAGGATGGGCACTGTGGGGAGGGGGGGCACTTGATGGGATAAGCACTGGGTGTTATACTATATGTTGGCAAATCGAACCCCAATAATATATATATATATATATATATATATATATATATATATATATAATAACAAAGAAACCCAGAAGCTAGTTCCTTGAAAAGATCGACAAAATGGATAAATCTTTTAGCCAGACTCATCAAGGGAAAAAAAAAGTGGACTCAAATAAATAAAATCAGAAATGAAGGAGGAGAAATAACAATTGATATCACAAAAATATAAAAGATTTAAAGAGAAGGGTGCCTGGGTGGCTCTATTGGTTCAGCAACCAACTCTTGGTTTCAGCTCAGGTCATGATCTCATGGCTGTGGGATCCATGCTCAGAGTGGAGCCTGCTTCACATTCTTTCTCCCAACCTTTCTCTCTCTCCCCATTCACATGCTCTCTCTCAAATAAATAAATACAATATATTTTTAAAAGATTTTATTTATTTATTCATAGAGATGCAGAGAGAGAGAGGCAGAGACACAGGCAGAGGGAAAAGCAGGCACCATGCAGAGAACCTGACATGGGACTCGATCCAGGGTCTCCAGGATCACACCCTGGGCTGCAGGCAGCACTAAACCGCTGTGCCACCCGGGGCTGCCCTAAATACAATATTCTTATTTTTAGGATTGTATTTACTTATTTGAGAGACAGAGCAAGAGCACAAGTTGGAAGAGAGGCAAAAGGAGAGGGAGAAGGAGAAGCAGACTCTTCTCTCTGCTAAGCAGAGAGCCCAACATAGAGTTCCATCCCAGGATCCTGGGATCATGACCTGAGTCAAAAGCAGGCATTTAACTGACTGAGCCATCCAGGCACCCCAATAAATACAATCTTTTAAAAAAGAAAGGATTATAAAAAATATTATAAAAAATTATATGCAAACAAACTGGACAACTTAGAAGACATAGATAAATACCTAGAAATGTATAAACTGCCAAAATGGGATTAGAAAGAAATAGAGACAATTTTTTTAAGAAATTTAAAATTTGAGCAGATTAATTACTAGCAATGAAATTGAACCAGAATTTTTAAAAATTCCCAAAACAGTAGGTTTTGAGGGAACATACTACAGTCTAATAAAGGCCACCTATGAAAAACCCACAGCTAACATCATAACCAATGATGAAAAACTGAGAGCTTTTTCTCTAAGGTCAGGAAAAAAACAAGGATGTTCACTTTCATCACTTTTATTGAACATAGTGCTGGAAGTCCTAGCCACAGTAATCAGATAAGAAAAGGAAATGAAAGGCATTCAAATTGGTAAGGAAGAGGTACAACAGTCACTATTTGTAGATGACATGATACTATGTATAGAAAACCCTAAGGACTCCATCAAAAAACTACTAGAACTGATAAATGAATTCAGTAAAGTCACAGGATAAAAAATGAATACACAGAAATCTGTTGCATTTCCATACACTAATAATGAGGTAGCAGAAAGAGAATTTAAGAAAAAAATCCCATTTGTAACTACACCAAGGAGAATAAAATACCTAGGAATAAATTTAACCAAGGAAGTGAAAGATCTGTACTCTAAAAACTGTAAAACACTGATGAAAGAAATTGAAGATGACACAAATGGAAAGACATTCCATGCTCATGGATTGGAAAAATTAATACTGCCAAAAATGTCTATATTACACAAAGCAAACTACAGATTTAATGTGATCACTATTAAAACACCAACACACTTATCACAGAAATAAAACAAATAATACCAATATTTGTATGGAACCACAAAGACCCTGAATAGCAAAAGCAATCTTGAGAATTAAGAACAAAACTGGAGGTATCATAACCCCTGATTTCAAAATCTACTACAAAGCCATGGTAATCAAAATGGTTTGGTCCTGGCACAAAAATAAAAACATGAAAAAAAAAATAAAAACATGCATATCAATGGAACAGAATAGAGAATCCAGAAATAAACCCATTCTATTATGGTCAATTCATCTATGACAGAGGAGGCAAGAATATGCATGGGGAAAAGGCAATCTCTTCAATAAATGGTGTTGGGAAAACTGGACAGCTACATGCAAAAGAATGAAACAGGACCACACCATACACAAAAATAAACTAAAAATGGATTGAGGACCTAAATGTGAGACCTGAAATCATAAGACTCCTAGAAGAAAATATAGGCAGTAATTTCTTTGACATCAGCCATAGAAACATTTTGCAAGATATGTCTCCTCCAGCAAGGGAAACAAGCAAAACCAAACTATTGGGACTGTATCAAAATAAAAAGCTTTTGCACAGCAAGGGAAACTATCAACAAAATAAAAAGGCAACCTACTGAATGGGAGAAGATATTTGCCAATGATATCTGATAAGAGATTAGAATCCAAATATATAAAGAACTTACACAACTTAACATCAAAACCCCAAATAAACTGATTTTAAAATGGGCAGAGGACCTAAATAGACATTTTTTCAAAGAAAACATACAGATGACCAAAAGACAAACGAAAAGATTCTCAACATCACTCATCATTATGGAAATGCAAGTCAAAACCACAATGAGATATCACCTCACAGCTGTTAAAATGGCTAGATTAAAAGAAAAAGAAAAAGAAAGAAAGAAAAAGAAAGAAAGAAAGAAAGAAAGAAAGAAAGAAAGAAGAAAGAGAGAGAGAGAAAGAAAGAAAGAAAGAAAGAAAGAAAGAAAGAAAGAAAGAAAAAGAAAGAAAGAAAGAAAGTGTTGGTGAGGATGTGGAGAAAAAGGAACACTTGTGCACTCTTGGTGGCAATGGAGATTGTGTAGCCACTGTGGAAAACAGTATGGAGTTTCTTCAAATGAAAACTAGAAATATCATATGATTCAGTAATTCCACTATTGAGTATTTACCCCAAAAAAGCTAAAATAGTAATTTGAAAAGATATACGAAAAATAAAAAATAAAAAATAAATTTAAAAAAAGAAAAGATATACGCACACCTATGCTCATTGAAGCATTATTTACAATAGCCAAAATAAGGAAGCAACCCAAGGGTTTATCAATAGATGAATGGATAAATCAGATGTGGTACTATGTACAATGGAATATTACTCAGCTATAGAAAAGAATGAAACCTTGCCATTTGCAACATGGATGGACGTAGAGGGTATAATGCTAAGTGAAATAAGTCAGACGGGGTGGCCTGGCTGGCTCAGTATGTGGAGGAATGTGCAACTCTTGATCTCGGAATTATGAGTTCGAGCCCCATGTGGGCACAGAGATTACGTATAAATAAAATCTTTTTAAAAAGAGAGAGAGAGAGAGACAAGGTGAGTTAAGACGGAGGAGGAGTAGGGGACCCTAAGTCCATTGGAATTCGGCTAGAGAGTTATCAAATATTCTGAACACCTGTGAAATCAATCAGGGATCTGAGAAAAGAAATGTTCAATTCTATAAATGAAAAACAACCACTTTTTGGAAGGTAGGAGATGCAGAGATGTGAATCAGGGGTGATATATCAGAGGATACAGTAGAGGGGAGGGAGCCTATTTAAAGAGGCTACCAAAAAGTATTATAAGCAGCGGGGTACAAAATTCTAGTGGAGAACACAGACAGCACCTCTTTGACCTCAGCTACAGCAACTTCTTGCTGGATGCATCTTCAAAGGCAAGAGAAACAAAAGCAAAAATGAACTACTGGAACTTCGTCAAGATAAAAAGCTTTAGCACAGCAAAGGAAACAGTCGACAAAGCTGAAAGGCAACCTACGGAATCGGAGAAGATATTTGCAAATGTCTTATCAGATAAAAGGCTGGTATCCAAAATCTATAAAGAACTTATCAAACTCAACCCCCCCTCAAATAAAAAAATCCAATCAGAAAATGAGCAGAAGACATGAACAGACATTTCTCCAAAGGAAACATACAAATGGCCAACAGACCATGAAAGAATGCTCAACGTCTTTCGGCATCAGGGAAATACAAATCAAAACCACAATGAGATACGGCCTCACATGGGTCAGAATGGCTAAAACTAACAAGCTAGGAAACAACAGATATTGGTGAGGATGTGAAGAAAATGAAGAACGTGGAACCATTTTACACCGTTGATGGGAATGCAAACTGGTGCAGCCACTCTGGAAAACAGTGTAGAGATTTCTCAAAAGTTAAAAATAGAGCTACCCTACAACCCAGCAATTATACTACTAGGTATTTGCCCAGAGGATACAAACATAGTAATTTGAAGGGACACATGTACCCCAATGTTTATAGCAACAATGTCCACAATAGCCAAACCATGGAAAGAGCCCGGATGTTCATCAATAGATGAATAGATAAAGAAGATGTGAGATAGATAGAGAGATAGAGAGATAGAGAGATAATCTTGGAGTAGTATTATCTGTCTATATCTCTATCTATCTATCTATCTATCTATTTTGGAGTAGTACTCAGCCATCAAAAAGGATGAAATCTTGCCATTTGCAATGATGTGGATGGAACTAGAGGGTGTTATGCTAGGCGAAAAAAGTCAGTCAAAGACAAATACCTTATGATTTCACTCATGTGGAATTTAAGAAACAAAACAGATGAACATAGGGGAAGGGAAGGAAAAATAAAATAAGTTGAAAACGGAGTAGGAGACGAACTATAACAGACTCTTAACTCTAGGAAACAAACTGAAGGTTGTTGGGAGGGGAGGTTAGTATGGGGAGGGGGTAACTGGGTGATGGGCATTAAGGAGGGCACGTGATATAATGAGCACTGAGTGTTATGTGCAACTGGCGAATCACTGAATTCTAGCTCTGAAACTAACAATACACTATATGTTCATTGAATTTAAATTAAAAAAAAACATCTAAAAAGAAAGAAATCAGACAGAGAAAGACAAATGCCATATGGTGTCATTCACATGTGGAATTAAGAAACAGAACAAAAAAAAAAAAAAAAAGAAAGAAACAGAACAAACGAACAAAGAAGAGACAAACAAGAAAACAGACTCCTAAATTCAAAGAACAAATTTTTGGTCGCCAGAGAAGAGGTGAGCTAAGGGGATGGGTACGGCAGAATAGGGGGCTTAAGAGGTATAAACTTCCAGTTACAAAATAAATAAGTCACAGAGCTGAAAAGCACAGCATAGGGAATATAGTCAATAAGATGGTAATAACATTGTTTGGTGACAGATGGTGACTACGCTTATCATGGTGAGCACTGAGCAATGTGTAGAATTATTGAATCACATTGTGCGCTTGAAACATATATAGCATATATGCTAATTATACTTCCATAACAGTTATTTTTTGAAAGTTTTAGAAACTGCACTTAATTTTGGTGTTCTAAAATTTATAAAGGTATGTTGAGGTGTGGATCTATTCCATTTATTATGTTTAATATTTGCTAGGATCTCTTCATTAGAAAACTACTATCTTTTCATTACTTGGGATAAATTCTGACCCTTCATGATTTTTTTCCTTCCTTTCTGAAAGTCTGACTTTCTGGATTGATTCTCTCTTTCTTGCCTTTTCCTCTCCTATTTCCCATGCCTCTGGCTTTTTTGCTCTGTGTTCTAAGATATTTTTCTTACCTACCAATTCTTCTATTACATTTTTGCCTTCAGCAACTATATTTAAAATTCTAAGAGCAATTTCTTATTCTGTGATTGTTCCTTTATAATAGCAATCTGTAATTCTTTTATGGATCTATTACCTTTTAAAAATCTCTCTGAATAGATAGGGTTTAAAGATTTTCTGTTCCCTGAATTCCTTATTCCTCTTAGGACAGATTTTTTTTTTTTAATCCTGATCTTTTTCTTCTATTTGTATGTGTGATGATCTATATTTGCTTTTCTATATTTAAGAGAGAAAAACCGTGTTGGTATTTCTGTTTAGCTGGTATGAGTTTCCTGTATGCTATATGAGTCTAGATCTGTTTTCCCATTCAGTATTTTACTAAAGGGAACGGCTGATCAGAGGTTCCAAGATAGGGCTTGGAGCTGACTTTTAGAATTGGAGGGAGGGAACAGAAGAGATACCTCAAAAGGAGAAGATCTTATTCTGAGATCTTCAGAATTGAGAAGGTGGGTTCTCAATTGAGAAGGTTTCTAGGTGGGTGAGATTGTTACCCACCTAGAAACTTTTCTTCTCCATGGCTGACCCTATCTGGTAAGTTCCACCTGAACACCGATAGCAGAGGGTGTGGGCCTAGGATGGCCTCTTGGGAAGCTGTTTATAGAAAGATTTCCACTTAACTTCCTTTTAGCTCTCCTTGTATCTCTTCTCTCCTCCCCTGACAACTCGTGGGCTCTGCTGGGCACACCAGCTCTCTCCTCAGCTACAGGCCTTTCTTACTTACTCTGGACAGTGGACTCACTCTCTGTCTCATCTATCAATAGCTTCTCTCTACTTAACTCTTTTCCAGAAATCTTAGAAAGGCCCTTACTTGGTGATGGTCCACTCTCATTCTCTTTGCTGCATTAGGTTATTTTACTTTTATTATAGTTTTAATGGAGTTTTAGGAGGGAGAGAAGACAAATATGTGTGTTTAATCTACCATCTTTGCTAGCATTTTATTTTCAATTTTCCATCTGTCTTCATAAATGAGACTGTTCTAATCATTCTTCTTTTCTCTGTGTGACCTTTCTTTGGTTTGGGGTTCAGGCTTGCAGTACATTTAAAAAATGATTGGCTCACATTCCAGGTGTTTCCACATTTGGGGATAGTTTAAATTCATCCAAACATTGGTCCAAGGGCTGTTGCATCACTGTGACCTGGGACTGTTTTTTTAAGAATAGATCTACTAAAAAAAAAAAAAAAAAAGAATAGATCTACTTATCTTTGTACCAATACAAGAGAAATATGAAATAATATACATAAATTGTTAACATAGGTTAACTCCAGAAGCAGTGGGAGAGAAATGGGGAGACTTAATTTTTATTTTATACATGTCTTTATTGTTGGATTTTTTTTTTTTTTTTTACAACCACTATACATGACTTTTGAAAAAAATCTTAATGGAAAAAAGATTCCCAGAGCAAACTTTGGAGACTAGTTCATGGAGTCTGGAAAGCCAGGAAATCTATATATGTATTTTAAAATGTACTCAGGTAATTCTAATATACCTTCATATAAAAACCTATGGGCCTGGGCAGCCTGGGTGGCTCAGCGGTTTAGTGCCTGCCTTTGGCCCAGGGCGTGGTCCTGGAGACCTGGGATCGCGCCCCATGTCGGGCTCCCTGCATGGAGCCTGCTTCCCCCTCTGCCTGTGTCTTTGCCTCTCTCTCTCTCTCTCTCTCTGTGTGTGTGTGTGTCTCATGAATAAATAAATTCAAAAAACAAAAGCAAAAAGCAAAAACAAAAAAAAAAACAAAAAAACCTATGAGCCTGAGATTTAGAGGAAGAAGGCAAGTAAAGGAAAGGTAGCTCTTTGACTTCTTCTTTTTCAGTATTATCTATTTGTCTAGTTTCTCTGCCTCTTCTTGGGCCTTTTGGTACCATATGTATATCCTTGGATCACCTATTGTTTTAAATTTATTCATGAAAAATTATATCTACTAATTTCTTACTACTCTCACAATCACTTTTTTTTTTAAGAGAGAGAGAGAGAGGGAGGGAGGGAGGGAGGGAGGGAGGGAGAGAGATAGGGAGCTAGAGCCAATGGGGGACAGAGGGAGAGGGAGAGAGAGAATCCTAAGCAGGCTCCATGCTCAGTGTGGAGCCTGGCTCAGGTCTTGGTCTCACGACCCAAGATCATGACCTGAGATGAAACCAAGAGTCCTATGCTTAACGGACTGAGCCAGCTGGGCACCTTTATAGGCTTTCTTTACAAACATCCAGAACATAGTTTTCTCATCCATCTTTTCAAGATGTCCCATGGGGGATTGGGCATGGAGCTGCGTGGAGCAGAGTTAGGACCAGGGCTGCACCTGGTAGAGAGACTCTGGGGCTTAGTCAGGCCAGGCCAATCCAATGGTTTCAGAGGCTCCATAGAGTACAGCAGGAGGGGGCCTTGGCATCCCCAGTATGAACCCTTATCTTTATTGTGACTGACCCAAAAGCTGACCAGATGGGGGTCAGGTGGGGAAGAAGGGCTCAGCCCCACCAGATGATGCTGGGCTGAAGGGGCCAGCCCCTGTGAGGGGGTACCTTCAGGAATTGAGGCAACCTTTGCCCCGGTGGTCAGTCTATGGGATACTGGAAGATAGTGGTTCTCATGGATTCAGCCCTGCAGCTTGGCGCCTTGGCTCTCTTTTCCAACCAGTCTTCCAGATGGCCCTTAGGGAGCTCTGTGACATCTAGTGGCCACTCCCTGGCCCGCCTCTCCTCCTCCACCTGGATACTCAGCTCCTGCAGGTCTGTCGCTGACATGTGGGAAAGTTTGCAGTTGGAGGCAGAGTCACACTGGCCTGTCAGTAGAAATTACCTGTAGGGCCACTCATTCTGTTCATTAGCAAGATGGCAGCTGCATCTTGGAACATGTCATACCAGACCTTCCTGGCCTTCAGGTGCTGCAGGAGCTTCCTGTGGTTGGGGAGGTTGTCCTGGAAAGAGCTGTTGCAGTAGTCAAAGAACTAATGCTACCTGGGGGCCACCTAGCTCTGCAGGGCACAAGAGCTCTGAGCTCCTCCTCCTTCTGTGCCCTCCAACCTTCTTTATCTTTCATTTTAACCCTTTTTCTTATTCTTCTTTGTGGCTTTTCTATTAAAACATTTTTATTGTAAAATATACATAATGTAAAAATTGCCATTTTAACCATTTTTAAGTTTGCAATTCAGTGGCATTTAGGAACATTCACAATGTTGTGCAACCATCACCACCATCTATTTCTGGAATTTTTCATCATCCTGAACATAAACTGTGTACTGTTAACCTTAAAAATAAAACTGCCAGCCCGTTTTACCAGCAAAAAATGTTTTTTTTTTCTTTTTTTTCAGGAATAGCAGAGAATTGCAATCTGGAACAAGAAAGCTACAGCAAAAATCATAGGCAAGCCCAGAGAACAGAGGAGAAGAACACTCCTTTATAGAGGAAAGCAGAAAGTTGGGAAAGGTGTCATAAACAAAGAGTCCACTGAAGTAAACAAGGATTTGGAACCATAGTGGCTTCTCATTGGCTGGGCTGTTGCTGAGGGGAAGACCCTTTTCTCCTCCTGCCAGGATAGTAAAGTAGTGTGGAGACGCAAGGTGCATCTCTTCCTCTTGGATTTACAATTGATGATGAATGCTAGAGTGTGAGAGCTCCCCCTGCCAGCCTCCCAATTCCCTTTTAGTGAAGTTTCCTGTCATTAATTTTCACAGTGCCCATTAAACAATATCTTTTCATTCTTTCCCCCAAGCCCCCCATAACCTCTAAACTACTTCCTGCCTCTATGAATTTGCCTATTCTGGGTACCACATATGAATGGAGCATACAATATTTGTCCTTGTCTGGCTTATTTCTTTGAGCATAATGTTTTCAAGGTTCATACATGTTGTATCAGAATTTCATTCTTTTTAAAGGCTGAATAATACTCCATTGTATGTATACACCACATTTTGTTTATCCGTTCCTCTGTTGATGGGCATTTGGGTTATTTCTATCTTTCGGCTTTTGTCAATAATGCTACATGAAGATTAGTGTACAAGTATCTATGTCAGTCCTTGCTTTCAATTCTTTTGGGTGTGTACCTAGAAGTAGAATTCCTGAACCTCATGGTATCTTATGTTCAACTTTTTTTGGGCCATTTTCTACAGCAGATGTACCATTTTGCATTCCTATCAGCAATGTACAACGTTTCCGATTTCTCCACACCCTCACCAACACTAGTTATTTTCTGGTTTCTTTGTTTTTAATTGTAGTCATCCTAATGGGTGTGAAGTAGTCTCATTGTATTTTGATTTGCATTTTTCTAATAGGTAGTGATTTTGAACATCTTTTCCTGTGCTTCAGTTTGGCCATTTGTTTATCTTCTTTGCAGAAAGTTCTATTCAAGTCTTTTGCCCAATTTTAAAGTGGGATTTTGGTTTTTTGTTCAGTTGTAAGAGTTTTTCTATTTTTTACTGGTCTAACTTATTATTCTGTCTCTCCTGAATTCCTAAGAGGCATACAGGGGATCTTCTCTATTTGTGCTATCCCATATGGTAGCTACTAGCCACATGTGACTACTGAAATTTAAACTTTAGCTGCTTAAAATTAAATAAAATAAAAAATGTGATTCTTCGGGGCATCTCAGCTTGTCAATAGTCACATGTGGCTAGTGGCTACTGTATGGTACAGCACAGAATGGACATTTTTGTCATCACAAAAAGTTTTATGAGGCAACATTGTTCTAGACCTACCTTCCACATCTCTTATATTTTTCTCTAATATTTTGCATCTCCATTTTTTCTGTCTTATATCTGGTCTTCTTCCTGAGAGATGCCCTTGACTTTATCATTCACACCTTGAATTGGTCTTCAGTTGTGCCCAATTACATTATTGACCTCCAATATTTAATTTTAAATCTTATTTGGCAATTATAGTTTTACTAATGTCAATAGTTTCTTTTGTTTTCTGATGCTCCTTTTCATAGGAGCATATTCTTATAGATGCCGTTTGCTTTTGATTAACTACTAGGACACTAATTCACTTAAATATTTTTTTTTTTTTTTAATGTTCTCTGTCTCCTGAATTAGCTTTGTTTCCTCCAGGGTCGAATGTCCTAATTATTCATCTTTGTTCCTCTCTTCCATGCCATTGGTTTTCCTAATGTCTAGTGATTCTTAATTGTACATTTATAGTTTCTGACTAGAAGACTAGGTTGATATATAGTTCATATTTGTTATCTTAACAACTGAAGCTCAATTTCCACAACTGGGATCACTCCTTGATTGCAGCATTGATGGAAGGCTCTAGGTTGGGAACAGTCAGATAAGCTACCACGGTTAAAACAAAGGGAAGGCTTTATTCTGGAGGTAAGTATGTCATTTCAATCATGGGTGAGCTACATTCTCTTATTCTCTTTTTCTTTTCCTCCATTTATATTGTGAATATACAGAATTATCTTGGGCTTAATTTGATTCTCTGGTCTTAAGAACTGACTAGGAGTTCCCTTCAGGCAGGTTCCTCAATTTGATTAGAAAGTGGTAAAAAAAAAAAAAAAAAGAAAGTGGTAATCATGGCTCTATCCTGGGGCAAAACACTGCAACCAGCTGCTCTATATATAGAGAGGGGCTCAATTCCAGGGCAGACCTTTAATTAGCTACTCCACGGTTCACTTGTGCTCCTTGCCCTTGCTGACTCCTTGAAGCTCTTTAAGAAAATTCATCTCTAGGTTATGTTTCAGATTTCTGCTACTTTTGTTTGTTTAGAATATGAGTTTCTCTGCTGTGCTTTCTCTGTCAATTGAATGCCATCAGCCATCTTCATTAATTGATCTTTGTTTTTGTGGACCTCTGGTGTGTTAGACTGAATTAATCCTCAGTTTATAGTAATCAATTAACATTCTTCCATCGTCATCATCATCATTATTACCATTATTATTACTTATTTGGTCATCATGCACCATTCTCAACTTCTTTACAGGGCAAATGTATTTTTGCATCATGTATGTTTGCGTTTTTAACTGATATAAATAGTACTAAAAGATTTATTTTCTTTTTTCAGTCATTGTTATTTTAAATATATATCTATGACATTCTATAAATATCCAACTAATGCTTTAGGATGCAGCTGGTATTCCTTTATAATCCTCCACTACATTTTAAATTTATTCTCTGGTGTTGGATACCTCAGTTACCTCAAACTCTCCACTCTCACAAACACTTGGGAGGGATTTCTATTTGCCCATGTGTTTCAACACTTGCTGTTTCACTACTTTCTCATTTTTGCCCATCTGGTGGACATGAAGTAGTATTTCATTGCTGCTTTAATGTGTTTTCTTGAGCATTACTTCCTATTTACGTATAACACTTTGGGTTTCTCCTTCTGCAGAGGGCCTATTATATTAGCCAGGATATACTAGATTATGCTGCTCTAACAAACAACCAAAAACTCTTATTGGCTTAAAAGAAGAAATGTTTATTTCTTGTTCTTGCTGGTTGTCAGAGAGGTTCTAGGCCTCAGCCACTCAGGGACTCAGGACAATGGAGCAGCCATAAGCTTAGATATTGCCAGTTGTTATCCCAGAGGAAAAGAATGCATGGTGAATCGTGTATTGGCTCCGAGCTTCCATCCAGAAATGCCACACATTATATCCACGCACATTTCATTGCCATAGCTGGTTACATGGCCACAGTTAACTTTAAGGATATGGTAAAGTACAATCCTACTATGTGTCCAGAAGGAAGAGAATGGAAACTATTCAGTGAACATCACTAATGACAACCATTGTCTGTCCTTCTGTTCAAAAACTATTCTATTTGGGTTTTTTCCACTTATAAAAACTACTCTCTCTCCCTACATAAGATAATTGTCTAAGCATTTGGAGGGAAGGAAATTTTTTTTCTTTCTACCCTTTGAGGGGCCCCTGTAACAAAAGACTGATTAATAAGAGAAAAATAAACAAAAGGCTATTAACATGTATATTTCATATATACACCAGAGAAACTCAGGAAAGAGGAATGTAAAGAGATGGCTTGAATGCAGGTTTATACAGCATCTTCAACAAAGAACAATACATTTGTAGAGAAATGGCAGGGCAAACAAAAACAAAAACAAAACACCCCACACTCATTTTTAGCCTTCCAAGGTGGTGAATATGGGAAACTAATGGTAGAGAGAGGCTAGTTAGTAAAGTTTGCATGTAGATTCCTCTGGTAACTCCAGGATGGGAGGGTCTAAAGTTATCTCTAGTGATTAGCTTTCATTTTCCCTGGTAGAGAGGGAAGTAGGGATACCTTTGAGAATTTATGTTACGCTTTTAGGCAAATGGGAGAAGGACAGGGAGATTTTCTTGTATTTGCTTTTTCTCAATTGCCCTTAGCTCGAAATAATCCTTATACCAAAGTGGCATATTTTAGGATGGCATATTCTGGTTTCCTTTTACATTCCTCCCTGTCATCTACACTCTCCATCCCAGGAATGTATATGGTTCCTTGCTTTGGTCCTGATTTCCTCTTCTAGGAGTAGCTACCTTGCCCTTTGCTCTCCATAACCCTTGGCTGTACCTTCTGGAAGATTCATTCCTTTCCATCATCCTCACTGGCCTTATCTAACACAGACATCAGCACATTTCCTGCCCATTGATGGTTGGGGACCCTAGAGTCATTTTAAGGTTCACAGGGTCATAAAGTTTATGCTCATAATTTCTTTGGTCATGCAATACTTTCTAAAACCTTGGGAGCCTCCCTATTTGTTTCATTCTAATCAGTTCCCTGTGACAGGGCTCATCCACAGCCATTTTCCAGATGTATTTCTTGGATTTGTTAGATTTCTTGCTCACCCTAATCCCCAACCTTTCTTTTTTACATAATTGCAGGTAAGGTATTAAGTTTATCAGGCTGTTGTAGGAGAACTGCACATTTAGTATCTTAATGCCATTTTGTCAGATTAAAAGAAGCTGCTGATGCCTCACCTTTAGTCGAACCTTCATTTTGAGACACCTTTATCCATTCAACGGTTTTGATCAATGGATGAAATAATCAACAACTTGACATGATCCTTGTCAAAAGGCTGAGATTTTAATCAATGTTGTCCTTCCAAGCTCTCCTCATTTTTCCTTTTACTTGTGAGGGTTGAGAAGCAGTTATCACTTCCAACTGTGCAAGACCCCATTTTCCGGTCCCTCTCAATCTCTTCCCATTCCTGCTTGGAAATGTGCCAACTGCTTTCTGCTTATTTCAAATGCGGTCAACAGAAACTAATGCTCACTATCATCTTCCTTTCCCCCAGGTTTAAGACCTACCTTGCAAGTTATTGCAGATGACAGTTTTATCCAATATTTTGCACTACATGACATAAAATGCTATCCCTCCAACACCTGCTTACAGTTTCCTTGCTGCCTGGTGATCAGCTCCTAAGCCATTGCCACATATTCCAGATTATATTGTTATGTTGGGATCCCCTTCCTATATCATTAGGATAGATTAAATTAGGCTAGGTGACAGACAACCATAAAATCTTAAGGGCTTGAAACCACAAATGAGTATTTCTAGGTCACTGCAAGTCAGCAGGGTCTCCACTTATCACAGCCGCTCAGAGACCCAGGCTAATGGAGTGGCTACATCTCTAACATTGCTTGTCACCATGCCAAGGGGAAAGAAAATGTGCTAACCAGCACAATGATTCTTAAGCTTCTGCTTAGAAGTGCCACTTGTCATTTTTACTGAAATTTCATTGATTGATCAAGCTGTACAGCCACCCCTAACTCCAATGAGGCAGGAAAGTGTAATCCCATCATGTGTCCAGGAGGAAACCAGAAATATTTATGAAACCTATGACTATCTTACATAGTTTGTCCATTTTCATTGTAGTTCCTGTCATTTTCTTGTTGATTGTTAGAGCACTGGTAGGGTCTAGAAGATAGTGATGCCTCATCAATTTTAAACACCGAAAAGATCTTATCCCTACCATTTGTCTGTTAACTGTGGTCTCCTTCACCAAGTAGACATACTTTATGTTGATGTAGATCAATTCATTGATTTTTCCAGATTGAACTTTGTGCATTGGGGATCTTGCTCAAGAAATCCTTCCCTGGGACGCGTGGGTGGCTCAGTCGGTTAAGTGTCCAACTCTCGATTTTGGCTCAGGTCATGACCTCAGAGTTGTGAGATGGAGCCCTACCTTGTGCTGTGTGCTGGGCATAGATCCTGCTTAAGATCCTTTCTCTCCTTCTTCCTCTGCCCCTCCCTCTACCTGCTTGCATTCATGCTCTCTTTCTCTAAATAAAAATTTTTTAAAAGAATTTTTAAAAAGTTAAGTCTTTTCCTATCCCAAGGTCACAAGATGTAATCATATACTTTCTTCTATCACCTTCATCTTATATTTTCCTCATTTAGATTTTTAATGCATCTAGAATTCATTTTTAAGGGGTTATGCAGAAATATTTTATTTTAATCCTTAAAATAAGCCAGTATTTTCAATATCAACTATGAAGTTCACTATTTCTCTGCTGACTTGTGATTCCATCTTGATCATATTTCAAATTCATTACATCTACTTTTGCTCCATGAATCTGTTTGTCTCTCTCTTTTATAAGATTTTATTTTTAGAATTTTATTTTTACACCTAACGTGGGGCTTGAACTCACAACCCCGATATCAAGAGTTGCATCTTTACCTACTGAGCCGGCCAAATGCCCCCTGTTTCTTTTTTCTTTTTTTTTTTTTTTTAAGATTTTATTTATTTACTCATGAGAGACACAGAGAGAGAGAGAGGCAGAGACACAGGCAGAGGGAGAAGCAGGCTCCATGCAGGGAGCCCGATGCGGGACTCAATCCTGGGTCTCCAGAATCATGCCCTGGGCTGAAGGCAGCACTAAAATGCTGAGCCATCCAGGCTGCCCCAAATGCCCCTGTTTCAATTCTAGTTCTACATTATTTTTAGCACTATGGCTTTGTGAAGTGTGTTAATATGTATTAGAAAAATTATTTGCTCTTCTTCAAAGTTGTCTTAATTATCTGTGAATTTCTGGTCTTCCCTACAAATTTCAGAATCAATTTGTTATGTTTCTAATTTATTCTTGATAGAAATTCTACCAAATGTATTAATTAATTTTACCTCTTTGTGATGTTAAAATTTTTCATTCTTTACCATACTATATCTCTCCACATATTCTTGTCTTCATTTATGTCTTACTAGAGTTTTAACGCTTTTCTTGTGCATTCTTTGATAAGTTCATTTCTATATATTACATAGTTTTTTTATTTCTATTGTGAATGGCATCTGTGTTTATTATAATTTCTGATTAGTAATAGCTGATATAGAAGAATGCTACTGATTTAAACATTTTTGTTAATATTGTTTGTTAATCTAAAATTTTGTGTGCTAGTTTGTTGCATTTTCTATGCAGAAGATCATATCTATCATTTGGAAATAATTACATCTTGGTCTCTCCTTCTCCAAACCTTAAATCCTCTTTACTTTTTCATCTGCATTATTATAATGACAAGGTTGAATAGTGGTGGAGATACCATTTATCTTTGGCTTGTTTATAATTTTTAATGGCGTGTGCCTTCAGGCATGATGTTTTTTGAGGTAGTCAGTGAAAGCCATAGATCTTCAATGAACTATTTAGCTAGTTTTGGTGGACACAGAACATTTCCTTTACCGTAGAAAGTTCCTTTGTGCTCCTGTACAATCTCTTCTCATTCCAGAAGCAACCACTATTCTTATTTTTTAAAAGATTTATTTATTTATTTGAGAGAGAGAAGGAGAGAGAGAACACGCGTGTGAACTCGTGTGAGTGGGGGGGGGGCAGAGAGAGAGAGAGAGAGAGAAGCAGACTGACATGGGGCTCAATCCCACAAAGCTGAATTCATGACCTGAGCTGAAATCAGGAGTCGGTCACTCAACTCACTGAGCCACCCAGGAGCCCCCACTATTCTTATTTTTATCATTATATATTAATTTTGCCTATTCTTGAATTTCATGTAAATGAAATTATGACAGAATGAATATTCATGTGTCTAGTTTCTTCGAACTGATATAATGTTTTTGAGATTCACCTCATTGTCACTTGTATCAGTAGTTTCTTCCTGTTTACTCCTTGGTAGGCTTTCATTGCTTTACTATACCACAGTTTATTTGTTCTCCTTCTAAATTTTTATTTATTTATGATAGTCACACAGAGAGAGAGAGAGGCAGAGACATAGGCAGAGGGAGAAGCAGGGCTCCATGCACCGGGAGCCCAACGTGGGACTGGATCCCGGGTCTCCAGGATCGCACCCTGGGCCAAAGGCAGGTGCTAAACCGCTGTGCCACCCAGGGATCCCTGTTCTCCTTCTAATGGGCATCTGAGTTGTTTCCAGCTTGGTACTATTATGAGTAAAACTGCTATGAACATTCTTATACAACACTTTTTGTTTGTTTGATTTATTTATTTTTGAGAGAGAGCGAGAGAGAGAACACATGTTGAGTTGGGAGAGGGGTGGAGGGAGAGAGAATCCTCAAGCAGGCTTCCTGCTGAACCCAGAGCCCGAGGTAGGGCTTGATCCCAGGACCAGGAGATCATGACCTGAACCAAAATCAAGAGTTGGCTGCTCAACCACCTGAGCCAGCCAAGTGTCCCTATATAAGGCGTTTGTGGACGTATGTTTTTATTTATCTAGGAGTGGAATTGTTTGGTCATAGAGTATATGTATGTTTAACTTTTTAAGAAACCACCAGTTTCCTGCAGTGGTAGTTTAATTGTATACTCCTACCTGCAATATATGAGAGTTCTAGTTGCTCTACATCCTCTATAACACTTAGTATTGTTGTCAATATTTTTCACTTTAGCCATTATATCAGGGATGTATTGTTCTACTTATCCTCGTATCAGACTGGTGCCTAGTTGTTGTTTTAATTAGCATTTTTCTAATGACTAATGCTTCTGAGTACTTTCATCATTCACTTACTAATCATTGGTATACTTTCCTTTGTAAAATGTGTTTTTGCCCATTGAAAAAAACTGTTGTTTGTATTTTTTTTAAGATTTTACTTATGTATTTATTTGAAAGAAAGAGAGAGAGGGAGAGAGAGAGAGAGAGAGAACACAAGCAGGGGGGAGAGGCAGAGGCAGAGGGAGAAGCCAAGCAGAGAGCCCACCATGGGGCTTGATCCCAGGCCACTGAGGTCATGACCTAAGCTGAAGGCAGACATTTAACCAACTAAGCCACCCAGGCACCACTGTGTTGTTTGTATTTTTATCATAGAGTTGCAAGAGTTCTTTATATGTTGTGGATACAAGCCTTTCATCAGATATACGTGTGGTGAATATTTACTCTCACTCCATAGCTTGCCTATTTATTTTCTTGATGGTGCTTTCCAATGAATAGAAGTTTTAAATCTTGCTGAGGTCCCATTTATCAATCTTGTCTTCTATGGTTTATATTTTCTGAAGCCTCTCTAAGAAATCCTTGCTTTCTCAGGGGTCACAATGATATTTCCCTAGTGCTTCTGGTAGTTTTATTATTTTAGCCCTTATGTTTCAATTTATGATCCGTATCAAATTGGTTTTTGCATTCAGAATAATGTAGGGGTTGAAGTCTTTTTTTCCCATGGATATTCAGTTGTTGCAGTACCATTTTTTTTAGGACATTTTTCTTTCCCCACTGAATTGCTTTGACATTTTTGTCAAAAATCATTTGACTGTATATCTGTGGGTCTATTTCTGGATGCTGTTTGATTCCATTGATTTGACTATCCTTCTACCAACAGCAAATCATGTTGGCTACATTTTGGGTTTTTTTTTCTTTTGGTCTGCAAATGTCATTATTGTGTTTTCATATTTTGAAGAATATTTTTGTTGGAGATAGAATGTATGTTTGCAGACTTTTTCTTTTAGCACGTCAAAATTGTCATTCCATTTTCCTTTTGGTTCTATAATTTGGGTGCAAAATCTTCAAATTTTACTATTGCTCCTTTGAAAGTAATGGGTCTTCACTCTCTGGATGCTTTTAAAATTTGCTATTTAGCTTTGGTTTTTAGCTATTTGACTTTTAAGTGCTTAGATGTGCCTTCCTTTGTATTTACTCTGCTTGGGTTTCAAATGAGCATCTTGAATCTGTACATTGATATCTCTGATCAGTTTTGGAAAGTTTTTGGTCTTTCTCTTCCAATTTTACTTCTATTTCATTCTCTCTCTCCTCTCCTCTGAGACTCCAGTTGCACATATGTTTAAGCTTTTGATTGTGTCCCACATGTCTCTTGTGCTCTGTCCTTTCCATTCTTTTTTCTCTGTGGGCTTCAGTTTGGATAATTTATATTGATATTTGAGTTCACCAACCCTGTCTGTTCCCCTTAAATCCATCCAGTGAATTTGTAATTACAGATATTATATTTTGCAGTTCCAGAAAATCTGTTTGATATTTTTATAGCTTAAAATTCTCTGTTCAAGTTTTCTTTTTAACGATTTGGTCATACTTTGCATTTTTCTCTTTGACATATTTGCAATAGTTATTTAAAATGTCTTGTCTGCAAAATAAAATGTCTTGTCTGCTAACCACAAAATCTGGGGTATCTGTGGGTCTTCTTCTATTATTGTTTTTTCTCCTGAAAATATGTGATCACATTTTCTTGCCTTTTCACATGCCTTAGAATTCTTTATTGTACACCAGATATTGTATGTACATGAGCTTAGACTGAAGATGATGACATTTTCCCCAGATAGGTTTTACCCTTTCTTTATCAGACAGATAAGGAGCCTATCACAACAGTATGATTAGAAAATGAACCAGATTGGGGTGGGGTTGTAGTTTTGTTAGTCCCTACCTCCTTGGCCATAAGATATCATGGGATATTCATTTATGCCTTTCAGAGGTTTAAACTTAGCTCTTTAGCCTCGCAATCAACATGGCAACAAAATTTGGTAAATATCATAAGAGAGAGCTATTTATTTGACAAAACCGCTCCTTCTCTAGCAGGATTTTGTCTCCTAAGCATTGTGAGTCTGTGGGAAATTTCACTTTGTTATTCCACACCCTCCACACCCACCCTCAGCTTCCTGTGTCGCTCAAGCACTCAGCAAATGTTCTGTGGGAGAAGACTGAGAGCCACCATCAATTTCCCATCTCTCATCCTTATTATTCCATTATCCTTCCCTCCAGCCCAAGGAGGAAGTGGCTCCCACCAGGCTCTGAATCCCAACCCTTTCTGCCTTCTTAGAGATCTTTATGTACCACATATCATACCCCTTCTCCCCCATGCAACTTGTCTTCATCTTCCTCTCTTGGTATCTTCCCATAACACATAAATTCAGGTCTCTTTATATCTTAAAAAACAAAAAACACTGAAACCTTTTTTTCATGTGTGTGCTCTTCAACTACTTGTCCTTCCATTCACCCATCCACTTGTTCATAAAGCTGCAGTTGAACACCTACAATGTCCCAGGCAATATTCTAGGTGGAATACTGCATGAACAAGAGAAAGTCCTGACTCATGGAAATTATATTCTATGGAGGGATACAGAAAATAAACACATAAGCAAGTAATATAGTCAGAAGGTTAGTAAATTCTAAGGGGGGAAAATCAAGCAGATGAAAGGAGTTGGAGATGACTGGGGATGGGGACTAGGCGAGTATCACTTCATAAAGAGTGGTCAAGGAAGCCTTCCATGGTAAGGTAACATCTGAACAGAGACCTGGAAAAAGTAAGGGAATGAGCTATATGGACACCTGCAAGAAGACTGTCCTAGTCAGGGGGAATAGCACCTGCAGAGGTCTTGAGGCAAATATGCCTAGTGTATTCAAAGAACCATAAGGAAGGGAGCAAGAAGAGGAAGCAAGGAGGAGAGTGACAGATGAGATCATAGGAATAGCAGGGGGCCAGGTCATGCAGGGCTTTTTAAGCCAATTTAAGGATTCAGTTTTTACCTTGGAGAAATCTGGAGGAATGAAAATTTGCCTATATTTAAAAGGATCACCCTAGGTGTTGTGTAGATAGTAAATTTGAAAAGGAAGCAAAGAGACAGACTAGGATGCTATTGCAACACAGATATGTGACGAAGATGGCTTGGACCAGGGTGGTAGCCGTGGAGGTGGAATGAGGTCATGAACGGTGGAATGAGGTTATGAATATATTTTTAAAGTTGATTTAGTAGGATTGCCAATGTGGAGTTTGCAAGAAAGAGGAAAATCAAGGATGACTGCAAGGCTTTTGGCTCTCTTGAAAGAATGGAATGAAGTCGTCATCACCTGAGATGGGGAAGACTATAGGACAAAAGGTTTTTTTCGGTTTTATTTTATTTCCAAATGAGGAGGAGGTGGAAATTATACTTTTGGTGGGAGACAAGTGGAGATGCTGAATAGGTAGTCAGATATACAGAATTCAAGGACACATTCCAAACTGGAGATTTAAATTTGAGAGTTGTCAGAACATAGATAATATAGAAAGCCATTGGAGGATGAGATGACCAAGGGAATGGGCACAGAGCCAGAAGAAAAAAGTGCTGAGTACTAAGACCTGGTGTTCTCTAACACGAAGAAGTTGGTGGGAAAAGAAAGACCAGCCCAGGAGATTAGAAGGAGCAACCAATGAAGGGAGGAGAAAAGCAAGAGATGGGAATGTTCTAGAAGTAGAAAATGTTTCAAGAAAGGGAGTGAATGAATCAAGGGAGAGAGTGAAAAGACTGATGATGCAAGAGAGAGAGAGTGGCTGGAGTGATGTCCTCAAGGAGATGAGAGAATGCAAGAAGGGACCAGCCTCAGTAGGAGCACCCCGTCTCACCCATAGCACCAGGGGCAGGCAGAGCAAGTAGGCCCAGTTGCTCTTTCTCCTCTTCTGTCTCTGCTCTTCTCAAGGGTGGTTTTCCCCTTCTGCCTCCCCCCACCCCACCACTTTCCTGGTCTCAGACCCATGAAGCACACCACCAGGGTAATCAGATCAGGGTCTTCCCATGTGCAACGTCTTAGACAAGTGCTAGACCTGGGCAGGACTCTGATGTTATTCACTTACCAAATTCTTTCCATTCCTCAGGGTCATCTAGCAGCCCATCTCCTCTGGGCACCCTTCCCTGACCTCCACAGCCCCAGCCCACACTGCTCCGAATCCCCTCCCCGCCACTTCCTCCTCCAACCCCAAGACTGGCATTGAGGAGCATCATCCTTAGAGACCAAGGTTGGAGTGAGGATGAAGGCCCTAATTTTTAGTTGCATTTTGACACATCACCAGGAGGGGGCTCAGGATAGCAAGTGCGGCTGTCAACCAGAGTAGGGACAACTTGTAAAAGGTTCAGGAAGTTGGAGACAATCTGTCCCTTCTGGAATTTGCAGACCGCTTGCGCATGTGCTAGCCTGCTTTATTAGTCCTGCGTGCTTCAGAGCCCAGGGGGAAAATACCTTCAGGTGCTCTCAGTGAGAAACAGTTGGTGACTCAGCAGGCCCTGGAGGAGACTGGGCAGGACTCTTTCAGAGGAAAAGGAGGCAAAGACCCAGAACAGCTGCTGACCCATTAGCCTGGTCACATGTAGCGTCCTTGGCAGGGCTGGGAGGAGAGCCCTGATGTCCTGGTTTCCAGCCTACTATCCCATCTGCACCCCACCCCTCCCAGCCTGGGTTGAGGCATTCATGCCAGAGTTCAAACTTTCTTCCAGCTATAACAATAGGAGGGATGGGGTGGGGGAGGGGGCCTGGCTAAGGAGCCTGGAGGAGAATAAGCTGGGGTCCTGCCCTGAGGAATTCTGGAAATTACATGGGACAAGCAAAGAACACTGGGCAGCACATGTGAAAACCAACCAGAGCTGAAGGTGACATGTGTTTCTTGAAGATGGCAGGGAAATAAGTGGATTTGTCCAGTTTGAGAGGCCTACCTCTGATAGACTGCCCGTCCTTGAGGTGATAGGGAACTGAGTGGTGTGAATATTCACAGAAGTGTGGAGGGTGTGAAGGATGATTCAGGGTGACCACATTTTGATATAATGCTGACCCTCACAGAGCAGAACGGGGAATTTCTAGGGTGAGTAGAGACACCCCAGAGGTGGCTGGGACATTCCTCAGAGGTGGCCACGCACCTCTCCGAGTGGATAAAGTCATTGCAGCTGCTCAAGGCCCTGTTTGGAAACCCAAGGCCCATCACGGGGTTTGGCTGTGGAGGTGTCGGGTTTCCTCAGAAAGTCTGGTTGTAGAGATTTCTTTAGAAGTTATATTTGTGATGATCTCATCATCATGGGAAACGAGGAAAGAAGAAGAGATGCCAAATATGTTATTGTGCTGAAAATCCTGTTTTAAGAAAACAATCGCAAAATTGTAATTCATTAGCAACTGCTTGACACAAAAATAGAAAAAGTAGCTAAGCCAATAAGAACTAATCCCCCCCTCTGAGACAGGGAGTGTCTTTGGGGATTGGGCCCTGGGGAGAGAGCCCACTTCTGGTGGCAGAAGCAGGGTGGGACGGAGGGCTGACTGGGGACCCTGCAGCTCGCAGAGCCTGCGTACCGCGGCCTGGGCGGCTCCCCAAGATCAGCCACCTGAGGGGCCACTTCCAGCACACACCGGATGTCCCCAGACCAGAGGGACACCGGGCGGAGGGAAGCCGGCAAGAGCAAGGGCTGGGATCGGTGGTCTCCCTCGTGGCTGGGTGCCTGGGTGCTCGGTGGCTTAAGCGGCTGCCTCGGCTCAGGTCATGATCTCCAGGTTCTGGGGTTGAGCTCACTTGGGGCTCCCTGCTCCGCAGGGAGTCTGCGTCTCCCTCTGCCCTTACCCCCTATTCCCTCTCTCTCTCTTTCTCAAATAAATAAATAAAATCTTAAAAACAAAAAAGACTCTCTCCATTTCCCTTTGCTCCTGTTCCCTCTGCCCTGCCCCACCCCTGCCACCTGCTTGCATACTTTCTCTCTCTGTCAAAAAAAAGAACTGGCTGGTGAATAATGCCCCACTCAACTCAGGAGGATGGAATAAACTGTTCTCACTATTGGGGCAGTGAAGCTTTCCCTTGTGTCCTTGACCAGGGCTGGGACCATGGTCAGATGTGTCCTGAAGACTCCCAGGCACAGCATCTCAAGTCCAGCTAAAATCAAGTGGCCATAAGGAGTCCCCGTAAATGAAAAGAGCAATACAAGCATTTACGATTTAGCACCTGGATTTCTGGATTTCAAGCGGCTTATCCACGGTCTTCCTCAGAAGGTCTCCACTGCTGGCTTCTCGTGTGGGGCCCCTTGATCTCCAAGCCCGGGGCTCTTGGTCTTATTCTTCTAGCTGGAACTCCTGTTCTGTTCTGTGCTCTCTTCTCTGACCCTGTCATAGGCCAACAGGACCAGGGCCAGGGGCACACAAATGAGGCCCCTGTGACGCAACACTGAAGGAGGTGCTCACTCTCAGGGTTGTGCAAGTGCTGATCACTGAGTTATTTGCACGTGACTAGAAGTCAGAAAAAAAAAAAAAAACACAACAAAAACAACTCCCAATATGAGGGAAAAACGTCTCCTGGCACCACAGTGCTCTTTGACTTCTGTTGTATTGTTTCTTAACTCCATCCCAGCCCTCCTGTTTGGAAAACCACCCTGCCCCTCCAGCAGCAGGACAGACTCCAAGACAGATTCCTGGTATCAGGAGCTCTGGAAGCCTGGGA
Source organism: Canis lupus baileyi (assembly GCF_048164855.1). Taxonomy (NCBI): domain Eukaryota; kingdom Metazoa; phylum Chordata; class Mammalia; order Carnivora; family Canidae; genus Canis; species Canis lupus. The sequence continues at coordinate 40,395,155 of NC_132869.1, forward strand.
TGGAGGAGGAAGAGGAAAGCAGGAGGAGGGCTGACAGCTTCCACCAGGGATAGGGGAGAAGGCCAGACACTGGAGAGGTTGGGGGTGGGGGGAAGAAGAGGGGACAGTGGGTCAGATAAGGGCAGCTAGTTATACAAGCCTGGTTAGGAGACGTTTTGGGATTTTTGCAGTGTATAGGTCGCATGGAGAGGGGTAAGGCATTCTTGAAGGATCCCGTGTGGCCATGGGATTGTGGCCAGTTCCACGCTTTTTCAGGCTGCTCCTGTTATGTTGCCAGCCAGCTGCTTCCAGCTGGAAGTTTGGATCTAGACACCTGAAGTCTACTCCAACACTAGAGTGCCAGGAATAAAAAGCAGAAAGCGTGAACGTGCAGTGGTCGCTATGCTCTATATTCAAACCTACACTGGATCCGGTCATTTAGGGGAAACTTGGTGGCCTTAGACAGTCTGGGTGGGCGGGCGAGCTGGCTCCAGATGGCAGCCCTGTGTGCCCTTAAATGAATGGGTGGGCCTGGGTGGGGTTGTAGCCTTTGCCAAAACATCAGGGACTTGAGACCCAAAAATGCAAACAAGTCGGCAGGTAATGTGCAGCCTGAATAGGGGAAGGTCAAGGCCACGATATTGGGAAGTGTCCTGGGGAACTTGGAAAAAATGCCCAAAAGGGCCCCAGCGTGCGTGGCCAGGACTTATGTCTCTTACGGAAACGTAGAGTTCTGCGTATTGTTCCTCGGTGAGGAATGCGGGTGTCTCAGAGCTGCTTTCTGAAAGATGGGCCGCTTAGCTGCTCTAAGGAGCCAACCCCCCCACACATCTTAAGGCTGGGTTAGGGAATCCAGCCTGCTTGACTTCAGGGTATTCCGATAGAGGAGGAAAATGCTTGTCCTTCTGTATGTTAAAGGAAGCACAAGGAAGCTGTCTCTGAATTTTATCAGCAGCTCAGAACTTCTATTCTGGGGAAAGGAATAAGAGGGTCAGACCCCCCCGCCCTTGCCAGAATGATGCTCTGAAGTTCCTTCCAGAGGCCCCGGGGAGGAAGAGGGTCACTATTCATCCCTCATCAGTCCTGAATGAGCAACGGCAGCTCTGGGGCCTGGCCAAGGGCTGGCGGCAATCCAGGGTATAGGTGGCAGCTCCCCAATGCCTTCGGGAGCCAGACACTTCTGACTTTCTCCTCGGCCACCCTAGGCTTTTGTCCCCATGGTTGCGGGATGGTTGCTTTACAACCGGTTGTGTCTGCACTTTGGGCACAGAGAAAAGGAAGAGCAAAGGCAAAGGGCAAAGGCACATGCCAGCTACGCAACACTGAAGGAGGTGCTCACTCTCAGGGTTGTGCAAGTGCTGATCACTGAGTTAAGTTATTTAAAAAAAAAATATTTTATTTATTTATTCATGATAGACATGGGGATGGGGGCAGAGACACAGGCAGAGGGAGAAGCAGGCTCCATGCCGGGAGCCCGTCGCAGGACTCGATCCCGAGACTCCAGGATCACGCCCTGGACCAAAGACAGGCGCTAAACTGCTGAGCCATCCAGGGATCCCCTCCTTATTATTACTTTCAAAAAAGTTTCATTATAGTAAAATATACACAGGATAACACGTACCCATCTCTACCATGCCTGAGTGCATGGTTCCGTAGCATCACGTACATTCACTGTTGTGATGCAACCCATCCAGAACCCTTCCCATCTCGCAAAACAAACCCTATACCCACTCGGCAGCAACCCCCCATCCCCTCCTCCTCCAGGCCCTGGCAACCACGCCTCTCCTCTTCGTCTCTAGGAATTTGACTACTTCAGGGACCTTATGTAAGTGGAATCATACCTCCTTGTCTTTTTGTGACTGACTTAGTACACTTAGCACAGTGCCCTCAGGGTTCATCCACGTAGTAGCATGTGTCAGAATTTCCTTTCTTTTTTTTTCTTAGAATTTCCTTCCTTTTTAAGGCTGAATAAGGTCCCATTGTATGTATCACCACATTTTGTTTAGTCATTCATCTATCAATGGCCAACTGGGTTGTTTCTACTTTTTGGTTATTGTGAATTATGCTGCTATGGGCATAGGTGTACAAATATCTCTTTGAGACCTTGCTTTCAATCTTTCCGGTTTGTACTCAGAAGTGGGACTGTTGGATCCCACTGTGATTCTATTTTTACCTTTTTGATGAACCACCATGCTGTCTTCCCTAGTATAAGCCTATTCCTTGAACAACTTTTTCCCAAAGCCCCACCCAATGAGTTTCACTTCCATCTCATTGGCCACAATGGGTCATGTGGCCACTTCTAGCTGCAAGGAAGCCTGGGAAATGATGTATTTTTGACCAGGCATAGAAAAACACTCTGCACCCTGGAGATTCCTGAATACTGGGATGGTCAGTCTAGCTGTTTGTGTCAAGGCCAGGTGTCTGAGTCTCAGCTGAGCCTGTCCTGCAGGCACTCTGTCTATTCCCTGCATTGGCTGCTAACCTTTTGGGGGTATCAGCACCCTCCCAAGCTGCTGCTTCCAGTAAGGAGAGGCAATACTCACTTCCTTCCCTCCTAACCTGTTCTCTTGAGCAATTACAATAAAGTCTCCTTGCTGCTCCACACCAATATAAGCTGCCCTGTGCTATTCCTTCACTGTCCATCATGGCGGAGTCATACTTCTGCTGCCAGACATAAGTCCTCTGGGACAGGACCTGTGTCACCATTGCAGGGCACAAGGCAGAGGACTGACTCTTGGTGGAGGTAAGGAGAATGCATTCTTCTAGATTAGCTATATGCCACCTCCAGGTGCTGCAGGGCTGCAGGGCTCCTGGCTCTCTCAGCCTAGGGACGCCTCTTCCTTGGATGTTTCTCCTCAGGTTGTGGGGTCTAGTGGGGGCTACTCATCCTGAGACCTATGAGGTCAGGCCCAGGCTGGACAGGCCCTGATAGGGCAGGGGGAGCAATATGGCTTGGTGGGGAGGGTCATGACCTCAATGGGGAGGCTTATGAACTTGGAGGACTCTGGACTAGGTAGCCAAGCCTTGAACCCCTCTCTCTGCCCCCATCCCTAGAAGCAGTTACATAGACATAGCCAGTATCAAACTTATATTCAGAAACACATGTGCCCTTAGATTCAAATACAGAACTGTTTACAAACACACATACCCGTGTACCACTGCCACAGAATTAATTTTTTTTAAATTTTTATTTATTTATGATAGTCACACAGAGAGAGAGAGAGAGGCAGAGACATAGGCAGAGGGAGAAGCAGGCTCCATGCACCAGGAGCCTGACGTGGGATTCGATCCTGGGTCTCCAGGACCGTGCCCTGGGCCAAAGGTAGGCGCCAAACCGCTGCGCCACCCAGGGATCCCCAGAATTAAATTTAAATTAGAATTAAATTTGCATTCAGCACTTAAATTCAAGGGGGCAAATCCTGTTCCCCTACTTAATAGTTTGATCCTTTAGGACATTATTAAACTGTTTGTGTCTCAATTTTTTTACTTGTAAAAGTGAGGATAATAAGAGCATTCCCCTCGCTGATTTGTGATTATAAATGAGATAAAATAGTAAAGAGCTTACAACAGTGGTTACAACAGCTTACAGAGGTGACCTGCATCCATTCCTATTTCCGGAGCCCCCTCCCCTTTCTCTGCTGCCACTTGGTGGTGGGCCTGGCAGAAGCACCAGCTCGGAGTCCTTTTCGTTCAGCCTCAGGTTTCTCATGTGTAAAACGGGGATATTGTCTACGCGGCGGAGCTGTTGTAAGGATCTAAAGAGGCCCAGCAGGGAGAGCTCCGAGTCTAGACCCCGGCCCACAGAAGCCTTGCTGCACTTCAGCTGCTCCTGCCTGTAAGTGACGAGGAACAGGTCAGAGAGCAGGTGCAGGCGTGGGATGACCCAAGGCCCGGGCCCGACCCCCATCTCCTCCCAGGCTGGAGCTGGGGCCTCTAACGACAGAGCCGGGGAGGGGAATCAGAGCTGCTCCCCGCTTGGAGCCCGGCCTGGGGCTGGGGGCAGGGCTGGCCCGAGGGTAGGAGGAAAAGAGGAAAACCAGCTCAGTGGAAATTACCCTGCGGTTGGCTCAGGCGCCCACGACACTGTATTTATAGAGAGCTCCTGCAGCTCTTAATTCCTCGCAGCCGGGTTAACCCTTTCCAGGCCGCGGGCCCAGCCCGGGGGCGGAGGGAGAACCCAGAACCCGGGTGGTCGGCGGGCAGTCACCTGTCCCTGTCCCCTCGCGCAGAAAATACACCCCAGACCCTAGGAGTGTGGGAACGGGGCGGGGGATGCGCCCGAGCAGAGCGCCCCCCACCTAACCCCGGGGGCAGGGGCGGGGTCAGGGGCGGGGGATGGGCCGGAGCAGAGCGCCCCCCCCACCCCCACCGGAGTCCGGGGTCTGCTCCGGGGTCTCCGGGGTCAGGGGTGGGGATGGGCCCGAGCAGAGCGGGGGTGGCCCCCCAACCCCGGGATCTGCTCCGGGGTCAGGGGTGGGGGATGGGCCCGAGCCGAGCGGGGAGGGGGACAACGGGGGGATCCCAACCCTGGGGTCTGCTCCGGGGTCAGGGCGGGGATGGGCCCGAGCCGAGCGCCCCCTCCGCCCACCCCGGGGTCTGCTCCGGGGTCTGCTCCGGGGTCGGGGGCGGGATGGGCCCGAGCAGAGCGCCCCCCACCCCGGGGTCAGCTCCGGGGTCTGCTCCGGGGTCAGGGGCGAGATGGGCTCGAGCAGAGCGGGGGTGGGGTGGGGGGGCACAACCCTGGGATCTGCTCCGGGGACAGGGGCGGGGGATGGGCCCGAGCAGAGCGCCCCCCTCCCCCCACCCCGGGGTCTGCTCCGGGGTCAGTGGGGGATGGGCCCAAGCAGAACGCCCCCCTCCCCCCCGCCGGAGTCCGGGGTCTACTCCGGGGTCAGGGGTGGGGATGGGCTCGAGCAGAGCGGGGAGGGGGCCCCCCAACCCTGGGATCCGCTCCGGGGTCAGGGGTGGGGGATGGGCCCGAGCCGAGCGCCACCTCCCCCACCCCGGGATCTGCTCCGGGGTCAGGGGCGGGATGGGCACGAGCAGGCCGGAGGGGGGGGGGGCCCAACCCTGGGATCTGCCCCGGGGTCAGGGGTGGGGGATGGGCCCGAGCAGAGCGGGGCGGGCCCCCCACCCGGGATCTGCTCCGGGGGCTGCTCCGGGGGCTGGGCGGGGAGGGGCCCGAGCCGAGCGCCCCCTCCCCCCCCCCCGCCGGAGTCCGGGGCTGCTCGGGGGAGCTCCGGGGCTGGGGCGGGGTCCGGGCGGGCTCAGGCCTCCGCCGGGGGCCGCGCCGCGGGGCCGATCCCGCCTCTGGGGCGCAGCCCGGCGGCCTTTCCGGGCCCGCGGCTTCCTCGGCCCGCCCCGCCCCTCGGCCTGGCGGGGCCGCCCCCGACCCCCACTCGGGCCCGGCCTGGCGGCGGCGGCCAGTCGCAGCGCCGCGTCCGGGTGTCCCGCGCCCCGGTGCCCCCGGTGCCCCCGCCCCCGCGTGCCGAGAGCCGGGCGGTGAGTGCTTGCGTGGCGCGGGGCGGGCGCGGGGCGCGGGGCGCGGGGCGCGGGCGCGGGCGGCCTTTGTCTGCGGCGAGCGGTGCGGGCCGGGGAGGCCGGGGAGGCCGGGACACCGGGACACCCTGGGACCTGCCCCCGCCCCCGGGAGGCCCTGGCGGAGGCTGGGGGTGCTCGTGGACCCCCGGGCCTCGGGCGTGCAAGGGCCCGGGGGCGCTGTGTCCCTGGTTGGGGCCGCAGAGCTCCCCGGGGCAGCGGGCTGGCGGGGAAGCGCGGTCCCCAGCTTGGGAAGCACCCTGAGCCCCACCCCGAGGAGGGGGAGCTGCCGGGAGGGTGAGGAGCCCCCCCCGCCCCCCCACCCCCGCTCGGCCCCGAGGACGGAGTAGAGGACTTCCGCGGGCAGCAGTGGGCGCGGGGGCGGGGGGGATGGGGGGTCCGGGGGTGAATAGGTGTTGGGGTGGGCGGGGGCGATTGGGCTCGGGAAGTCTCCGGGAGACGGTGGGGGAGGTGGGACGCTTTTATGGAGCGGATTTGGGGACTCGGTGGGGACCCCCTAGAGGGGAGGGAGTTGAATCTGTATCCAAGGCCTTCAGATGCTGTTGGGGGGGGGGATGGGGCATGGGGGAGTTGGCAGGTCTGGTGGCTGAAGGCAGCGAACTGCCAGAAAAGGGGCTTTATTTCTAAGCCAGACCTGCCCTAATGAGAAATGGGTGACAGATGACTCAGAGGCGGATGGATCTATCACCGAGGGGAAACCTTAGGCAAATAGTAAAGCAGGAAAGGACCGGGGGCAGGGGGGAAGAGTCTGTTTGACTTAATTGAGAAAAACAATTTACCTTCAAATTGGATGTGGATAATTATAAATGAGTCAATTTCATCATTAAATTAAGGCCCCAGGTCCTTTTCTTACACGCCTGTCTTTGGCAGTTAGCTTCTGTATTAGAAAGTAATGAAGCCCTCCTGTCTTTAAGAGAGTTCTTAAGAAAAAAAAAAAAAAAAAATTCTTCATTTAGTCCAGGCTCCTCTCACTCTCTCTGGCCTCCCAGAAGTCCCTAGGAAATCTGATGCTGAGTGCAGCCTTCCTCCTAGTCTGGGGGCCTGCACGTGGGTGGGACACTCCGCAGGCCCAGGGAAATTGAGGCCTAAACTTGAAAGGGAAGCTGAAACTTGTCTGATGGGTGGGGCTGATCTGAGAGGTGGGAGGGGTGCAGGGCTCTGGGGCTGTAGGGTGTGAGTGATGGCTCATATTTCCAGCTCATTTCGGAATGGGGATATTTTGGGTGAGTACCGGCCCCTATATCTAGAATCCCTGAGCTTCAGCATTAACACTTAGGCTTAACTATCAAGGGAGGAAACCTTCCTCTCCCATATTAGTACGTGCATCAGAGTCTGACATCAGGACGCTCCTGGAGCCAGAGAAATTTTTCTGCACAACTTCAGGTCAGTGTCGTGAGTGTCAGATTTTGCACTAAGGGACTTTTGAGGGAGTGAGCTTGGCACTCAGTGGCTTCGGCCATGCTTTTATCGATCCCATGACTGCTGTTTGGAGCTCTTCCCTTTCTTCAATGACATCACTGGTGGTTCCTCCCAATTGCCTTCAGTGAGCTTTCCAATTTACTCCAGACTTCTGTGCTGCAAGAAACCGGACCATTCAGTTGGGCCGAGGTGAGAAGAAGCCCGTGTCAATGCAAGCCCGAGGGTGGGAAGGGCTGCTGGGATTGGTGGACCTGTTTTTCCTTCATGTCCCTGGTCCTCTGCTGCTCTGACCTGGCACCCAATGGAAGTAGATGGGCTGAATGTCCGAGATGCTCAGATGCCTGACAGCTGGGTTGGGTGCTTGAACATTTGTGGAAAGGACATTTGTAGGAGCATTGTCCCCTTCTGAAGAGGCTGTGTCCCTCCTCTGGTGAGGTTGACTTCAGAGTCTTCCTAGGGGAATTCCTTCATCCTTGAACCTGTGGTCCTCTCTGGAGCCATAGATGAATCTTCATTCTTTGGAGCGGGACTTAGCCTTGACCGTGAGCTGAGCAATACTGCTTGGGGTTAGATTGGCAGGATGATCACGGGGGTTTTAGGTGGGATTCCACAGCACCCAAGGACTCTCGTAGAAAGTGTTGTAGAGCAAGTCCCTGGCCTGCTGCTGGCTGGTTCATGGTTGGACATGTGAGGTTTGAGTGTGAAGAAAAATGATCCAAATCCAAACAGCCTCCAAAATGATGACCACATGGGGCCTGAGGCTGTGGACTTGATTCATGGGGTCAGGGGAGGAGGAAGAAGGGCAGGCAGGATGATGTCACTGCCCATGAGCTTATTCTCTGAGTGGGTGGCCACTTCTCACTGCGGTCCTCTTTCCACACCCCAGGGCGGGAGTGCCAGGGAGGTCCACCAGCAGGAGGGGGAGGCATGGCCTGGGCCTGGGGGGAGTAAGAGGGTGGGAACTGATTGATGTGATCCATGAGAAATTTCCTGTGGTCTCACATGCATCAAACATCTGGGACAGGGCCCCATGTCCTTTTATGCACCCTTTGGCTGCAGTTTTGCCACCCTTGCAGTATGAGGTTCCAGCTAGGAACGTTGAGTTTCCAGGTTTAGGGGTGGGGTTGTGTCAGATGCTTCATAGACATCATCTCATTTAATCATGTCAGTCCTCTGAAGCAGGGAGTGTCATTGGCTCCATAGTATCATTGGGGAAGCCAGAGCCCAGAAAGGGGAAGTCACCTGCCCAGAGACACACAGCTGGCAAATGCTGGTGCTGGAATATTGTCTGTCTCCAGGACAGGCTCTTTCTGCCCCTCGCAGAGGCAGGTATGGGCTTCCCCTTGTTCTGGAGTCTGGCAAGATGGGCTAACTGTCCCCATGGCGAGGCAGAGAGGACTCACCTGGAGAGCTGGAGGCAGGCTTGATGAAGGCCTCCCAGTCCAAGCCATCGCTGAAAGTACCTGCTTTTCCAGAGGCCTGGTCTTCAGCACATGTATGTCCTCGGAGTCCCCCCCTGCCCTCCAGTTCTGACCGGTGCTCCCACTCTGCCTCTCATTCTCTCTCTCCTTTTTTTTTTTTTTAAATTCATTTATCCATTCATGGGAGACACAGAGACATAGGCAGGGGGAGAAGCAGGCTCCCCGAGGGGATGCGGGACCCAGTCCCAGGATCCCAGGATCACGACCTGAACCAAAGGCAGATGCTCAACCACTGAGACACCCAGGTGCCCCTCTCTCTCATTCTCTTTGTGGTTCAGGGAATGGATGCCTCCTCCACACCTGGAATTTCTTTGGGCATTTGAATATGTCAGAGGGAAACCCACTAAGAGTGGGAAATGAGAAGCATTTTTTTTTTCTTTTATTGGGAGCCCTGGAGTAGGAAAAAATAGTGCCTCTGAGAAGCAGGGCTCCCAGGCCCCGGGGCTTCCCTGGGAGATACTGGAATGTGTGCTGGGGGTTGGGGCCAGCCCTTTACTGGGGGATGTGGGAGCAGCAGGGCCAGGAGGGGCTGGAGCCCACAACGCTTGGCACTGTGGTCTCGCTTGGCACTGTGGTCTCGCATCTAAAGGAGCAAGGGGGAGGTGACCACTAGGGATGGATGAGCCAGACGTAGAGATGGAACCCAATTGTTTGAGTCTGCTGCTTTGGAGCTGGGGTGCAGGTGGGATTCTCGGTGGAAATGGGGTCACAGAAGGAGTAATGGTCTCAGGGACCTGGATGCATAGCCCGACAGAGGAGCTCTTGGCTGGGGAGGGCGGGGACACTCAGCACAGGGGGCCCAGGAGGCCTTGTCCCCATGACTACGGCAATAATAATGGCAGGACTAATTGTTACCGCTGTTTGTGGGTGCTAGGTGCTTTCCCAAGTCCCTTCTGTACATGTTCTTATTTTGTTTTTGTTTATTTATTTATTTTATTTATTTATTTTTTATTTTTTACATGTTCTTATTTTGTTCTCCCAGTAGCCCATGTGGGGTAGGGGTTGTTACTCCTGTTTTAGTGATGGAGGATCAAGTCTCAAAGGGGTCAAGCCGTTTATACTTGGTCCTGTGTCTAGCAAAACTTTTGAATCAGAATTTGAACACAGGGCAGCCTGCTCTCGAGCCCTGGCTGCACCCTGTGGCCCGCAAGGCAGCCTGACATTCTACTTAACAACACAAAAGGCCCAAATGACCCAGATTTTTGGAAAAGGGAAGGTCAATGGGAGAGTAGTTTAGGTCCCTGTTTTATCAATGGCCAAACTGAGGGTCAGAGGATGTTTTCCCAAAGTCATGACGAGGAAATGGCAAAGTCTAGACTTGAAACTGTATCTCCTACACCAGAGTCATCCCCTAAAACACCACGGCTCACTTTTCCCAGGAAGCCTGTTGTGAGGACACCAGCCTAGCAGGGGATCACGGTTACAGCACGGGATGGTGGTGGGAACTTTGAGGGTTGAGGTGACCAAGATCCAGAGCGCCAGTGGGTTTGCCCTAGGGAGCTTAGCAAGTGAGGAATGGAGCCTGGTCTAAAATCCAGAAAAATCTTCAAAGTTGCTGTTTTCCTCTTTGTTAATTGCAAAGGAATGACCTGCTCACCGTCAGAGTCACAGAAGTGTATCAACTACGAAGGAAGAATAGATGCTTGCCCTCCCTCCCCTGCCCTGGGGTTGGGTTCACTGTCAGCCTTTCCCATATACAAACATCCACCTGTCTCTCTTTCTAAGCACACAGACCCCCTCATTCATTCGACAGCGACAGCGCATCAAGCACTCGTCAGGTGCCGGGCCTTTGCTGGAATTAGGATGCAATCGTCCATAGAACAGATGCTGTTCCTTCTCAGGGAGGTTCCCATATGATGTGAGGAAAAGAAAACCGTAATGAGAAGGGAGCCTGGGTGGCTCTGTGGGTTGGCGTCTGCCTTCAGCTCACGGTCCTGGGGTCCAGCCCCACATCAGGCTCCATGCTCAGTGGGGAGTCTGCTTCTCCCTCTCCCTCTGCTGCTCCCCTGCTTGTGTGCTATCTCTCTCTCTGTCAAATGGATAAAGTCTTTAAAAAAAAAAAAAAAAGAAAAAGAAAACTGCAGTGAGTAACAGGGACTTCCCTGGAGTGGCAGATCCGTGCCTGGCTCTCCTGCCAAGGTGACTCTCAGGGTAAAGAGGTGTTACCCATCTCATCCAGGAGGAAGGAACTGTGTTTGCAAAAATGCATGGATCCCCCATCATAGCTCCTAGAAGAGGCCACTATGGGGAAGGAAATAGGAGGACGGGAGGCTGGGGAGGGCTTCAGGGCCAGACCAGGCAGGGCTCTGTGGGCCACCATCAAATACTGGCAGTGACGGCCTGATGCAGCTTATGTTTTTAGAGCAGTTGGCCCGGTTGCGATGTAGAGTCAGGAGCCGGAGTCTAGAAGCGAGTGGGGAGATGAGAGGGAGGGTAGAGAGAGCTCTTGTGGCCATGCAGATCGGGACGGGGATGGGGACCGGGACCGGGACGGGGACTGGGATGGGACGGGACGAGGAAGACTCAGCAGAACGGAGCAGCAGCCCAGGTGGGAGGAAACACTGGGTGGAACCGGATCGGGCGGCAGCACACTTTTTCTGCAAAGGGCCGGAAGGTAAATATTTTAGGCTTTGCGATGATCGCAAGTGCTTTTCTGCAAGTGCTTTTCTGCCGTTGTCTGCCAAGGCAGCCGCAGACAATACATAAATGAAAGGTGGCTGCGTTCCAAGGAAACTTTATTTACAGACACTGAGATTTGAATTTCATGTAATTCCCGTGTCTCATGAAATAGTCTTTTGATCTTCAAGCATTTAAAAAAGCAAACCGTTTCCTTTTTTTTTTTTTTTTTTAAGATTTTATTTATTCATGAGAGACACAGAGGGAGAGAGGCAGAGACCCAGGCAGAGGGAGAAGTAGGGTCCCCGCGGGGAGCCCGACGCGGGACTCGATCCCAGGACCCCGGGATCACGACCTGAGCCGAAGGCAGACGCTCAACCACTGAGACACCCCAGCGCCCCAGCAAACCCTTTCTTGACTGGCGAGCTGAACAAATGCAGGCAATGGGCTGGATGTGGGGCTTGGGCTATAGTTTGCCAACCCTGAAGATATATTTTGGGGTCAGGAATGGTCGTTCTTGGTGATGGATTGTAGAGGTGAGAGAAACCCCGGTTTCTGGCTTGAGCAGAGGGTGGAGGGTGGTGCCTTTTCTGAGTGGGAAGAGCTGGGGAGAAATAGGTTCGAGGGGAGATCAAGAGTTTGAAGAGGGACATGCTAAGAGGGAGAGGCCTGGGAGTCACTGGCTAAGAGATGTCTAGGGGATGGTTGGAGCTCAGATGAGAGGTGTGGGCTTGGAGAAAAAAACTCTGGGAGTTGCTGGCGTATAAAGCCAGTACTTACAGCCACGGGAGTGGATGAAATCATCTAGGAAAAAATAGTAGGGAGCCTTGAGGAGAAGGCCTGGGAGCCAACTCCAGGAGGTCCCGTGCTGGAGGAAGAAGGGTCTGTGCTGGAATACAGTTGACGCTGAGATGGAGAGAGAGGTAGGGGACCTGACCTGGGTCCATGGGGCCATCTGTTAATACAGGAATGAGGTCATACAGTTGACAGTAAACTTTATTGATGGTGACATAGGTCATGGACTTACTTTCACATTAGTACACATTCTTTTAAAAAGCTCTACGCTCTTCCATTCCCCAGATGTGCCGTAATTAATGTACCAGTCCCCTCCTGGTTCCCATTTCTGCTGCTCGCTTGGGTGTCTTTGAGACTCTAGCCAGTGTTTCCGTAAACCAGTTCCTACAAACTACAGCCCATGGGCCAAATCTTTAGCCGCTTGTTTCTGTATAGCCCACAGCTAAGAATGGTTTTTACATTTGTCATGGTTGGAAAAAAATCATGTGATTCATAAAAATTTACATGCAATTCAAATCTGAGCGCCCATAAATAAAGTTCTTTTGGAACACGGCTCTGCTCATTCATTTATACGTTGTCTCTGACTGCTTCCCCGCTACAATGGCAGCGTTGAGTAGTCGTGACAGATGATCAGATGGCCTGCAAAGTCTGAAATATTTACTACCCAGACCTTTACAAAAGAGTCTTTCCTGCTCGCTCCAACAGAACAGCCCTGGGAAGTCCGATTGGGTGTGGTTTGGCTCATGGGCCCATTACGGAGCCAATCACTGAGTGTTCCCCGATGTCACGTCTGGTCACCCAGTGAGGCCCGAGGCTGGGGGTCAGCCCCACCAGCACCACATGGACTGGGTTCCCTGCAGGGAAGGAGCCAGTGTAGAACAAGAGAGAGGCTCTCTAGAATAAAGGGCTTGGAGGAAAGTTACTAAGAGTATCAAGACTGACTACTGGGGCAGAGAAGGTCTGCTCAGCCTGTTTTGATTCTTTGTCAAAGAAAGAAGTTGCAGAAGCTGTTAAGAAGGAGCTGACGTTCAGGCCAGGTAGGGAGGTGATAATCTGCTTTCAGTGGCTTTGTCTTCTGGCCCCTGTGATCGTCCTGGTGCTGAGTGAACTTGGGGATACCTGAGAAGTTGTCGTGGATATTTCAGGACAACTGGGGTAGGTGGGGAGGGTGGGGGTCGGGGTCGTAGCCCTCCACGGTTTCCCACTGTGTACAGAATCAATCCCCAACCAACCCCTGACCAACTCCCGTGGCCCATCTCCTGACAGTCACTCCCCAGAGTCCGTCTCTTCTCAGAGTATGCTGTGGGGGCCAACTCCCTGATGACTTCCCTCAAGCTGCCAGACCGTTGACATGACTTCTCCTCAGAGCCTCCCCACTCCCCCAGGCAACTGCTTGACCCTCCATGCCCATAGTACTTCATCATGTTTGTTGCATTAGTGGATAGTTGAGTGCTGGAAGATTTGAGATGAGCAAATAACCAGTTTTAGGGGGTAGAAGGCAGATTTTGGGAACAAGAGATTGGTGATCATGTCCTTAACCCCTAACAAAATTCTGGACCCGTTATTAATTGAGCACTTGAAGAAGAGTCCATTTTTCTTCAGATGAGCCTTTTTTTTTTTTTCCTGGTTCTTCCCCATTTGACTGGTCCTCGGCCAGAAGGGGGATAAGAAGTGGCAGCCTGAGTAGGGAGATTGCTAATCCCAAAGCCCTGATGGGTGTTGATCCAGAGGCAGAAACCTAAGCTGTGGGATCTTCCTCTTCCTGAGGACCTTGATGACAGAAGAAACAAAGCAGGGAGAAGAGGGCAACCTTTTTGGGTGACATTCATTTTTCTGTTTTTTTTTTTTTTTCATCCACCACAAAATTATTGAGCACCTTCTGTGTACCAGGAACTGTCACAACAGTACTTCAAACAACGATGGCGTGGTTGCACAACACCGTGACTGTACTTCACACCACTCAACTGTACATTTAAAATGTTTAAAAGGGTAAACCTCACACTCCATGTATTTTGCCGCGATTTCGAAGAAAAGGTTGTGGCAGTTGGAGTGATAGAGCCGACTTAACCGGATGAAATGTAATAATAGCACAAATGAAATATCCCATAAAGTTCCACCCTTTCTCCAAGTCAATCAGAAGAGGATGGCAGAGATGAGGACCTGCTGCAATGCAAATAACTGGCTTCTAGTCATTGGCCACAAATTTGGTAGTCTATTATTTGGGGTTAGCTTGGTGAACAGTATGGCATGGCTGTCCAGGGTGACCTCATCAAGGGAGAAGATCTAAAACTTGCAGAGAGGAGGCAGACATGGATAAGGTTAAAGGAGGATGGACAGGGGCTATATGGGAGGCAGATTTTGGCTCGAGATAAGGCCGTCTCTCCCCAGTGACAGCTACCCAAAAGCCAGTGGAGTTCCTTGGGAGGTTGTGGGTGCCCATCACTGGAGGGGGCAAACGGGTTATGAGAGTGGCCCGAGAGAGTTTCCCTGTTCTGATAATCTGACCATTAACTCCTGCGGTTTCTCCCGAATTTGTTGGGGGACCTCTCCTCATCCATGATCTCCCTCAATGATCCCAACTTTGGCTCCCATCACTCCCAGTGCTTGGATAACTCCCCGTCCTGTTCTCAGCTCCAGCTCTGTGTGTCCAGGAATCTGTGTGACATTTGGCCTGGATGCTCTGTAGCTCGAGCCCAGCAGAAATTGTTCTTCCTCCTAAATATGCTTCATCTCCAGGTCTCCCCACCTTATGCTGTGTGCCCACGTGTGCCCGTTTGTTCAAGCCTCTGGGACATCCTTGACTCTCTCCGCCCCTCCCCCCATACAAACAAAACAATCCCCAAGCCAGGTCATGTCTACCCTTGGAATACCTCCTGAGCTGGGCCCAGGCATCACTAAGTGACTCAGATGAGATAGTGTCCAGTTGGTATTTTGAAACACCTATTTTAGATGTGGTTTCCTTTTGCTGCTCTGAACAGTGGCAATTTTCATGGGGTGGGAAGAGCGGGGAGAGAACGAGGGAAAGGAGGGGAGGGATGGCTCCCTAAATTAGTCACTTCAGATGCTGTAAGAAAGACCCAAAATAACAGTGACACTTAAGTAGATGCTTGCTCTCACCCATGTGACAGTCCGGGTACGTCCAGGGCTAATACCGCAGCCCGTGGGGGGGGGGGGTTGTTTCTTGCTGTTCTGAGGTCCCCAGAGGATTGCCTTTGGCAGCATGGTCTGAGATGGTCACCACAGCTGTGTTCCAGCTAGTGGGAAAGAGGAGGAGAAGAGGGAGGGCATGCTCCCTCTCCGTAAGGGTATGACCCAGACACACACATCAGTTCCTCTCCCATCCTGTTAGCCAGAAGATGGTCACACGGACACACCTCTCGTCCACAAGGCAGGCCGGGATCTGCCTTTAGCTGAGGGACCATGTGCCTACACTAAAAATTCTACAGAAGATGAGAATAATATATATGAGGGGGAAACTAGTGGTTCCTGCCACAGTCATCCTGTGTATTCAGTGTGACCTGCATGATGCTTAGTTGGCTCAACCACAAGGATGTGGTACGTGAAGATTTAACACACTAATGAAGTTCCACTAAGATCCAGCAAGGCATTTCTTTTTTTTTTAAGATTTTATTTTATTTTATTTATGACAGACAGAGAGAGAGAGAGAGAGTCAGAGACACAGGCAGAGGGAGAAGCAGGCTCCATGCAGGGAGCCCGACACGGGACTCAATCCCGGGTCTCCAGGATCACACCCTGGGCTGAAGTCGGTGCTAAACCGCTGGGCCACCAGGGCTGCCCAAGGCATTTCTTTTATACATGGGAACACTGAGTTTAGAGAATAACTGTTAAAAAAAAAAATGCCTAGCAGTGTCAGAGTTGGGACCAGAACCCTAAACTTTGGGCTCATTTTCTGCTATTTCAAAGGGATCCAGTTGAGAGGCCCCGAGGCAGTGCCAGGAGGACAGGTCTCTCGGAACTGGGGAAAAGCCACCCTTCCCAGCCTGTCTACCTGAGGAGCTGCTCATCATTTTTCCGGACCCACCTTTAGGGTAGTTCTGTCTCTGAGGTACCTCCAAGTAGCCCTCCGCGTATCTGAGTAATATACCGTATGGAAGTGCAGGAATTCCCCGGCACTGAGAAGTGCAGGCTGCATGGAGTGCAGGCTCCGTGAGGACAGACACAGCTTAGTCATCTCTCTGTCCCCAATGCCAGTACTCCGTGAATCGCTAAATGCGCTACCAAATACACAAATACACGAATGCATGTATATTCAAGGAGTCTTTGAGTTGCAGTCTTTGAGAAGCTTAGCTCAAACTAGCTTGAGAGAAAAAAATCCAAGATTGGTTCAAGTATCTGGGCAGTCTAGATGTGCACTGCTTCAGGCATCACTTGCTCCAGGTGCTTTAACTGCTGTTTTCAGAAGCTCTGCCTCTATGCTATACGGGTGAGCACAGATTGACGCTAGTTAAGTGGTTTGACTCTTCTTGCCCTCCTGGTAGGAAGCCTTGTCCAAGCAGAACCCGCAGGGATTGGGAGGAGGCAGGGGGTTAAGAGATACGGGGTTGGTTACGTTGGTTACGGTGTGGACAGTGAATTCCTCTTGAGCTTCCCTAGGTTGGGGATGTCTTGGTATAGAGTCTCGGCCTTTGTTTCTTGATTTTGGCTTAATGGGGCACATCTTGGGTCATCTCTTGGGAGCTTCCCTGTGGCCACACCCCTGTTGGGATTGAATGAACTTGCTGTACCTTCAGGTCAAGGGTGGCCTGGGCGCCTCAGTCCTGCTTCTCGGGGAAAGCCAAGGCACTGTGTGTTGTTTCCTGGCAGGGCTCCTTGGAGTTCCCACATTTGGCTGAAACTGGGATGAAGGAAGAGGAGGAGGGAGGGCTGGCTGGTGACTCACTGGGAGGGGTGGCACATGCTGACTCCAGGGCAGGTCCCTCCAGGGAATGAGAATTCCCCTTTGTAGAGAAGGTGGGGAGGATGGTACAAATGCAGCATGAGATCTGCGTGTCTCCATGAGGCTCTGAGGCAGGGCACCCCATCTCTCCCAGGGAGCGGTCATTGGCTCTCTGTTCCCAGACCATGTTCCCATTCCCTGAGCAGAACCGGGTCTCTGAGATGTGTTTCTCCATCCCCGTCTCAGCCCCCGGGGCCCGCCTGTTGGGGTAGGAATCTCTGGGTGCTGTGGAATTCTCAGGTCTTCTCGGTTCTAGGCTGTCGGGCTTTTCCCTAGGGTAAGCCGTGACAGTGGGAACTTTGCCGGGCTCAGAGTCTAGGAAGGACTGGCTCCTTGGGTCCGGGCGGGAGTGGCAGGCATAAGCAGCAACGGGAGGGGTGAGGGAGGTGGCCTGGGAAGAACAGATAGGCCTTGGTTTTCTCCTGGGGGTGAAAGGGAGGAAGGGACTCGTAGGATCTGGAAGCTTCTTAATCTTTAGTCCCTGGTGCTTCTTTGGAGGGGGGGCCGGGGCAGCGTGGAGGCCGCGGCCTGCTAGCTTTTCCTGTGGCCAGCGGTCGCCCTTGTAGGCAGGATGTGGCGCCCGCCAAGGGGCCTTTGTGAATGGAGCGGAGGCTGGAGGCTGCTGACTCCGCGGGCCGAGGCCGAGGCCGTGCGGCTGCCAGGCTGGGACTGGGAGCGTCTGGGAAGGAAGTGGCCGTCCGGGGCCTCCCCGCCGTGGGGCGGGCGGGCGGGCACCGAACCCTCGGAGCTTGCTGACGGCAGGTCGGCAGGTCGCATCGCGTTAACACAGGCACCTCCCTCGCCCGGGCCTTTGTTTTGCCCCTTGCAAAATGGGACCAAGCGGACCGGCTGTGTCCCCGCGCGGCTGGGAGAAGGGGACGTCTTTGCGTTCTCGATGAATGGGGCCGGAGCCTAAATCCACATGGGTCCCCTCGGCTCCCCTCGGTTCCATGGGGGTGTGGGGTGAAAGGTCAGGCAGTGGGACCTGGTAAAGGTGGATGTAGCCGGCCCATGTCAGGTGCCGCGGGGTGCAGCCAGGGGCGGGAGAGGGCCTCCCTGGCTCAGGTCTCGCCTGTGTCCCCAGACACACCCCTTAGCCCTGACTCTGGCCTCTGAGGTCCACCCCAGTCCAGGCCTCTTTCATTTTTTTTAAAGATTATTTATTTATTTACGAGAGACACAGAGAGAGAGAGGCAGAGACACAGGCAGAGGGAGAAGCAGGCTCCATGCAGGGAGCCCGATGTGGGATTCGATCCCAGGATCCCAGGATCTCACCGCGGGCCGAAGGCAGACGGTCAACTGCTGAGCCCCCCCAGGCGTCCCTCACCCAGATCTCCTTTATCTCATTTCTCCTGCAGATGCTGTCAGTTGTCTTTATGGAGCACAGCTCTGATCCTATCCTTTCCCCTGTTCTAGAACCTTCAGCAGCTCCCAGTTGAATTCAAGATAAACTTCAGACCTTTCAGCCTATTTCTACATCTGACTCCATCCTCGGCCCGCGTTCTCCCCACCAGCTATTATCTGGAGCCGAACTGATCCAAGCTGATCTGTGCACATTCTTGCCCTGAGCCGGCCAGCCTTGCCTCTACTTGCCACCTTGCCTCATCTTCCTTATAGTTCGTACCGGCATCCCAGCTGCCCCTGCTCCGGGCGCCCTGGTCCTGCCTCCCTAGTGACTCAGTTCCCTTCTGCCAGCATGTCTCCAAAAAGCCCTCCGTGGAGAGCCTTGTAGGGAGTGGGAGGGAGGACCTGCCAGTGGGCAGTCGCAGCCTTCCGTCCTGGAGCTGGTCCAGCGGGGAGGAGGTGAGGGCGGGCCTGGGGAAGACCCTTTGAGACCAAGGCCTCACTTCCTCTTCCTCGCAGGCAGGGGCAGCCTTCCACCACGGAGAGCCCAGCTGTCAGCTGCCGCTCCGGAAGATGCTGCGTCGGGCCAGCGCGGATGTGGGTGTGCGTTTGGCCGCGGCCCTGGCAGCGCTGTGGTTCTGCATCACAGGTGAGGGGAGCAGAGTGGAGGCTGGGGTGGGGGGACCCATTCCCACCAGGGCTTCGGCTAAGCCCGTCTGCCTAGCAGGGACGAGGTGGGGGGAGTTTTGGCCAACTGCCTCCCACTGTCCCCTGTCCACTCATTTGCACTGGGATTCGACAGGCAACTTATTTTGCATTTCTTTGCCTCTGTCCCCTCTTCTGTAAACTGGTAATGTGAGCACTTGCTGTGA
Organism: Canis lupus baileyi; assembly: GCF_048164855.1. Classification (NCBI taxonomy): domain Eukaryota; kingdom Metazoa; phylum Chordata; class Mammalia; order Carnivora; family Canidae; genus Canis; species Canis lupus. The sequence goes on from NC_132869.1 coordinate 40,414,177, forward strand.
TAATGCTGTTTCTTGAACACACAGTGTGTGTTCTCCATCCCGAGGGCCTTTGCACGTCCTGTCTCCTCTGCCTGGAACATTTGTCTCCGGACATTGGCATACCTTGATCCTTTCTTTCTTTCTTTTAGGTCTTGGCTCCTATGTCACCTTCTTAGCAAAGTTTCTTGGCTACCCTGTAAAAAATAGCACACCGTCTCTCCCCACCCTCGACTTTACTTCTTCATGCTTCTTCCCAGCCTTCATCTCCGCCTGACACGTTGTGTTTTTACCTGCTTATTGGCCACTCTGTTCAAAGAGTAGGGTCTACCCCCGGTGCCAAGACTGGTGCCAGCCACATAGTAGCTGCTCAGCAACCATGTTGGATAAATGATGTAAATCTTCCCACGCAGCTCTTGGCACACAGTCAGCATTCAATAAGGGCATTATTTTGAATAACAACATCCTTACCATATTTTAAATCCTAACCAGCCTCTGGCGGAGGGAAACTGCCTTCTTCTGCCATGGGGAACGCAAAGCTGAGTGTCTGGTGCCCCCTCTTGATCACAAAGAGGAAGCAACTCTAGCCGCTGCTGCTCTTGATTTTTCTATGGAAAGCGCTTCCGTCTGGATTATTCCTCCCACAAGTTTCATCCCTAAGTGCCCCCGCCCCCCATAAGGGGCACCAGTTGGAGAGCTGGCTTGGGGCATGTGGTATTGCATGGAGAGATCCAGGGCCAGCATAAGACCTTTAGAGACCTCTACACGCTGCAAAGATCATGATACCCTCTCCCTGTGTGTCATTCACAGTAAAAATACTGTGGGCACCTGGGTGGCTCAGTCCATCAAGCTTCTGCCTTTGGCTCAGGTCATGATTCCTGGGTCCTGCGATGCAGCCCCACATCAGGCTCTCTGCTCGGAGTCTGCTTCTCCCTCTGCCCCCCCCCCCCACCCCACCGCTTGTGCTCTCTCTCAAATAAATAAGTAAAATCTTAAAAAAACAAACAAACAAACAATAAAAACACTAACCATAAGGTGTTTTTTTTCTAAATGCAAGAAACTTTTAAGGGGTGCTCTATCCAGTCAGCTTTGTGTCAAGACTGTTTGATCTTTACACTTTTTTGAGTGTGCTTGCAGTGCTGGTGGCCAAAGCACACACTTCCCCAAGAATGGCAGTGCCAGAGTAGGGAGCATGCCTCCCCCAAAGAAAGGCTCGGGGATCCCCGTCTAACCTTTCGGGGCTCTAAAAGAAGGAGGTGACGGAGGTATGGAGGTAGAGGTGACTGGGTGAGGAGGCTTGCCAGTTCACAGGTTAAAGGGCAGGGGAGGAACAGGGGAATCTGCCCCAGGGGGCTTTTCACTGGCCATGCCCCTGGCCCTGGTTCTGGGGATGAGTTGACACTAGGCTTCTGGGATTCCTGCTCCTGTGTTCCCCTCACCTCCAATTCATCAGCAGGTCCTCATCAATAAACCTTGAATCTGTCCCATGCTCTCCAGCACCACTGCTACCCTCTGGAGCTAAGCCAACATCACTTCTTACAAAGACCCCTGAATCCATTCTCCACAGAGGAGCCGAAGTGAGTTTTAAGCCTTGTTGGCCAGATTATGCCTGGTTCCTGCCCCCCCCCCCCGCCCCTCCTACAACCATCACCACCTGCAGTGACTTTCCGTTGCATATGGCAAACCTAAGTTCTTTACTGTTTTTTTTTTTTTAAGATTTTATTTATTTATTCATGAGAGACACACAGAGAGAGGCAGAGACACAGGCAGAGGGAGAAGCGGGCTCCATTGGAGCAGGGAGCCCGATGTGTGGGACTCAGTCTGGGGCCCGGGGATCACACCCTGAGCCAAAGGCAGCCGCTCAACCGCTGAGCCCCCCAGGCGTCCCTCTTCCCTGGTTTTACAAAGCCCTCACATCCAGACTCTTGGCCACATTGGACAGCTACCTGATATTTTCATTTAGGGAGCCGAACCTTGCCTCAGGGCCTTCCCATCTGCTGTTTCCTCTGCCTGGAACACTCTTAGCCTGACTTTTTTTGTATGTCAGACTCTTCTTCATTCCCTTTAAACCTCAACTTGGCTGAGACTTAAATTTAGTGAGAACGGGCCTCACTGCATTGAAAGGTGTGGACATTCTTTCGTTCAGGTATAAAAACAAATCATGTTTATTTAGGGAAAGAAAATAGAAAAAAACATTTCATGGTCCTTTCTCATTCGGAGAAAACCACTATTAACATTTGGTCTGTAATTGTTTAGACTCCTCTTTGTAATTAATAAAGATGACATATACTTAGGTGAAAGTGCAGCTAGCGCAGACAGGTGTTAAATACCTGTCTAATTTTCTAAAAACTACCACGTCTCATCCTTTGGCTTACGTGTGTCCTTCATACCCCTGATCCCGTGCTCATGAGAATCTGTGTCTTAGTCTGTCTCACTCTCCCATTAAAAGGTGTGACCCTGCTCTTGTTCTCTGTTGCATTCCTAACTCTTGCGCTCGACAAACAGTAGGTGCCTACTGTAGTCTTGTTGACTGAATGAGGACCACTTTGGGTCTCAGGTCTAAAGGAGGGGTGGAAGAGCCGGGAAGGGGAGGAGGACTAGGGAGGCTTCAGGGGCCCTGCCCCCTCACCGGCCCACTCTGTGTCCCCCAGGCGCCGTGGAGGTCCAGGTGCCCGAGGACCCCGTGGTGGCCCTGGTGGGCACCGATGCCACCCTGCGCTGCTCCTTCTCGCCCGAACCCGGCTTCAGCCTGGCGCAGCTCAACCTCATCTGGCAGCTGACGGACACCAAGCAGCTGGTGCACAGCTTCGCCGAGGGCCGGGACCAGGGCAGCGCGTACGCCAACCGCACGGCCCTCTTCCCCGACCTGCTGGCCCAGGGCAATGCGTCCCTGCGGCTGCAGCGCGTGCGCGTGGCCGATGAGGGCAGCTTCACCTGCTTCGTGAGCATCCGGGACTTCGGCAGCGCCGCGGTCAGCCTGCAGGTGGCAGGTGAGCACCCTCCCCGGCTGCACCCTCCAGCTGCCCTGGGCCCCTTCCCCGCTGTGCCGCCCCCGACCCCAGGACCCAGGTGCCCTTTCCCCCACGTGACACCCCGCCCCATCCAATCCTTGCAGCTCCTCCACCTCTGCCCTCTGCCCCACTCCAGCTCCCTACTCGAAGCCCAGCATGACCCTGGAGCCCAGCAAGGACCTGCGGCCCGGGGACACGGTGACCATCACGTGCTCCAGCTACCGGGGCTATCCGGAGGCCGAGGTGCTCTGGCAGGATGGGCAGGGTGCACCCCTGACCGGCAACGTGACCACATCGCAGATGGCCAACGAGCAGGGCCTGTTCGACGTGCGCAGTGTCCTGCGGGTGGTGCTGGGTGCTAACGGCACCTACAGCTGCCTGGTGCGCAACCCGGTGCTGCAGCAGGACGCCCGTGGTTCTGTCACCATCACGCCCCACAGAAGTCCCACAGGTTCTTTATTTTTGTTTCGCTTATGTCCTGTGAGAGAGGGAGGCTTTGTCCCATCAGAGGGGCTGCGGGATTGGAACCTCGCTCCCTACCTTCAGTCTCCCACAGTGGTGAAGTTCCTAGTAGTGATGACAGGAAAGGTGAACGGGGTGAGGAGGCGGGGCCTTACCTTGCTGGGCAGGGAGGACAGCCGTCACGGGCCTTCTCCACCTCTGGGACTCCTGACTCCAGGGCTCCGGACGCCTCTGGAAAGGATGGAGGAGCATTCGGATCTCCCCAGAGACAGTAAGGATAGGCGAGGGAACGGATCCATCAGCAGGTGGGGGTTTGCTAGGGCTGGATACTGTCCCAGGCCTGCCCCCCCCCCGCCCCCCACCCAGGCATTGTCAGCCCGAGGTCAACCCCCTGTAATCCTTGTAAGATGGGGGTGACTCCACATCTGGAGATCGGAGACTCAGTCTGCTCTTGGGTCTGGAGAGAAAGTGGGAAGATGGACAAGGACCTGGGGGTTAACAGAGGAGGAAGTCTGGGAAGTTGGGGGCGGATAGGCTGGCATGGCCCTGCCCCCCCGTCACCGGCCCACCCCGTGTCCCCCAGGCGCCGTGGAGGTCCAGGTGCCCGAGGACCCCGTGGTGGCCCTGGTGGGCACCGATGCCACCCTGTGCTGCTCCTTCTCGCCTGAACCCGGCTTCAGCCTGGCACAGCTCAACCTCATCTGGCAGCTGACGGACACCAAGCAGCTGGTGCACAGCTTCGCCGAGGGCCGGGACCAGGGCAGCGCGTACGCCAACCGCACGGCCCTCTTCCCCGACCTGCTGGCCCAGGGCAATGCGTCCCTGCGGCTGCAGCGCGTGCGCGTGGCCGATGAGGGCAGCTTCACCTGCTTCGTGAGCATCCGGGACTTCGGCAGCGCCGCGGTCAGCCTGCAGGTGGCAGGTGAGCACCCTCCCCGGCTGCACCCTCCAGCTGCCCTGGGCCCCTTCCCCGCTGTGCCGCCCCCGACCCCAGGACCCAGGTGCCCTTTCCCCCATGTGACACCCCGCCCCGTCCAATCCTTGCAGCTCCTCCACCTCTGCCCTCTGCCCCACTCCAGCTCCCTACTCGAAGCCCAGCATGACCCTGGAGCCCAGCAAGGACCTGCGGCCCGGGGACACGGTGACCATCACGTGCTCCAGCTACCGGGGCTATCCGGAGGCCGAGGTGCTCTGGCAGGATGGGCAGGGTGCACCCCTGACTGGCAACGTGACCACATCGCAGATGGCCAACGAGCAGGGCCTATTCGACGTGCGCAGTGTCCTGCGGGTGGTGCTGGGCGCTAACGGCACCTACAGCTGCCTGGTGCGCAACCCGGTGCTGCAGCAGGACGCTCATGGCTCTGTCACCATCACAGGTAGGTGGCGGGGGTGGGGTGGGGTGGGGGTGCGGATGAACAGCTGGGGAGATGCAGGGAGCTGCTGCCTGGTTTCTAAAATATGAGTTGGAATTTAGGCAGGTTTCGGTGATCAGAAGCCTTTTTATTTATTTATTTTATTGATTCATTTTAAATATTTTATTTAAATTCAATTTGCCAACCTATAGTATAACACCCAGTGTTCATCCCATTAGGTGCCCTCCTTAGTGCCGGTCACCCAGTCACCCCCCACCCCCGGGTCAGAAGCCTTTTTGAAAAACATATTCATACATTTCAGGTGTCTCAAACCCTCCACCAAGAAGTCCTTAAGGGATTTGCTTGAAGGAGCTGATAAGGGTCGTTTGTAATAGTCGCCCTCTTCCGAGTGCCTTAGCTGGTGCTTGTGCTTCTTATACAGGGATGGGGGTAGCTCCCTGGACTCTGGGGGTGCGGTGGGAGTTCCAGGGCAGACTCCACATGGTGAGGGGGGGCTTTCCTCCCGGTGATGGGAAGGTTTTGCTGCGTGCATGGGCACCATGGGCACCACCGAGGCCCTGGGAGTCGGCTGTCCGCTGCAGGTGGGGGGAATCGCTGCTGCCCCCATGTGGTCAAACACCAGATCGATGTTGCTCATTTGGCAGTTCCCTGGATAGTGGGGTCTGGTTTGGGGTCCCAGCCCAAACACCCTCCCTTCCTGTAGTGCCCACCTCAGTGGGTGCTGCTTGTGCCTGGGGCGGGGGTGGGGGTGAAGAGGGCTCAGGCCCACCCTCAGGCCATGGGAGGACATCTCCATCTGTGTCGGGACATCAGGTTGGCTCCAGGGGCCTCCTCACATTTGCTGGTGTCAGGACAGCCGGTTCTGTCTGCCTGGTTGGCCTCTTTCCCCTTCCCATGACTTCCACGTGCCTGGTGTGTTTCCAGAGAGAATAAGAAATACCAGATAGAGTGAGACTGGCAGAAAAAGTGAAGCTTTCTAAGAAGGGAGGCAGGGGCCAAAGTGGGCTAGGGTGGCTGGGAGAAATCCCCAGGGACAGGTGGGAGTTGAGAAAGCCTTGAAAGATCGGTGGACTTTGTGATAATTTGCACACTGGGCTGAGATGGATATTTGCCATGCCGCGCAGAAAAGGTTTATGGGTGTAAAAGGAGTTGTAGGGAGACCGCTTACCCCATCTAAAGGGGGAAAAGAACCCTTTTATTTTAAACTTCAGTAGCTCACATATAAAGCACTTTTGTTTCAGAGATGAAACCAAAGCCCAGAGAGAAGAGAGAACTTTCCCCAAGTTTGCAGACATGCACAGTGGCTTTATTTTTTTTTTTGGGGGGGGGGGGGGACAGGCACCTATTTGAAAATTAGGTAAATGATAAATGCAATAGTTGGCACTTAATGTTTAGAAGGTGCATGAGCCCCCCCCTCATCTGTGGGGTGTGTGGCCCTCGGCTCTGGGACCCGGCCGTGAGCACATGAGCCAGGACCAGAATCCAACCTTGAGCCTCTCAGCCTCATTTTCTCTCCTCCCCACCACCCAGCCTCCTGTTTTTGGAAGAGCAGGTCTGGCCTACTTTGGAGCCCTTGGCCTGTATTCCGCTTCAGGCAGCTTTGTGCCTGGTAAAACATTCTGGGATTCAGAATGTCAGTCCTGCAGCCTGGTGCCTCCCACACCCGCCGGAGGTTCGTGAAGTTATGTGTGCTGTGCTCTACGAAGCAGGCACCGGATGTGGAGCCGCAAGACCCAGGTCTGAGCCCCGCTCTTCACTCCAGGGCAGGTCTGGCCTGTGGCAGGCACTGTCAGCAGCCAGGGGGTGAACGCAGAAAGAGATCTTCCCTACTCCGGCCTATATTTCTGGGGCTCTGCTCCCTCCTTGGCTGCAGGAGCCCCAGCCAGGATCCCAGGGGTTTCTTCCGTGGGCCTCCCGGGCCAGCCTTCCTGGGCCCTCCTGTCAGCCGCCGTCCTCTCCTGCTCCCCTGGGTGACGGGCCCCTTTGGTTGCAGGGCCCTGAGCGGCAGCTCTGAAGGAAACATCTGCCGCGAGTGTCTGCGCCCCTGCCCGGGCCTCTGCTGCCGACGGCTGTCCTGGCGCTGCTGTCTGCGCTGCAGGTGCCTTCTGCAGAACCCGGGGGCCCGGCCGCGGCTGCTCTCTCCAGAGAGCAGAGCCAAGCAGTCCTGTCTTTGGCCAGCTCTGACGTCCCCGGGGCTTCTGCCCGGGACCCAGCATGGGCTCAGGGCCTGGGCTCCTGGCCGGCGTGCTCACAACAGCCGCTGGCCCTGCCCCAGGTGTGGGTGCCTGCAGCCTTCCCTGCGGGGTGAGGTGGCGAGCAGAAGGGCCCTCGCCGTCTCACAGCAGCATTCCCCTGGCAAGGCTCCTCCTCCGGGGTAAACCCAGGACCTCACCACGGCACCCTCGGTTCCCACCCCCACTGCATGTGGGGCTCCCCAAACATTTTCTGTTCAGGGATGGGTAGTAAATATTTCAGGCTCTGTGGGCCACAGACGATCTCTGTTGCTGCTGCTGATTTTCCTTCCCCTTCTGCTCTTCCTGTTCCTTTTTTGGTAACCCTTCACAAATATAAAAACTATTATTAGCCTACAGGCTGTACAAAAACAGACCACAGGCCAGATCTGGCTCGGAGACCAGCCGGCTCCCTGATCTATCGGATGGGGGATATCTCCAGGCAGGGCTGGAATAGTCAGAGAGGGCCTCCGGAGGAGGTGAATCTTAAACTGGGAGAGCGTTTGGGAGCATTTCTTTTTTTTTTTTTTTTTTTTTTTTTGCATTTCTTTTTTTTTTAATTTTTTTAGTAGGGGAACCAGTCAGCAATGGCGTGGGGGCTGGAGGGAGCCAGTTGTCTCTGCCGAGAGGTTAGTTCACCAGCTTGGGTGGAGCAGAGGTTCCTATAGTAGAAATGGAAAGAAAGGTTGGGGGGAGGGTGAGCAGCAGCCACGTAATAGAGGTCTTTGAGAGGATTGAAGCGTTATTCAAGTCGGTGCGGAGCCATAGAAGGTTCTAGAGCATCATGGATGGCAGGCTCTTCAGCCTGCCAGGTTGAAGCATGTCTGCAGCAGCCATGGCTGGCAGGGTCTGGATGTGTCTTGGTGTGTGGGGAAGGGGCCTGGGAACGTCAGTGAGCTCCCTTCATAGTGTTTGGAGCTCCCTGTTCACACCTTGTGACCCCGGGTGTGCTGTCCTCAGGGACCAGGGGGCCAGGCGTGACCGTCTCTTCCCACTCTCCCCACTTCCCCTCCCAGGGCAGCCCATGACATTCCCCCCTGAGGCCCTGTGGGTGACCGTGGGGCTCTCTGTATGTCTTGTCGCACTGCTGGTGGCCCTGGCCTTCGTGTGCTGGAGGAAGATCAAGCAGAGCTGTGAGGAGGAGAATGCAGGTGAGTGAGGGTGTGTGCGTACATGCACACGCACACGTGTCTTTGGGTACGTTGGTGTGTCTGTGACATCAACATGCAGGTCGCTTTCTGGTGACAGAATGAGCATGAGTGTGCACTTGGGCCCTGACTGTGTGTGTGGCCTGAGGCTGAACATGTCTGCTACGTGTAGACAGGCGTGAGCCGAGCCGGCCGGGGTGTGGCTTTGGGCGTCACTGTGTGAGGGTGTGTCTGCCTCCCCGTGGGCAGAGTCTGAAGCAGCTGCCCTTAGCTGGGCTGCGGTCAGTATGAGTTGACTTTGGCAGGTGGTGGGTGGACGTTGGTCAATAGGTGCTTTGAGCTTGACAGCTAAGTGTGTCAACTCTGGTGAGTGCGGGGCGGTGAGCACGCATCGGGGAGTGGGGGGTTGATACTGGTGGGTGGTGGTGGGGCACGCAGAGGCTTCCCCGGGTGAACATGAAAGTGGATGGTCAGAGGTGGGAGCTGGCTGGGCGTGGAGAGGGAGGGTGCATATGTGGAGAAGGGACAGACGGGTGGGGGCAGCGGTGGCGGGGGAAGCTGTAGAAGGACAAGTGCACGGGGAGGCGGGCAGGGCTGGGTGGATGGGTGAGCCGTGGGGTCGGTGGGTGGCCAGGAGGAAGGGTGAGGAGGCGGGGCTTGGCTGGGTGAGGGGTGGGCTCTGCTCTGTGCTGGTCTCAGACTCCCACCCTGTGCCCGACACCTGGACCGCAGGTCAGGCCTACGCAGCCCGCTCGCCTACGTCCCGCACTCCGGGTGGAGAACTGCAGTAACGGCAGTGGGCTGAGAGTCTTTTCTTTACCGAGTTCTTTTCTTCCAGGTGCTGAGGACCAGGATGGGGATGGAGAGGGATCCAAGACCGGTGAGTCTGAGCTTAGAGCTGGTCTTGTCGGCTGCGGGAAGGACACAGGGGCGGGGACAGGACTCTAGGGTCTGGAGCCACACTGGCTTGAGGTTTGAATGAAGTGTGTTCTGTGGACGGTGGTCCTCTACGCAGGTGAGTCTGGTCTTTGCTCAGTGTTAGGCCTGGATGTGAATCTCCCAGGTGCTGCTTCGTCTTTCCCGCCTCCCTGACCTTTCTACCAGGGCCAGTTTCACTCTGAGTGACCCTGCACTGTGGGGTCTGGTGGCTTCCTAGGGGAAGAGTGAGGGAGCAGGAGATGGGGCGACCTGGGCTTCAGCTCCAGCTGCCACGTGTGGGCTCCGTGGCCTTGAGCAAGTCACTTTGCTTTCTGGGCCTCAGTTTCTTCATCTTTGGGCCTTGGTTTCCCCCTGATGACTGCCTCCCTTCATAGGTTGTATGGGTTTAATTAGATGAGATAACGTGTATAGAGGGCGCGCTACCATCCCCGTGCCTGGTCAGTGCTCGATATCTCGGAGTCTTGTTAGTAGGCAGACAGTCCCGTTCTGGTTAGAGGCTGTGTGACTTTGGTCAAAGTGCTTTGCAGCTCTGGGGTCCAGAGTCCCTCTGTAAATGTTATCCTGACGCTGCCTCGATGGCACCGGAGGGCTGTGCTGCAGCTCTTTTGAGTGACTGGATACACGGGTGGTTTGCGAAGGGCGTGGTGCTTCAGAGACACAAACCCGGAGCCCAGCTTGGGGCGGGTGCCGAGCCACTGGTGTTTTGTCACCACTGGAGGCCTCCCTGCCCTCCCTTCTGGGGCTCCTGGGCTGGGAGAGGCAGGTTCCCGCTGAGTCATTTGGGATAGTGCCAGGTGACACCAGTCCCCTCCCCGCCCCCATGAAGGCAGCAGGAGACTGACACCTGGGGATGCTGAAAATTCTGCCAATTAACTCCCTGCCTTTGGTGTGGAGGCAGCCCTGGGATCAGGCCTCATTTTTCTTGCTCAGAGGCAGATGTAGTTGCCAGGGGGAGGAGGTGGGGCGAAGAGGACGGCCTAGAGATTTATTCAGTCTCGGTTCTGCATGACCCCAGGCCCACCCGGGGATGGCTGCAGGCTCCTGTAGCTTCTTACTGTGCCCCCCCCTTTTTTTTTTTAAGTAGACTCAGCGTGCTTCCAATTCCCTAGCTCCCTGGAGGGCAGGGTAGCCGTTCCCATTGTATAGATGTAGGCAACTGAGGCCCAAAGAATGGGGAGTGACGGGCTGCAGAGCAGAGCTAGGCCTTGGGACGGTGGCCCAGGGCCCCTTCCCTGGGGCTGGGAGGTTCCCCTCATCCTCCCAGCCTCTCGCATCCCTGCAGAGCTCACCTCTTCCTCGGCTCCCGTCCCTCGTCCCTCTGCCCGACTGCTGACCCCATCACTTTCCGAGGTTCCCCCTCACTGTGTGCTCCTTCCTTTTTTGCAGCCCTGCGGCCTCTGAAACACTCTGAAAGCAAAGAAGGTAAAGACACGGGGTGCTGGAGGTTGTGTGTCTGTGTGTTTGTGCACCTGAGTGCGGGGCGCTGGGGAGGGTCGGCGGCGGTGGGTGGTGATTATCACCTGGTGCCCGGTGACCTGAAACTCTGTCCCCGGGAGAGCAGCCTTGACTGTCCCCCGGTGAAATGGCCCAGGGCAGAGTAACCAAGGCCCCGGATGTGACGGGGGCATCACAGAGACAGGCATGTACTCCCGTCTCCTGTAACGGTCTAGGCCCGGGTGGTCTTCGGGCCACTGGTGTCCTCGACCTGGGCTCCATTTATTGGTTTCTGGCCTCTTCCACTCAGAACTTCCATCCCTCGGCCCAAGGGGGCTGCTCCAGCTCCCACGCCCTCTCCAGATGCAATGGGGGGGGGGCGGGGAGAGGAAAGAGAGGAACGTTTTTTCTAGGGCTTGTCTAGAAATAGCTCCTGTTACTCCAGTTTCTGTGCTGGGGCAGGACCTCGTCACATGACGCCTCACTCGAGCCAGGCTAGGGAATGTGGCTTCGGGTGGGGCAGCCGAATTCCTGGTCCACGGTGGGTGGTTAGCAGGTGGGTGGTTAGCAGGTGGGTGGTTAGCAGGTGGGTGGTTAGCAGCCCGTAACAATCGTTAATACTCATCTTCTGTAACATCAGCAGGTACATTAGGGGGTGGTTGGTTGGGGGTGAGTTTGAGATTCTTTCTTACTGAAACCAACCAACAGCGACATCTCTGTATGTGTGTTTGGGTGGAAATATATGTGATCCTGTGTGTGTGTGTGTGTGTGTGTGTGTGTGTGTGTGTGTATTTTGAACGAGACATTCCTGGATGCAGACTTGCCACTCGATGTGAATGGCTCTTCCACCTAGAACATCAAAGTTGGTTGCTACAGGTCATGGAAACTTTCTCAGGTTGCCTGGGCATCCCTGTCAGGATATAGACTTTCACTGACTTCCTGGATGCTCATACCCGCACCTAGGGGAGGAGGGAAGGACGTAGGCCCTGTCTTCAGGAGACTTCCAGAAGGGTGGGGGTGGGGAGCAACGAGGCTCTCAGCGACCTCTACAAAATACGTGATTCAAGAGGGTCAGAGACTCAGACTTTGACAGAAGGCAGTCAGAGGACTTCAGGAAGGCAGCACTGTGCGGAAGAAAGAGGCCCCAGGGTTTGGAGGGGGGACCTTGGGGCTAGTCTCTGCCTCCGGCCTTCCAGGAAGTTCCCTCATCTGTGGAATGCACACCTCCCTTGCAAGGTGGTTGTGAGGATTAGGCAGGGTGACAAATGCAGAAGCAAGAAGTCCTTTTGAATGCTGTAGAATGTTCCCTGGCAGTCAGGGACCTATGTTGGGGTAGGGAGGGATGGAGATAAGTTATCTGCCTCCTTGTTCTGAACCAAATGAGGCATAGAAGCATCGAGCAGATGGAGATGGAAATGTCAGCTTGGTACCAGAAGAGAGCTGCAGCTGAATGGCCTGGGTGCGGGGTGCAGTGGGCTCCCCGTTCCTGCTCCCACCAGGCAGCCTGGCCACCCAGTCTCTGGTCACGCTGGGTGCGCACACAGGCGATGCCCAGGAGGGAGGACTGCTTCCCCCGGGACAGACAGAGCCCAAAGAATGGGAGAGGGAGCGGTGGGGTCACACAGGCCCTGGTCCTTCTGAACTCTCCCCAAGCCAGGGGGTCTGAGTCCACTGGGTGCCCCCCCATGTGGAGACAAGGGTCAGAGGGACTCAGCATGGGAAGGGGAGCTGGAAGGGATTTCTTGCTAGTGGAGGGGAGGGAGCCAGTCCAGGGAAGACGGAAGGGAATAGCAAGGAGGGGGGCATGGAGGGGACAAGTGTGCCAGGGAGAGGAGGGCAGGTGATTGGGCAGCGTGCGGGGCAGATGGAGCTATGGGGCTGAGAGAGGGCTGGCGGGAGTTAGGCAGCCCCCCTGGGGCGCCTCTTGGTCTGTCTGATGGCCAGCCCTGGGCCTGCGCGGGCCTCCAGGGCGGTGCTCCGCAGAGGGGCTGCTGGTCAGACGGCAGCGGCCGCTCCCACAACACTCCCCACCCAGCAGTGCCTGGCCCTGGGCCTGGGCTCTGGCGCATGCCCAAGAGCAGGACTCCTGCATTTAGTGCCTTTCCCCCCATTTTTTTTCCATCTCAACGTGCAGATGATGGACAAGAAATAGCCTGACCATGAGGACCAGGGAGCTGCTGCCCCTGCCTGGGGGCTCCCTCCCCTGGCTGCACTGGGGCCTCAGTGTGAGCCCTGCCCCCGACAGATGGCTCCCACCTCGGCGGGTCCACTCATTCTCCAAAGGACAGAGAGACCACCCGCAGCCTTATTTCTCCAATGGACGTGATTCCCAAGTCAGCCTGCTGCCTTATTTCTCCAGTGACACGATACGTAAACCATCCTGCTGTCTTCTTTCTTATGGACGTGATACAGACACCACACCGCCGCCTTATTTCTCCAGGGGATATGCTGTGTGGACCGTCTGGCTGCGGCAACATTCAGAATGATCCTCTGCCTTATTTCTCCAAAGACAGGAGACACAGTCGCCCTGGCCTTCTTTCTCCAGTGGTCCTGATACACTAGTCATCATTTCTCAGCTTTTCCTCCTCACCGCTCCCCCCCACCCCGAAGCCCATCTCCTTAGAAAGGGCCACAGCAGCTTCAGCATCTCCTTGAGTCCACGGGCATCTCCCTCCTGCCTCCTCCTCCTCCTCTGGCCCCCACGTTGGCCTCCTTCCTCCCTCACTAAGTGAAGACAGGGCCCTTCCCCCCAGGCCCGCGGGGGCACACAGGTGCATGTTCTGGAACATGTGCGGGGACACGTCCTGACCTCCCTTCGCCCAGTCTCTCCCGTGGTGCCCTGGGCTGTGCCCTGTGAGCTCCCTCCCCGTGGGAAGCATGTGCTGGTCACACTGGGTCCCCGGGTATCTGCGTGGGCCCCCTGGGGGGTCCCTTCTATCCCTCTGCTTTTCCCTCCTTTCCTTTTGTTCATCCAGTCTAGTAATGTTCATTGAGCATCCATGGGGTGTCAGCACTGTGTTAGGTACCAGGGACCCAGGTGAGAAGACAAGCCATCCTTGAAGGAGCTCATCCTTCAACTGGCTTCTGTGAGGAGATAGACAACTGCGGCTCATGAGGGCCTCCTGCCCTGCCCCTCCTGTACCCCTCTTCTGTGCTCACAGCTTCCTGGATACCTCACTCCCACCCCATCCCTAACCCCTACCAGGGCAGGGGGTGGGGGCAGAAACCTGGAGAGACAGGCGGTTTCCAAAGTCTTTCCAGGTGTGAGCAGGTGGGCAGGCGGCCAAGGCACCCGGGCCCCGGGGAGCAGAGGCACAGGTGAAGCCTGGGGACGGGGCAGGGCCAGGAGGGCGCAGGGACACAGCCTCTCGCCCCTCCCATGGTGCTATTCTGGGGCTGGGAGGACACCTCCTGGCTTGTCTCTCGCCGGCCCCCAGCCCCCGGAAAACTTCTGAAGTCCTCCCGCTGACATTTCTTCCCCGGGAATGGAAGAGGTGGCATGTCTAATTTAAATGTGGGACTCTGAGGAATTTTGTTAACTGGGGGTGTAATTTGGGAAAAATAAACGGCTTTGTAGAAAGGTTTTTCTCCGAGAAGTGTATGGAAGTGGGTTGGGCAGCAGGACTCGGCAGGAGGGATCCCCTCCTGGACAGTTGAGGCCAGAGGGGGCTGCCTGCATCTCCACCCTCTCACCATCCTTCAGTCGCTGGGTCTTTGTGGCCATGCAGCCCCTCCCCGGCCTCAGTTTCCCTCTTGGTAAAGTGAAGTTGGCTGTCTAGAAAGCCAAGCCTCTGGTCAGCGTATGGGACTCCTCCCATACCTGGAAATGCCCCCTAAATTCTTTATCCAGGTAGACTCAGATCCTCAGGGCCACCTCTAGTGCCCCCATTTCACAGATGGGGAAGCCGAGCCCCGGTAGGAAGCTGAGGCCAGGGAGGGAGCTCTGCATGCTGCTGTTGGCTGCCCCCTGGGATCAGATCCAGGTCCAGGACCACACTCTGCCCTGTGACCCTGAGGGCACCCAGCTTCTCTGGACCTTACTTTTCTTTTATGAGAAATAGGCCTGAGGTTTTCACCATCCTTGCACCTCCAAGGGCTGAGAAGAAGGGGGTGAATGTGGCAGATGGACCGGGTTCCAGAGGACTGGGTTCAGGGATGCAGGAGTCTGCAGGGATACTGTGCCCACCTGGCACTGGGTGACAGTCTCGCACCTGGCCAGCCAGTCGCTCCCAGAGCTCCGTCGGCCGTGCCTTAGGCAACTTTGTAGATGGAGCGCAGTGACCTCAGTTTGCCCACCTGTAAAAGAGGCTTGATAACCAGGGCTTTTCCCTTCTGCCAGGACCAGGATAAGCCTCAGACACTGGATCAGTTGCTTGCAGGAGGGACCCAGCAGGTGTGGGACTTTCCTGGAGGTGGAGGGGTGAGAAAAGTGGCCACTAAGTCCCCTGTGATAAGTGCCCCCCAGAGCAGTATTTTTAGCCGCCTTTTCCTGGGCAAAGCTCCAACTTCTGCATTTTAATGGAGAAATAATTCTCACAGTGCGACAAGCTGTAGCCTGCAGGTGTCACATCCATATTAAAGAGGGGACGGAGCAAGGGTTCATTTGCCTGGCTCGAGGTGTGACCGGAATGCACCTCCAGGAGCGCATGTGACCAGGGCTGTGAAGACCAATTAGTAGATCTGATCACTCAGAGGAAGGAGCCTGGGTAGGGGGTGAAAACAGCATGGCTGGGGGGCCCTGAGCCATCCTGATTGTCCTCTTTCGGAGCTCTGTGCCTCTGCTCACGGACAGAAACTGTGCCTTCCCCTCCCCAAGTCCCTTCCTGGGGAGGCACCTGACCTTGCTGAGCTTGTGAGCCAATGAGCAGAGACCCTGGTAGCTTCTGAGCCGGGCAGCGTCCAAAGGTCCTTCTGCAAAGCCCGAGTCTTAAACTGAAACGAGGAGCCAAGATTTGCCCCAAGTAGCAAAATCCCAGGCCTCCCGGAGAAGCAGGAGCTGAGGACGGCGTGAAGTGATGCGTGGGAACACTGCAAATGCAAACGGTGTCGTGTTAAACCAACAAGCAAACACAAACAGAACACCACAGGCCCAAAATGGCATCGCTTAGGCCAAGCCCCTTCACTGGGGCTTAATACACAATGGAATTGCACTTTGGACCTACCCCCCCGCCCCCTCCCCCGAAATACAGTCTACTTAGTAGGGATTTTCTTAGTTAGTAGGGTCACCAGTGAGGCTGCCACGTAGGCCCTCTCCTTCCCCCCAAGGGAGGATCTGCACGCCAAGGGGAGTTGCTTTTCCCTGCCCAGGGAAAGCGGCCTTGCCTGGAACAATCCTTTTGCTCACAAATTTTCTTGCCCCACCCTCCTAGAAGAACCTTCCATTTTGTACAACTCCTGGGAGGTTCCCTCTACTGGCCAGATGGCCCGAATCATTTAACAAAGCCAGTGAGATCTTCAGGTTCACTCGGCTGAATTCCGTTACTTAACAACAGAAATGTACAGAGGGATTGTCGTCACCGCCAGCCCCCTCCACTCGGAGGGCCGCACCATTAGGGGTTGCTATCCTTCTAGACTTTTCTCTGGGCTAACATTTCTATAAAACGGACACCTTATGTATTGTTCTGCAGCTTTTTTTCTTTTTTTCAGTTTCTATTACCGTGTTCCCCACTCAGTTCTTTTTCTTTGCTTTTTATACTGAGGTGTAACATACATCTAGTGTTTAAAAGACGCTGGTCCTTAGTACAGGGCTGCGTGACTGTGTACACACTTCCCCAGGTGAGATACCCAGCTCTAGATATAAAACACTCCCAGAATCCAGAAGGCTCCCTTGTGCCCCTTCCATCCAATGGCCTCACCCAGGGATACTGTTCTGGCTGCTTTCTCCGTCGATTGGTTTTGATTTTTCCTGAATTTCGATTAAAAAAAATTTTTTTTTATTTATTCATGAGAGACACAGAGAGGGAGAGAGGCAGAGACACAGGCAGAGGGAGAAGCAGGCTCCATGCAGGGAGCCCCACGTGGGACTCGATCCCGGGACCCCAGGATCAGGCCCTGGGCTGCAGGCGGCACTAAACCGCGGGCTGCCCGAATTTCGATTGGTTTTGATTGTTCTTGAATTTCATATAAATCGAACCCCGAGTCCATACTATTGTGTGCCTCGCTTCTTTCAAGGACACCCCTCCTTCTTTTTGAATGGCTATGGAGTATCTCACGGTACTGCTTTCTAGAATATGTTTTCCAGTTCCTATCGTTTGGATACAAATAATGCAGGTGTGTGCTTGCGTTTTGACAGGAGGGAGCCCCAGAAGCGGGATCTCGGGGTCACAGGCCTGTTACTTTCAATGTTGGTAGAGTTGCCAGTCGTTTGGACAGCCTGCTTAGCCAGTGTCCGTGGCAGCAAGAACGAGCAAGCAAAGGACACTTAGGGCCGCTCGCAGGATGGCTTCTGGACAGGGCAGGAAGGGTGCTGGGAATTCCCATACCCAGCTGGGCTTCAAGGGCCCTGAGGGGTGCACCCCACTCAGGAGTGGGTGGGGCCTGTGGTCAGCTCCTCCTCCCCTCCCTGCTCTGGGCCGCCTTCTCTTCAGTCCCTGCCCCTGTTCGCAGTGGTGACTATTTCACCACCACCGGGTGGTGCTTGTTAGGACACAGGACA